>NC_134272.1:58229904-58579264 GCF_031893055.1 Leptodactylus fuscus
TCATTTCTTGCTACTGGTATATAGTGCCATTGTCTGACTGGGAATTCAAAGAATATATTGGGGTTACAAATACCCTCATTTCTTGCTACTGCCATATAGTGCCAGTTTCTGACTGGTAATTCAAAGAATATATTGGGGTTACGTGCACCCACAATTTTTGCTACTGGTATAAAGTGCCATTGTCTCACTGGGAATTCAAAGAATATATTGGGGTTACAAATACCCTCATTTCTTGCTACTGGTATATAGTGCCATTGTCTGACTGGGAATTCAAAGAATATATTGGGGTTACAAATACCCTCATTTCTTGCTACTGGTATATAGTGCCATTGTCTGACTGGGAATTCAAAGAATATATTGGGGTTATAAATACCCTCATTTCTTGCTACTGGTATATAGTGCCATTGTCTGACTGGGAATTCAAAGAATATATTGGGGTTATAAATACCCTCATTTCTTGCTACTGGTATATAGTGTCATTGTCTGACTGGGAATTCAAAGAATATATTGGGGTTACAAATACCCTCATTTCTTGCTACTGCCATATAGTGCCAGTTTCTGACTGGTAATTCAAAGAAGATATTGGGGTTACGTGCATCCACAATTTTTGCTACTGGTATATAGTGCCATTGTCTGACTGGGAATTCAAAGAATATATTGGGGTTACAAATACCCTCATTTCTTGCTACTGGTATATAGTGCCATTGTCTGACTGGGAATTCAAAGAATATATAGGGGTTACAAATACCCTCATTTCTTGCTACTGCCATAAAGTGCCAGTTTCTCACTGGTAATTCAAAGAATATATTGGGGTTATAAATACCCTCATTTCTTGCTACTGGTATATAGTGCCATTGTCTGACTGGGAATTCAAAGAATATATTGGGGTTATAAATACCCTCATTTCTTGCTACTGGTATATAGTGCCATTGTCTGACTGGGAATTCAAAGAATATATTGGGGTTACAAATACCCTCATTTCTTGCTACTGCCATATAGTGCCAGTTTCTGACTGGTAATTCAAAGAATATATTGGGGTTACGTGCACCCACAATTTTTGCTACTGGTATATAGTGCCATTGTCTGACTGGGAATTCAAAGAATATATTGGGGTTACAAATACCCTCATTTCTTGCTACTGGTATATAGTGCCATTGTCTGACTGGGAATTCAAAGAATATATTGGGGTTACAAATACCCTCATTTCTTGCTACTGGTATATAGTACCATTGTCTGACTGGGAATTCAAAGAATATATTGGGGTTATAAATACCCTCATTTCTTGCTACTGCCATATAGTGCCAGTTTCTGACTGGTATTTCAAAGAATATATTGGGGTTATAAATACCCTCATTTCTTGCTACTGGTATATAGTGCCATTGTCTGACTGGGAATTCAAAGAATATATTGGGGTTACAAATACCCTCATTTCTTGCTACTGCCATATAGTGCCAGTTTCTGACTGGTAATTCAAAGAATATATTGGGGTTACGTGCACCCACAATTTTTGCTACTGGTATATAGTGCCATTGTCTGACTGGGAATTCAAAGAATATATTGGGGTTACAAATACCCTCATTTCTTGCTACTGCCATATAGTGCCAGTTTCTGACTGGTAATTCAAAGAATATATTGGGGTTACGTGCACCCACAATTTCTTGCTACTGGTATATAGTGCCATTGTCTGACTGGGAATTCAAAGAATATATTGGGGTTACAAATACCCTCATTTCTTGCTACTGGTATATAGTGCCATTGTCTGACTGGGAATTCAAAGAATATATTGGGGTTACAAATACCCTCAATTTCTTGCTACTGGTATATAGTGCCATTGTCTGACTGGCAATTCAAAGAATATATTGGGGTTATAAATACCCTAATTTCTTGCTACTGGTATATAGTGCCATTGTCTGACTGGGAATTCAAAGAATATATTGGGGTTACAAATACCCTCATTTCTTGCTACTGCCATATAGTGCCAGTTTCTGACTGGTAATTCAAAGAATATATTGGGGTTACGTGCACCCACAATTTTTGCTACTGGTATATAGTGCCATTGTCTGACTGGGAATTCAAAGAATATATTGGAGTTACAAATACCCTCATTTCTTGCTACTGGTATATAGTGCCATTGTCTGACTGGGAATTCAAAGAATTTATTGGGGTTACAAATACCCTCATTTCTTGCTACTGGTATATAGTGCCATTGTCTGACTGGGAATTCAAAGAACATATTGGGGTTATAAATACCCTCATTTCTTGCTACTGCCATATAGTGCCAGTTTCTGACTGGTAATTCAAAGAATATATTGGGGTTACATGCACCCACAATTTTTGCTACTGGTATATAGTGCCATTGTCTGACTGGGAATTCACAGAATATATTGGGGTTACAAATACCCTCATTTCTTGCTACTGGTATATAGTGCCATTGTCTGACTGGGAATTCAAAGAATATATTGGGGTTACAAATACCCTCATTTCTTGCTACTGGTATATAGTGCCATTGTCTGACTGGGAATTCAAAGAATATATTGGGGTTACAAATACCCTCAATTTCTTGCTACTGGTATATAGTGCCATTGTCTGACTGGGAATTCAAAGAATATATTGGGGTTACAAATACCCTCATTTCTTGCTACTGCCATATAGTGCCAGTTTCTGACTGGTAATTCAAAGAATATATTGGGGTTATAAATACCCTAATTTCTTGCTACTGGTATATAGTGCCATTGTCTGACTGGGAATTCAAAGAATATATTGGGGTTACAAATACCCTCATTTCTTGCTACTGGTATATAGTGCCATTGTCTGACTGGGAATTCAAAGAATATATTGGGGTTACAAATACCCTCATTTCTTGCTACTGCCATATAGTGCCAGTTTCTGACTGGTAATTCAAAGAATATATTGGGGTTATAAATACCCTCATTTCTTGCTACTGGTATATAGTGCCATTGTCTGACTGGGAATTCAAAGAATATATTGGGGTTATAAATACCCTCATTTCTTGCTACTGGTATATAGCGCCATTGTCTGACTGGGAATTCAAAGAATATATTGGGGTTACAAATACCCTCATTTCTTGCTACTGCCATATAGTGCCAGTTTCTGACTGGTAATTCAAAGAATATATTGGGGTTATAAATACCCTCATTTCTTGCTACTGGTATATAGTGCCATTGTCTGACTGGGAATTCAAAGAATATATTGGGGTTACAAATACCCTCATTTCTTGCTACTGCCATATAGTGCCAGTTTCTGACTGGTAATTCAAAGAATATATTGGGGTTACGTGCACCCACAATTTTTGCTACTGGTATATAGTGCCATTGTCTGACTGGGAATTCAAAGAATATATTGGGGTTATAAATACCCTCATTTCTTGCTGCTGGTATATAGTGCCATTGTCTGACTGGGAATTCAAAGAATATATTGGGGTTACAAATACCCTCATTTCTTGCTACTGGTATATAGTGCCATTGTCTGACTGGGAATTCAAAGAATATATTGGGGTTACAAATACCCTCATTTCTTGCTACTGCCATATAGTGCCAGTTTCTGACTGTTAATTCAAAGAATATATTGGGGTTACGTGCACCCACAATTTTTGCTACTGGTATATAGTGCCATTGTCTGACTGGGAATTCAAAGAATATATTGGGGTTACAAATACCCTCATTTCTTGCTACTGGTATATAGTGCCATTGTCTGACTGGGAATTCAAAGAATATATTGGGGTTATAAATACCCTCATTTCTTGCTACTGCCATATAGTGCCATTGTCTGAATGGGAATTCAAAGAATATATTGGGGTTACAAATACCCTCATTTCTTGCTACTGCCATATAGTGCCAGTTTCTGACTGGTAATTCAAAGAATATATTGGGGTTACGTGCACCCACAATTTTTGCTACTGGTATATAGTGCCATTGTCTGACTGGGAATTCAAAGAATATATTAGGGTTACAAATACCCTGATTTCTTGCTACTGGTATATAGTGCCATTGTCTTACTGGGAATTCAAAGAATATATTGGTTTTACAAATACCCTCATTTCTTGCTACTGCCATATAGTGCCAGTTTCTGACTGCTAATTCAAAGAATATATTGGGGTTACGTGCACCCACAATTTTTGCTACTGGTATATAGTGCCATTGTCTGACTGGGAATTCAAAGAATATATTAGGGTTACAAATACCCTGATTTCTTGCTACTGGTATATAGTGCCATTGTCTTACTGGGAATTCAAAGAATATATTGGTTTTACAAATACCCTCATTTCTTGCTACTGCCATATAGTGCCAGTTTCTGACTGGTAATTCAAAGAATATATTGGGGTTACGTGCACCCACAATTTTTGCTACTGGTATATAGTGCCATTGTCTGACTGGGAATTCAAAGAATATATTGGGGTTACAAATACCCTCATTTCTTGCTACTGGTATATAGTGCCATTGTCTGACTGGGAATTCAAAGAATATATTGGGGTTACAAATACCCTCATTTCTTGCTACTGGTATATAGTGCCATTGTCTGACTGGGAATTCAAAGAATATATTGGGGTTACAAATACCCTCATTTCTTGCTACTGGTATATAGTGCCATTGTCTGACTGGGAATTCAAAGAATATATTGGGGTTACAAATACCCTCATTTCTTGCTACTGCCATATAGTGCCAGTTTCTGACTGGTAATTCAAAGAATATATTGGGGTTACGTGCACCCACAATTTTTGCTACTGGTATATAGTGCCATTGTCTCACTGGGAATTCAAAGAATATATTGGGGTTACAAATACCCTCATTTCTTGCTACTGGTATATAGTGCCATTGTCTGACTGGGAATTCAAAGAATATATTGGGGTTACAAATACCCTCATTTCTTGCTACCGGTATATAGTGCCATTGTCTGACTGGGAATTCAAAGAATATATTGGGGTTACAAATACCCTCATTTCTTGCTACTGGTATATAGTGCCATTGTCTGACTGGGAATTCAAAGAATATATTGGGGTTACAAATACCCTCATTTCTTGCTACTGCCATATAGTGCCAGTTTCTGACTGGTAATTCAAAGAATATATTGGGGTTACGTGCACCCACAATTTTTGCTACTGGTATATAGTGCCATTGTCTCACTGGGAATTCAAAGAATATATTGGGGTTACAAATACCCTCATTTCTTGCTACTGGTATATAGTGCCATTGTCTGACTGGGAATTCAAAGAATATATTGGGGTTACAAATACCCTCATTTCTTGCTACTGGTATATAGTGCCATTGTCTGACTGGGAATTAAAAAAATATATTGGGGTTACAAATACCCTCATTTCTTGCTACTGGTATATAGTGCCATTGTCTGACTGGGAATTCAAAGAATATATTGGGGTTATAAATACCCTCATTTCTTGCTACTGGTATATAGTGCCATTGTCTGACTAGGAATTCAAAGAATATATTGGGGTTATAAATACCCTCATTTCGTGCTACTGGTATATAGTGCCATTGTCTGACTGGGAATTCAAAGAATATATTGGGGTTACAAATACCCTCATTTCTTGCTACTGCCATATAGTGCCAGTTTCTGACTGGTAATTCAAAGAATATATTGGGGTTACGTGCACCCACAATTATTGCTACTGGTATATAGTGCCATTGTCTGACTGGGAATTCAAAGAATATATTGGGGTTACATATACCCTCATTTCTTGCTACTGGTATATAGTGCCATTGTCTGACTGGGAATTCAAAGAATATATTGGGGTTACAAATACCCTCATTTCTTGCTACTACCATATAGTGCCAGTTTCTGACTGGTAATTCAAAGAATATATTGGGGTTATAAATACCCTCATTTCTTGCTTCTGGTATATAGTGCCATTGTCTGACTGGGAATTCAAAGAATATATTGGGGTTACAAATACCCTCATTTCTTGCTACTGCCATATAGTGCCAGTTTCTGACTGGTAATTCAAAGAATATATTGGGGTTACGTGCACCCACAATTTTTGCTACTGGTATATAGTGCCATTGTCTCACTGGGAATTCAAAGAATATATTGGGGTTACATATACCCTCATTTCTTGCTACTGGTATATAGTGCCATTGTCTGACTGGGAATTCAAAGAATATATTGGGGTTACAAATACCCTCATTTCTTGCTACTGGTATATAGTGCCATTGTCTGACTGGGAATTCAAAGAATATATTGGGGTTATAAATACCCTCATTTCTTGCTACTGGTATATATTGTCATTGTCTGACTGGGAATTCAAAGAATATATTGGGGTTATAAATACCCTCATGTCTTGCTACTGGTATATAGTGCCATTGTCTGACTGGGAATTCAAAGAATATATTGGGGTTACAAATACCCTCATTTCTTGCTACTGGTATATAGTGCCATTGTCTGACTGGGAATTCAAAGAATATATTGGGGTTACAAATACCCTCATTTCTTGCTACTGCCATATAGTGCCAGTTTCTGACTGGTAATTCAAAGAATATATTGGGGTTACGTGCACCCACAAATTTTGCTACTGGTATATAGTGCCATTGTCTCACTGGGAATTCAAAGAATATATTGGGGTTACAAATACCCTCATTTCTTGCTACTGGTATACAGTGCCATTGTCTGACTGGGAATTCAAAGAATATATTGGGGTTACAAATACCCTCATTTCTTGCTACTGGTATATAGTGCCATTGTCTGACTGGGAATTCAAAGAATATATTGGGGTTATAAATACCCTCATTTCTTGCTACTGGTATATAGTGCCATTGTCTGACTGGGAATTCAAAGAATATATTGGGGTTACAAATACCCTCATTTCTTGCTACTGCCTTATAGTGCCAGTTTCTGACTGGTAATTCAAAGAATATATTGGGGTTACGTGCACCCACAATTTTTGCTACTGGTATATAGTGCCATTGTCTGACTGGGAATTCAAAGAATATATTGGGGTTACAAATACCCTCATTTCTTGCTACTGGTATATAGTGCCATTGTCTGACTGGGAATTCAAAGAATATATTGGGGTTACAAATACCCTCATTTCTTGCTACTGGTATATAGTGCCATTGTCTGACTGGGAATTCAAAGAATATATTGGGGTTACAAATACCCTCATTTCTTGCTACTGCCATATAGTGCCAGTTTCTGACTGGTAATTCAAAGAATATATTGGGGTTACGTGCACCCACAATTTTTGCTACTGGTATATAATGCCATTGTCTCACTGGGAATTCAAAGAATATATTGGGGTTACAAATACCCTCATTTCTTGCTACTGGTATATAGTGCCATTGTCTGACTGGGAATTCAAAGAATATATTGGGGTTACAAATACCCTCATTTCTTGCTACTGCCATATAGTGCCAGTTTCTGACTGGTAATTCAAAGAATATATTGGGGTTACGTGCACCCACAATTTTTGCTACTGGTATATAATGCCATTGTCTCACTGGGAATTCAAAGAATATATTGGGGTTACAAATACCCTCATTTCTTGCTACTGGTATATAGTGCCATTGTCTGACTGGGAATTCAAAGAATATATTGGGGTTACAAATACCCTCATTTCTTGCTACTGGTATATAGTGCCATTGTCTGACTGGGAATTTAAAGAATATATTGGGGTTATAAATACCCTCATTTCTTGCTACTGGTATATAGTGCCATTGTCTGACTGGGAATTCAAAGAATATATTGGGGTTATAAATACCCTCATTTCTTGCTATTGGTATATAGTGCCATTGTCTGACTGGGAATTCAAAGAATATATTGGGTTTACAAATACCCTCATTTCTTGCTACTGCCATATAGTGCCAGTTTCTGACTAATAATTCAAAGAATATATTGGGGTTACGTGCACCCACAATTTTTGCTACTGGTATATAGTGCCATTGTCTGACTGGGAATTCAAAGAATATATTGGGGTTACAAATACCCTCATTTCTTGCTACTGGTATATAGTGCCATTGTCTGACTGGGAATTCAAAGAATATATTGGGGTTACAAATACCCTCATTTCTTGCTACTGGTATATAGTGCCATTGTCTGACTGGGAATTCAAAGAATATATTGGGGTTACAAATACCCTCATTTCTTGCTACTGGTATATAGTGCCATTGTCTGACTGGGAATTCAAAGAATATATTGGGGTTACAAATACCCTCATTTCTTGCTACTGCCATATAGTGCCAGTTTCTGACTGGTAATTCAAAGAATATATTGGGGTTACGTGCACCCACAATTTTTGCTACTGGTATATAGTGCCATTGTCTCACTGGGAATTCAAAGAATATATTGGGGTTACAAATACCCTCATTTCTTGCTACTGGTATATAGTGCCATTGTCTGACTGGGAATTCAAAGAATATATTGGGGTTACAAATACCCTCATTTCTTGCTACTGGTATATAGTGCCATTGTCTGACTGGGAATTCAAAGAATATATTGGGGTTACAAATACCCTCATTTCTTGCTACTGGTATATAGTGCCATTGTCTGACTGAGAATTCAAAGAATATATTGGGGTTACAAATACCCTCATTTCTTGCTACTGGTATATAGTGCCATTGTCTGACTGGGAATTCAAAGAATATATTGGGGTTACAAATACCCTCATTTCTTGCTACTGCCATATAGTGCCAGTTTCTGACTGGTAATTCAAAGAATATATTGGGGTTATAAATACCCTCATTTCTTGCTACTGGTATGTAGTGCCATTGTCTGACTGGGAATTCAAAGAATATATTGGGGTTATAAATACCCTCATTTCTTGCTACTGGTATATAGTGCCATTGTCTGACTGGGAATTCAAAGAATATATTGGGGTTACAAATACCCTCATTTCTTGCTACTGCCATATAGTGCCAGTTTCTGACTGGTAATTCAAAGAATATATTGGGGTTACGTGCACCCACAATTTTTGCTACTGGTATATAGTGCCATTGTCTGACTGGGAATTCAAAGAATATATTGGGGTTACAAATACCCTCATTTCTTGCTACTGGTATATAGTGCCATTGTCTGACTGGGAATTCAAAGAATATATTGGGGTTATAAATACCCTCATTTCTTGCTGCTGGTATATAGTGCCATTGTCTGACTGGGAATTCAAAGAATATATTGGGGTTACAAATACCCTCATTTCTTGCTACTGGTATATAGTGCCATTGTCTGACTGGGAATTCAAAGAATATATTGGGGTTACAAATACCCTCATTTCTTGCTACTGCCATATAGTGCCAGTTTCTGACTGTTAATTCAAAGAATATATTGGGGTTACGTGCACCCACAATTTTTGCTACTGGTATATAGTGCCATTGTCTGACTGGGAATTCAAAGAATATATTGGGGTTACAAATACCCTCATTTCTTGCTACTGGTATATAGTGCCATTGTCTGACTGGGAATTCAAAGAATATATTGGAGTTATAAATACCCTCATTTCTTGCTACTGCCATATAGTGCCATTGTCTGAATGGGAATTCAAAGAATATATTGGGGTTACAAATACCCTCATTTCTTGCTACTGCCATATAGTGCCAGTTTCTGACTGGTAATTCAAAGAATATATTGGGGTTACGTGCACCCACAATTTTTGCTACTGGTATATAGTGCCATTGTCTGACTGGGAATTCAAAGAATATATTAGGGTTACAAATACCCTGATTTCTTGCTACTGGTATATAGTGCCATTGTCTTACTGGGAATTCAAAGAATATATTGGTTTTACAAATACCCTCATTTCTTGCTACTGCCATATAGTGCCAGTTTCTGACTGCTAATTCAAAGAATATATTGGGGTTACGTGCACCCACAATTTTTGCTACTGGTATATAGTGCCATTGTCTGACTGGGAATTCAAAGAATATATTAGGGTTACAAATACCCTGATTTCTTGCTACTGGTATATAGTGCCATTGTCTTACTGGGAATTCAAAGAATATATTGGTTTTACAAATACCCTCATTTCTTGCTACTGCCATATAGTGCCAGTTTCTGACTGGTAATTCAAAGAATATATTGGGGTTACGTGCACCCACAATTTTTGCTACTGGTATATAGTGCCATTGTCTGACTGGGAATTCAAAGAATATATTGGGGTTACAAATACCCTCATTTCTTGCTACTGGTATATAGTGCCATTGTCTGACTGGGAATTCAAAGAATATATTGGGGTTACAAATACCCTCATTTCTTGCTACTGGTATATAGTGCCATTGTCTGACTGGGAATTCAAAGAATATATTGGGGTTACAAATACCCTCATTTCTTGCTACTGGTATATAGTGCCATTGTCTGACTGGGAATTCAAAGAATATATTGGGGTTACAAATACCCTCATTTCTTGCTACTGCCATATAGTGCCAGTTTCTGACTGGTAATTCAAAGAATATATTGGGGTTATAAATACCCTAATTTCTTGCTACTGGTATATAGTGCCATTGTCTGACTGGGAATTCAAAGAATATATTGGGGTTACAAATACCCTCATTTCTTGCTACTGGTATATAGTGCCATTGTCTGACTGAGAATTCAAAGAATATATTGGGGTTACAAATACCCTCATTTCTTGCTACTGCCATATAGTGCCAGTTTCTGACTGGTAATTCAAAGAATATATTGGGGTTATAAATACCCTCATTTCTTGCTACTGGTATATAGTGCCATTGTCTGACTGGGAATTCAAAGAATATATTGGGGTTATAAATACCCTCATTTCTTGCTACTGGTATATAGCGCCATTGTCTGACTGGGAATTCAAAGAATATATTGGGGTTACAAATACCCTCATTTCTTGCTACTGCCATATCGTGCCAGTTTCTGACTGGTAATTCAAAGAATATATTAGGGTTATAAATACCCTCATTTCTTGCTACTGGTATATAGTGCCATTGTCTGACTGGGAATTCAAAGAATATATTGGGGTTACAAATACCCTCATTTCTTGCTACTGCCATATAGTGCCAGTTTCTGACTGGTAATTCAAAGAATATATTGGGGTTACGTGCACCCACAATTTTTGCTACTGGTATATAGTGCCATTGTCTGACTGGGAATTCAAAGAATATATTGGGGTTACAAATACCCTCATTTCTTGCTACTGCCATATAGTGCCAGTTTCTGACTGGTAATTCAAAGAATATATTGGGGTTACGTGCACTCACAATTTTTGCTGCTGGTATATAGTGCCATTGTCTCACTGGGAATTCAAAGAATATATTGGGGTTACAAATACCCTCATTTCTTGCTACTGGTATATAGTGCCATTGTCTGACTGGGAATTCAAAGAATATATTGGGGTTATAAATACCCTCATTTCTTGCTACTGGTATATAGTGCCATTGTCTGACTGGGAATTCAAAGAATATATTGGGGTTACAAATACCCTCATTTCTTGCTACTGCCATATAGTGCCAGTTTCTGACTGGTAATTCAAAGAATATATTGGGGTTATAAATACCCTCATTTCTTGCTACTGGTATATAGTGCCATTGTCTGACTGGGAATTCAAAGAATATATTGGGGTTACAAATACCCTCATTTCTTGCTACTGCCATATAGTGCCAGTTTCTGACTGGTAATTCAAAGAATATATTGGGGTTACGTGCACCCACAATTTTTGCTACTGGTATAAAGTGCCATTGTCTCACTGGGAATTCAAAGAATATATTGGGGTTACAAATACCCTCATTTCTTGCTACTGGTATATAGTGCCATTGTCTGACTGGGAATTCAAAGAATATATTGGGGTTACAAATACCCTCATTTCTTGCTACTGGTATATAGTGCCATTGTCTGACTGGGAATTCAAAGAATATATTGGGGTTATAAATACCCTCATTTCTTGCTACTGGTATATAGTGCCATTGTCTGACTGGGAATTCAAAGAATATATTGGGGTTATAAATACCCTCATTTCTTGCTACTGGTATATAGTGTCATTGTCTGACTGGGAATTCAAAGAATATATTGGGGTTACAAATACCCTCATTTCTTGCTACTGCCATATAGTGCCAGTTTCTGACTGGTAATTCAAAGAAGATATTGGGGTTACGTGCATCCACAATTTTTGCTACTGGTATATAGTGCCATTGTCTGACTGGGAATTCAAAGAATATATTGGGGTTACAAATACCCTCATTTCTTGCTACTGGTATATAGTGCCATTGTCTGACTGGGAATTCAAAGAATATATAGGGGTTACAAATACCCTCATTTCTTGCTACTGCCATAAAGTGCCAGTTTCTCACTGGTAATTCAAAGAATATATTGGGGTTATAAATACCCTCATTTCTTGCTACTGGTATATAGTGCCATTGTCTGACTGGGAATTCAAAGAATATATTGGGGTTATAAATACCCTCATTTCTTGCTACTGGTATATAGTGCCATTGTCTGACTGGGAATTCAAAGAATATATTGGGGTTACAAATACCCTCATTTCTTGCTACTGCCATATAGTGCCAGTTTCTGACTGGTAATTCAAAGAATATATTGGGGTTACGTGCACCCACAATTTTTGCTACTGGTATATAGTGCCATTGTCTGACTGGGAATTCAAAGAATATATTGGGGTTACAAATACCCTCATTTCTTGCTACTGGTATATAGTGCCATTGTCTGACTGGGAATTCAAAGAATATATTGGGGTTACAAATACCCTCATTTCTTGCTACTGGTATATAGTACCATTGTCTGACTGGGAATTCAAAGAATATATTGGGGTTATAAATACCCTCATTTCTTGCTACTGCCATATAGTGCCAGTTTCTGACTGGTATTTCAAAGAATATATTGGGGTTATAAATACCCTCATTTCTTGCTACTGGTATATAGTGCCATTGTCTGACTGGGAATTCAAAGAATATATTGGGGTTACAAATACCCTCATTTCTTGCTACTGCCATATAGTGCCAGTTTCTGACTGGTAATTCAAAGAATATATTGGGGTTACGTGCACCCACAATTTTTGCTACTGGTATATAGTGCCATTGTCTGACTTGGAATTCAAAGAATATATTGGGGTTACAAATACCCTCATTTCTTGCTACTGCCATATAGTGCCAGTTTCTGACTGGTAATTCAAAGAATATATTGGGGTTACGTGCACCCACAATTTTTGCTACTGGTATATAGTGCCATTGTCTGACTGGGAATTCAAAGAATATATTGGGGTTACAAATACCCTCATTTCTTGCTACTGGTATATAGTGCCATTGTCTGACTGGGAATTCAAAGAATATATTGGGGTTACAAATACCCTCATTTCTTGCTACTGGTATATAGTGCCATTGTCTGACTGGCAATTCAAAGAATATATTGGGGTTATAAATACCCTAATTTCTTGCTACTGGTATATAGTGCCATTGTCTGACTGGGAATTCAAAGAATATATTGGGGTTACAAATACCCTCATTTCTTGCTACTGCCATATAGTGCCAGTTTCTGACTGGTAATTCAAAGAATATATTGGGGTTACGTGCACCCACAATTTTTGCTACTGGTATATAGTGCCATTGTCTGACTGGGAATTCAAAGAATATATTGGAGTTACAAATACCCTCATTTCTTGCTACTGGTATATAGTGCCATTGTCTGACTGGGAATTCAAAGAATTTATTGGGGTTACAAATACCCTCATTTCTTGCTACTGGTATATAGTGCCATTGTCTGACTGGGAATTCAAAGAACATATTGGGGTTATAAATACCCTCATTTCTTGCTACTGCCATATAGTGCCAGTTTCTGACTGGTAATTCAAAGAATATATTGGGGTTACATGCACCCACAATTTTTGCTACTGGTATATAGTGCCATTGTCTGACTGGGAATTCACAGAATATATTGGGGTTACAAATACCCTCATTTCTTGCTACTGGTATATAGTGCCATTGTCTGACTGGGAATTCAAAGAATATATTGGGGTTACAAATACCCTCATTTCTTGCTACTGGTATATAGTGCCATTGTCTGACTGGGAATTCAAAGAATATATTGGGGTTACAAATACCCTCATTTCTTGCTACTGGTATATAGTGCCATTGTCTGACTGGGAATTCAAAGAATATATTGGGGTTACAAATACCCTCATTTCTTGCTACTGCCATATAGTGCCAGTTTCTGACTGGTAATTCAAAGAATATATTGGGGTTATAAATACCCTAATTTCTTGCTACTGGTATATAGTGCCATTGTCTGACTGGGAATTCAAAGAATATATTGGGGTTACAAATACCCTCATTTCTTGCTACTGGTATATAGTGCCATTGTCTGACTGGGAATTCAAAGAATATATTGGGGTTACAAATACCCTCATTTCTTGCTACTGCCATATAGTGCCAGTTTCTGACTGGTAATTCAAAGAATATATTGGGGTTATAAATACCCTCATTTCTTGCTACTGGTATATAGTGCCATTGTCTGACTGGGAATTCAAAGAATATATTGGGGTTATAAATACCCTCATTTCTTGCTACTGGTATATAGCGCCATTGTCTGACTGGGAATTCAAAGAATATATTGGGGTTACAAATACCCTCATTTCTTGCTACTGCCATATAGTGCCAGTTTCTGACTGGTAATTCAAAGAATATATTGGGGTTATAAATACCCTCATTTCTTGCTACTGGTATATAGTGCCATTGTCTGACTGGGAATTCAAAGAATATATTGGGGTTACAAATACCCTCATTTCTTGCTACTGCCATATAGTGCCAGTTTCTGACTGGTAATTCAAAGAATATATTGGGGTTACGTGCACCCACAATTTTTGCTACTGGTATATAGTGCCATTGTCTGACTGGGAATTCAAAGAATATATTGGGGTTACAAATACCCTCATTTCTTGCTACTGCCATATAGTGCCAGTTTCTGACTGGTAATTCAAAGAATATATTGGGGTTACGTGCACCCACAATTTTTGCTACTGGTATAAAGTGCCATTGTCTCACTGGGAATTCAAAGAATATATTGGGGTTACAAATACCCTCATTTCTTGCTACTGGTATATAGTGCCATTGTCTGACTGGGAATTCAAAGAATATATTGGGGTTACAAATACCCTCATTTCTTGCTACTGGTATATAGTGCCATTGTCTGACTGGGAATTCAAAGAATATATTGGGGTTACAAATACCCTCATTTCTTGCTACTGGTAGATAGTGCCATTGTCTGACTGGGAATTCAAAGAATATATTGGGGTTATAAATACCCTCATTTCTTGCTACTGGTATATAGTGCCATTGTCTGACTGGGAATTCAAAGAATATATTGGGGTTACAAATACCCTCATTTCTTGCTACTGGTATATAGTGCCATTGTCTGACTGGGAATTCAAAGAATATATTGGGGTTACAAATACCCTCATTTCTTGCTACTGCCATATAGTGCCAGTTTCTGACTGGTAATTCAAAGAATATATTGGGGTTACGTGCACCCACAATTTTTGCTACTGGTATATAGTGCCATTGTCTCACTGGGAATTCAAAGAATATATTGGGGTTACAAATACCCTCATTTCTTGCTACTGGTATATAGTGCCATTGTCTGACTGGGAATTCAAAGAATATATTGGGGTTACAAATACCCTCATTTCTTGCTACTGGTATATAGTGCCATTGTCTGACTGGGAATTCAAAGAATATATTGGGGTTACAAATACCCTCATTTCTTGCTACTGGTATATAGTGCCATTGTCTGACTGGGAATTCAAAGAATATATTGGGGTTATAAATACCCTCATTTCTTGCTACTGGTATATAGTGCCATTGTCTGACTGGGAATTCAAAGAATATATTGGGGTTATAAATACCCTCATTTCTTGCTACTGGTATATAGTGCCATTGTCTGACTGGGAATTCAAAGAATATATTGGGGTTACAAATACCCTCATTTCTTGCTACTGCCATATAGTGCCAGTTTCTGACTGGTAATTCAAAGAAGATATTGGGGTTACGTGCATCCACAATTTTTGCTACTGGTATATAGTGCCATTGTCTGACTGGGAATTCAAAGAATATATTGGGGTTACAAATACCCTCATTTCTTGCTACTGGTATATAGTGCCATTGTCTGACTGGGAATTCAAAGAATATATAGGGGTTACAAATACCCTCATTTCTTGCTACTGCCATAAAGTGCCAGTTTCTGACTGGTAATTCAAAGAATATATTGGGGTTATAAATACCCTCATTTCTTGCTACTGGTATATAGTGCCATTGTCTGACTGGGAATTCAAAGAATATATTGGGGTTATAAATACCCTCATTTCTTGCTACTGGTATATAGTGCCATTGTCTGACTGGGAATTCAAAGAATATATTGGGGTTACAAATACCCTCATTTCTTGCTACTGCCATATAGTGCCAGTTTCTGACTGGTAATTCAAAGAATATATTGGGGTTACGTGCACCCACAATTTTTGCTACTGGTATATAGTGCCATTGTCTGACTGGGAATTCAAAGAATATATTGGGGTTACAAATACCCTCATTTCTTGCTACTGCCATATAGTGCCAGTTTCTGACTGGTAATTCAAAGAATATATTGGGGTTACGTGCACCCACAATTTTTGCTACTGGTATATAGTGCCATTGTCTGACTGGGAATTCAAAGAATATATTGGGGTTACAAATACCCTCATTTCTTGCTACTGGTATATAGTGCCATTGTCTGACTGGGAATTCAAAGAATATATAGGGGTTACAAATACCCTCATTTCTTGCTACTGCCATAAAGTGCCAGTTTCTGACTGGTAATTCAAAGAATATATTGGGGTTATAAATACCCTCATTTCTTGCTACTGGTATATAGTGCCATTGTCTGACTGGGAATTCAAAGAATATATTGGGGTTATAAATACCCTCATTTCTTGCTACTGGTATATAGTGCCATTGTCTGACTGGGAATTCAAAGAATATATTGGGGTTACAAATACCCTCATTTCTTGCTACTGCCATATAGTGCCAGTTTCTGACTGGTAATTCAAAGAATATATTGGGGTTACGTGCACCCACAATTTTTGCTACTGGTATATAGTGCCATTGTCTGACTGGGAATTCAAAGAATATATTGGGGTTACAAATACCCTCATTTCTTGCTACTGGTATATAGTGCCATTGTCTGACTGGGAATTCAAAGAATATATTGGGGTTACAAATACCCTCATTTCTTGCTACTGGTATATAGTACCATTGTCTGACTGGGAATTCAAAGAATATATTGGGGTTATAAATACCCTCATTTCTTGCTACTGCCATATAGTGCCAGTTTCTGACTGGTATTTCAAAGAATATATTGGGGTTATAAATACCCTCATTTCTTGCTACTGGTATATAGTGCCATTGTCTGACTGGGAATTCAAAGAATATATTGGGGTTACAAATACCCTCATTTCTTGCTACTGCCATATAGTGCCAGTTTCTGACTGGTAATTCAAAGAATATATTGGGGTTACGTGCACCCACAATTTTTGCTACTGGTATATAGTGCCATTGTCTGACTGGGAATTCAAAGAATATATTGGGGTTACAAATACCCTCATTTCTTGCTACTGCCATATAGTGCCAGTTTCTGACTGGTAATTCAAAGAATATATTGGGGTTACGTGCACCCACAATTTTTGCTACTGGTATATAGTGCCATTGTCTGACTGGGAATTCAAAGAATATATTGGGGTTACAAATACCCTCATTTCTTGCTACTGGTATATAGTGCCATTGTCTGACTGGGAATTCAAAGAATATATTGGGGTTACAAATACCCTCATTTCTTGCTACTGGTATATAGTGCCATTGTCTGACTGGCAATTCAAAGAATATATTGGGGTTATAAATACCCTAATTTCTTGCTACTGGTATATAGTGCCATTGTCTGACTGGGAATTCAAAGAATATATTGGGGTTACAAATACCCTCATTTCTTGCTACTGCCATATAGTGCCAGTTTCTGACTGGTAATTCAAAGAATATATTGGGGTTACGTGCACCCACAATTTTTGCTACTGGTATATAGTGCCATTGTCTGACTGGGAATTCAAAGAATATATTGGAGTTACAAATACCCTCATTTCTTGCTACTGGTATATAGTGCCATTGTCTGACTGGGAATTCAAAGAATTTATTGGGGTTACAAATACCCTCATTTCTTGCTACTGGTATATAGTGCCATTGTCTGACTGGGAATTCAAAGAACATATTGGGGTTATAAATACCCTCATTTCTTGCTACTGCCATATAGTGCCAGTTTCTGACTGGTAATTCAAAGAATATATTGGGGTTACATGCACCCACAATTTTTGCTACTGGTATATAGTGCCATTGTCTGACTGGGAATTCACAGAATATATTGGGGTTACAAATACCCTCATTTCTTGCTACTGGTATATAGTGCCATTGTCTGACTGGGAATTCAAAGAATATATTGGGGTTACAAATACCCTCATTTCTTGCTACTGGTATATAGTGCCATTGTCTGACTGGGAATTCAAAGAATATATTGGGGTTACAAATACCCTCATTTCTTGCTACTGGTATATAGTGCCATTGTCTGACTGGGAATTCAAAGAATATATTGGGGTTACAAATACCCTCATTTCTTGCTACTGCCATATAGTGCCAGTTTCTGACTGGTAATTCAAAGAATATATTGGGGTTATAAATACCCTAATTTCTTGCTACTGGTATATAGTGCCATTGTCTGACTGGGAATTCAAAGAATATATTGGGGTTACAAATACCCTCATTTCTTGCTACTGGTATATAGTGCCATTGTCTGACTGGGAATTCAAAGAATATATTGGGGTTACAAATACCCTCATTTCTTGCTACTGCCATATAGTGCCAGTTTCTGACTGGTAATTCAAAGAATATATTGGGGTTATAAATACCCTCATTTCTTGCTACTGGTATATAGTGCCATTGTCTGACTGGGAATTCAAAGAATATATTGGGGTTATAAATACCCTCATTTCTTGCTACTGGTATATAGCGCCATTGTCTGACTGGGAATTCAAAGAATATATTGGGGTTACAAATACCCTCATTTCTTGCTACTGCCATATAGTGCCAGTTTCTGACTGGTAATTCAAAGAATATATTGGGGTTATAAATACCCTCATTTCTTGCTACTGGTATATAGTGCCATTGTCTGACTGGGAATTCAAAGAATATATTGGGGTTACAAATACCCTCATTTCTTGCTACTGCCATATAGTGCCAGTTTCTGACTGGTAATTCAAAGAATATATTGGGGTTACGTGCACCCACAATTTTTGCTACTGGTATATAGTGCCATTGTCTGACTGGGAATTCAAAGAATATATTGGGGTTACAAATACCCTCATTTCTTGCTACTGCCATATAGTGCCAGTTTCTGACTGGTAATTCAAAGAATATATTGGGGTTACGTGCACCCACAATTTTTGCTACTGGTATAAAGTGCCATTGTCTCACTGGGAATTCAAAGAATATATTGGGGTTACAAATACCCTCATTTCTTGCTACTGGTATATAGTGCCATTGTCTGACTGGGAATTCAAAGAATATATTGGGGTTACAAATACCCTCATTTCTTGCTACTGGTATATAGTGCCATTGTCTGACTGGGAATTCAAAGAATATATTGGGGTTACAAATACCCTCATTTCTTGCTACTGGTAGATAGTGCCATTGTCTGACTGGGAATTCAAAGAATATATTGGGGTTATAAATACCCTCATTTCTTGCTACTGGTATATAGTGCCATTGTCTGACTGGGAATTCAAAGAATATATTGGGGTTACAAAAACCCTCATTTCTTGCTACTGGTATATAGTGCCATTGTCTGACTAGGAATTCAAAGAATATATTGGGGTTACAAATACCCTCATTTCTTGCTACTGCCATATAGTGCCAGTTTCTGACTGGTAATTCAAAGAATATATTGGGGTTACGTGCACCCACAATTTTTGCTACTGGTATATAGTGCCATTGTCTCACTGGGAATTCAAAGAATATATTGGGGTTACAAATACCCTCATTTCTTGCTACTGGTATATAGTGCCATTGTCTGACTGGGAATTCAAAGAATATATTGGGGTTACAAATACCCTCATTTCTTGCTACTGGTATATAGTGCCATTGTCTGACTGGGAATTCAAAGAATATATTGGGGTTACAAATACCCTCATTTCTTGCTACTGGTATATAGTGCCATTGTCTGACTGGGAATTCAAAGAATATATTGGGGTTATAAATACCCTCATTTCTTGCTACTGGTATATAGTGCCATTGTCTGACTGGGAATTCAAAGAATATATTGGGGTTATAAATACCCTCATTTCTTGCTACTGGTATATAGTGCCATTGTCTGACTGGGAATTCAAAGAATATATTGGGGTTACAAATACCCTCATTTCTTGCTACTGCCATATAGTGCCAGTTTCTGACTGGTAATTCAAAGAAGATATTGGGGTTACGTGCATCCACAATTTTTGCTACTGGTATATAGTGCCATTGTCTGACTGGGAATTCAAAGAATATATTGGGGTTACAAATACCCTCATTTCTTGCTACTGGTATATAGTGCCATTGTCTGACTGGGAATTCAAAGAATATATGGGGGTTACAAATACCCTCATTTCTTGCTACTGCCATAAAGTGCCAGTTTCTGACTGGTAATTCAAAGAATATATTGGGGTTATAAATACCCTCATTTCTTGCTACTGGTATATAGTGCCATTGTCTGACTGGGAATTCAAAGAATATATTGGGGTTATAAATACCCTCATTTCTTGCTACTGGTATATAGTGCCATTGTCTGACTGGGAATTCAAAGAATATATTGGGGTTACAAATACCCTCATTTCTTGCTACTGGTATATAGTGCCATTGTCTGACTGGGAATTCAAAGAATATATTGGGGTTACAAATACCCTCATTTCTTGCTACTGTTATATAGTGCCATTGTCTGACTGGGAATTCAAAGAATATATTGGGGTTACGTGCACCCACAATTTTTGCTACTGGTATAAAGTGCCATTGTCTCACTGGGAATTCAAAGAATATATTGGGGTTACAAATACCCTCATTTCTTGCTACTGGTATATAGTGCCATTGTCTGACTGGGAATTCAAAGAATATATTGGGGTTACAAATACCCTCATTTCTTGCTACTGGTATATAGTGCCATTGTCTGACTGGGAATTCAAAGAATATATTGGGGTTACAAATACCCTCATTTCTTGCTACTGGTAGATAGTGCCATTGTCTGACTGGGAATTCAAAGAATATATTGGGGTTATAAATACCCTCATTTCTTGCTACTGGTATATAGTGCCATTGTCTGACTGGGAATTCAAAGAATATATTGGGGTTACAAATACCCTCATTTCTTGCTACTGGTATATAGTGCCATTGTCTGACTGGGAATTCAAAGAATATATTGGGGTTACAAATACCCTCATTTCTTGCTACTGCCATATAGTGCCAGTTTCTGACTGGTAATTCAAAGAATATATTGGGGTTACGTGCACCCACAATTTTTGCTACTGGTATATAGTGCCATTGTCTCACTGGGAATTCAAAGAATATATTGGGGTTACAAATACCCTCATTTCTTGCTACTGGTATATAGTGCCATTGTCTGACTGGGAATTCAAAGAATATATTGGGGTTACAAATACCCTCATTTCTTGCTACTGGTATATAGTGCCATTGTCTGACTGGGAATTCAAAGAATATATTGGGGTTACAAATACCCTCATTTCTTGCTACTGGTATATAGTGCCATTGTCTGACTGGGAATTCAAAGAATATATTGGGGTTATAAATACCCTCATTTCTTGCTACTGGTATATAGTGCCATTGTCTGACTGGGAATTCAAAGAATATATTGGGGTTATAAATACCCTCATTTCTTGCTACTGGTATATAGTGCCATTGTCTGACTGGGAATTCAAAGAATATATTGGGGTTACAAATACCCTCATTTCTTGCTACTGCCATATAGTGCCAGTTTCTGACTGGTAATTCAAAGAAGATATTGGGGTTACGTGCATCCACAATTTTTGCTACTGGTATATAGTGCCATTGTCTGACTGGGAATTCAAAGAATATATTGGGGTTACAAATACCCTCATTTCTTGCTACTGGTATATAGTGCCATTGTCTGACTGGGAATTCAAAGAATATATTGGGGTTACAAATACCCTCATTTCTTGCTACTGGTATATAGTGCCATTGTCTGACTGGCAATTCAAAGAATATATTGGGGTTATAAATACCCTCATTTCTTGCTACTGGTATATAGTGCCATTGTCTGACTGGGAATTCAAAGAATATATTGGGGTTACAAATACCCTCATTTCTTGCTACTGCCATATAGTGCCAGTTTCTGACTGGTAATTCAAAGAATATATTGGGGTTACGTGCACCCACAATTTTTGCTACTGGTATATAGTGCCATTGTCTGACTGGGAATTCAAAGAATATATTGGAGTTACAAATACCCTCATTTCTTGCTACTGGTATATAGTGCCATTGTCTGACTGGGAATTCAAAGAATTTATTGGGGTTACAAATACCCTCATTTCTTGCTACTGGTATATAGTGCCATTGTCTGACTGGGAATTCAAAGAACATATTGGGGTTATAAATACCCTCATTTCTTGCTACTGCCATATAGTGCCAGTTTCTGACTGGTAATTCAAAGAATATATTGGGGTTACATGCACCCACAATTTTTGCTACTGGTATATAGTGCCATTGTCTGACTGGGAATTCAAAGAATATATTGGGGTTACAAATACCCTCATTTCTTGCTACTGGTATATAGTGCCATTGTCTGACTGGGAATTCAAAGAATATATTGGGGTTACAAATACCCTCATTTCTTGCTACTGGTATATAGTGCCATTGTCTGACTGGGAATTCAAAGAATATATTGGGGTTATAAATACCCTCATTTCTTGCTACTGCCATATAGTGCCAGTTTCTGACTGGTAATTCAAAGAATATATTGGGGTTATAAATACCCTCATTTCTTGCTACTGGTATATAGTGCCAATTTCTAACTGGGAATTCAAAATGCGCAAGGCTCCCGGAAAGGGACGTGGACGAGGCCGTGGGCGAGGTCGGGGGAATGGTTCTGGGGAGCAAGGTAGCAGTGAAGCCACAGGGCGTCCCGTGCCTACTCCTGTGGGGCAGCAAGCATTGCGCCACTCCACAGTGCCAGGGTTGCTTGCCACATTAACTAAACTGCAGGGTACAAACCTTAGTAGGCCCGAGAACCAGGAACAGGTCTTGCAATGGCTGTCCGAGAATGCTTATAGCACATTGTCCAGCAGCCAGTCAGACTCTGCCTCCTCTCCTCCTATTACCCAACAGTCTTGTCCTCCTTCCTCCCAAAATTCCCAAGCTTCACAGAACAATAACCCCAACTGTCCCTGCTCCCCAGAGCTGTTCTCCGCTCCTTTCATTGTCCCTCAACCTGCCTCTCCACGTCACGATTCCACGAACCTAACAGAGGAGCATCTGTGTCCAGATGCTCAAACACTAGAGTCTCCTCCATCTCCGTTCGATTTGGTGGTGGATGACCAGCAACCCACCCTCATCGACGATGATGTGACGCAGTTGCCGTCAGGGCATCCAGTTGACCGGCGCATTGTGCGGGAGGAGGAGATGAGACAGGAGTTGGAAGAGGAAGTGGTGGATGATGAGGACACTGACCCGACCTGGACAGGGGGGATGTCAAGCGGGGAAAGTAGTGTGGATGTTGAGGCAGGTGCAGCACCAAAAAGGGTAGCTAGAGGCAGAGGCAGAGGTCAGCAGCTTAGGCGAAGCCAGGCCACACCCGGAATCTCCCAAGATGTTCCAGTTCGTACCCAGCCCCGAAAAACTCCCACCTCGAGGGCACGTTTCTCGAAGGTGTGGAGTTTTTTCAAGGAATGCGCCGAGGACAGATATAGTGTTGTCTGCACAATTTGCCTCTCGAAATTGATTAGGGGCTCTGAGAAGAGCAACCTGTCCACCACTTCAATGCGCCGTCATTTGGAATCCAAGCACTGGAATCAGTGGCAGGCAGCAACGGCAGGACAAAGGCCGCCTGCCGTTCACGCCACTGCCACTGCCTCTGCCACTGCCTCTGCCTCTGCCACTGCCACTGCTGACTGTGCTGGCGATGCACTCCAGAGGACGAGCCAGGACACCACTTCATCTGCCTCCGCCACTTTGTTGACTTCTCCCTCATCCTCCCCTGTTCCTGTCTTATCTCCTTCTCCTGCACCATCAAAGGCACCATCAGGCGCTTCTTTACAACAACCCACCATCTCTCAGACATTGGAGCGGCAGCAGAAATACACTGCTAACCACCCACACGCGCAAGCCTTGAACGCCAACATCGCTAAACTGCTGGCCCAGGAGATGTTGGCGTTCCGGCTTGTTGAAACTCCCGCCTTCCTGGACCTGATGGCAACTGCGGCACCTCGCTATGCCGTCCCTAGCCGTCACTACTTCTCCCGGTGTGCCGTCCCCGCCTTGCACCAGCACGTGTCACTCAACATCAGGCGGGCCCTTAGTTCCGCGCTTTGCACAAAGGTCCACTTGACCACCGACGCGTGGACAAGTGCATGCGGACAGGGACGCTACATTTCACTGACGGCACACTGGGTGAATGTAGTTGAGGCTGGGACTGCTTCCCAAACTGGCCCGGTGTACCTCGTCTCCCCGCCTAACATTCCTGGCAGGGACACGAGAAGAACACCCCCCTCCTCCTCCTCCTCTACCGCCTCCTCCTCCGCCACCGCCTCCTCCTCCGCCACCGCCTCCTCCTCCGCTGTTAGATTGACCCCAGCTACGAGTTGGAAACGTTGCAGCACTGGCGTTGGTAGACGTCAGCAGGCTGTGCTGAAGCTGATCAGCTTGGGGGACAGACAGCACACTGCCTCCGAGGTGAGGGATGCCCTCCTCGATGAGACGGCAATATGGTTTGAGCCGCTGCACCTGGGCCCAGGCATGGTCGTTTGTGATAACGGCCGGAACCTGGTAGCAGCTCTGGAGCTTGCCGGACTCCAACATGTTCCATGCCTGGCCCACGTCTTCAACCTAGTGGTGCAACATTTCCTAAAGAGCTACCCCAATGTTCCAGAGCTACTGGTGAAAGTGCGGCGCATGTGCGCCCACTTTCGCAAGTCGCCAGTAGCCGCTGCTAGCTTAAAATCTCTCCAGCAACGCCTGCATGTGCCACAACACCGGCTTTTGTGCGACGTCCCCACACGCTGGAACTCAACGTTTCAGATGTTGAATAGAGTGGTTGAGCAGCAGAGACCTTTGATGGAATACCAGCTACAAAACCCTAGGGTGCCACAAAGTCAGCTGCCTCAGTTTCTCATCCATGAGTGGCCATGGATGAGAGACCTTTGTGACATCCTACGGGTCTTTGAGGAGTCCACAAGGAGGGTGAGCTCTGAGGATGCGATGGTGAGCCTTACAATCCCGCTCTTGTGTGTTCTGAGAGAATCCCTGATTGACATCAGGGATAACTCAGATCACACAGAGGAGTTAGGGATAGCATCCGATCCGTCACAGCTGGAGAGTAGGTCCACACATCTGTCCGCTTCACTGCGTTTAATGGAGGAGGAGGAGGAGGAGGAGGAGGAAGAAGAGTTGTCCGATGATGTGATGGTGATACAGGAGGCTTCCGGGCAACTTCGAATCGTCCCATTGTTGCAGCGCGGATGGGTAGACATGGAGGATGAGGAGGAAATGGAGATTGAACTTTCCGGTGGGGCCAGAGGAGTCATGCCAACTAACAATGTGGCAGACATGGCTGAATTCATGTTGGGGTGCTTTACAACCGACAAGCGTATTGTCAAAATCATGGAGGACAACCAGTACTGGATCTTTGCTATCCTTGACCCCCGGTATAAAAACAACATCTCGTCTTTTATTCCGGTAGAGGGGAGGGCCAATCGCATCAATGCTTGCCACAGGCAATTGGTGCAGAATATGATGGAGATGTTTCCAGCATGTGACGTTGGCGGCAGGGAGGGCAGTTCCTCCAGTAGGCAACCAAGTTCTCACCGGTCCACACAAACGAGGGGCACACTGTCTAAGGTCTGGGACACCTTGATGGCACCCCCTCGCCAAAGTGCCGCCACGGAGGGTCCTAGTGTCACCAGGCGTGAGAAGTATAGGTGCATGTTGCGGGAATACCTTTCTGACCACAGCCCTGTCCTCTCCGACCCCTCTGCGCCCTACACGTATTGGGTGTCGAAGTTGGACCTGTGGCTTGAACTTGCCCTATATACCTTGGAGGTGCTGTCCTGTCCTGCCGCCAGCGTCCTATCTGAGAGGGTGTTCAGTGCAGCCGGTGGCATCATCACTGACAAGCGCACCCGTCTGTCAGCTGAGAGTGCCGACCGGCTCACTTTGATAAAAATGAACCACCACTGGATAGAGCCTTCATTTTTGTGCCCACCTGTGTAAAGCACCCCAACATGAAACTCCATGTCTGTACTCAACCTCTCCAATTCCTCTGCATCCTCATACTCATCCACCATAAGCGTTGCACAATTCTGCTAATACTAGGCTCCCTCCACCCTGATTTCCCCCAACTCTGCTGGTTAGAGGCTCCCTCCACCCTGATTTCCACCAACTCTGCTGGTTAGAGGCTCCCTCCACCCTGCTTTCCCACAACTCTGCTGGTTAGAGGCTCCCTCCACCCTGCTTTCCCACAACTCTGCTGGTTAGAGGCTCCCTCCACCCTGCTTTCCCACAACTCTGCTGGTTAGAGGCTCCCTCCACCCTGATTTCCACCAACTCTGCTGGTTAGAGGCTCCCTCCACCCTGCTTTCCCACAACTCTGCTGGTTAGAGGCTCCCTCCACCCTGATTTCCACCAACTCTGCTGGTTAGAGGCTCCCTCCACCATGAATTGGTCCAAACTGGGCTGTTTAGCGGTTCCCTCCACCATGAATTGGTCCAAACTGGGGTTTTTAGAGGCTCCCTCCACCATGAATTGGTCCAAACTGGGCTGTTTAGAGGCTCCCTCCACCATGAATTGGTTCAAACTGGGGTTTTTAGAGGCTCTCTCCACCATGAATTGGTCCAAACTGGGGGTTTTTAGAGGCTCCCTCCACCATGAATTTGCCCAAACTGGGCTGTTTAGAGGCTCCCTCCACCATGAATTTGCCCAAACTGGGCTGTTTAGAGGCTCCCTCCACCATGAATTTGCCCAAACTGGCCTGTTTAGAGGCTCCCTCCACCATGAATTGGTCCAAACTGGGCTGTTTAGAGGCTCCCTCCATCATGAATTGGTCCAAACTGGGGT
The DNA here is from genome assembly GCF_031893055.1 of Leptodactylus fuscus. Lineage (NCBI taxonomy): Eukaryota > Metazoa > Chordata > Amphibia > Anura > Leptodactylidae > Leptodactylus > Leptodactylus fuscus. The sequence continues at coordinate 58,257,225 of NC_134272.1, forward strand.
TTTTAGAGGCTCCCTCCACCATGAATTGGTCCAAACTGGGCTGGTTAGAGGCTCCCTCCACCATGAATTTGCCCAAACTGGGCTGTTTAGAGGCTCCCTCCACCATGAATTGGTCCAAACTGGGGTTTTTAGAGGCTCCCTCCACCATGAATTGGTCCAAACTGGGCTGTTTAGAGGCTCCCTCCACCATGAATTGGTCCAAACTGGGGTTTTTAGAGGCTCCCTCCACCATGAATTGGTCCAAACTGGGGTTTTTAGAGGCTCCCTCCACCATGAATTTGCCCAAACTGGGCTGTTTAGAGGCTCCCTCCACCATGAATTTGCCCAAACTGAGCTGTTTAGAGGCTCCCTCCACCATGAATTGGTTCAAACTGGGGTTTTAGAGGCTCCCTCCACCATGAATTGGTCCAAACTGGGGGTTTTTAGAGGCTCCCTCCACCATGAATTTGCCCAAACTGGGCTGTTTAGAGGCTCCCTCCATCATGAATTGGTCCAAACTGGGGTTTTTAGAGGCTCCCTCCACCATGAATTGGTCCAAACTGGGGTTTTTAGATGCTTCCTCCACCATGAATTGGTCCAAACTGGGGTTTTTAGAGGCTCCCTCCACCATGAATTTGCCCAAACTGGGCTGTTTAGAGGCTCCCTCCACCATGAATTTGCCCAAACTGGGCTGTTTAGAGGCTCCCTCCACCATGAATTGGTCCAAACTGGGGTTTTTAGAGGCTCCCTCCACCATGAATTGGTCCAAACTGGGGGTTTTTAGAGGCTCCCTCCACCATGAATTTGCCCAAACTGGGCTGTTTAGAGGCTCCCTCCACCATGAATTGGTCCAAACTGGGGTTTTTAGAGGCTCCCTCCACCATGAATTGGTCCAAACTGGGGGTTTTTAGAGGCTCCCTCCACCATGAATTCGCCCAAACTGGGCTGTTTAGAGGCTCCCTCCACCATGAATTGGTCCAAACTGGGGTTTTTAGAGGCTCCCTCCACCATGAATTTGCCCAAACTGGGCTGTTTAGAGGCTCCCTCCACCATGAATTTGCCCAAACTGAGCTGTTTAGAGGCTCCCTCCACCATGAATTGGTCCAAACTGGGGTTTTTAGAGGCTCCCTCCACCATGAATTGATCCAAACTGGGGTTTTTTAGAGGCTCCCTCCACCATGAATTTGCCCAAACTGGGCTGTTTAGAGGCTCCCTCCATCATGAATTGGTCCAAACTGGGGTTTTTAGAGGCTCCCTCCACCATGAATTGGTCCAAACTGGGCTGTTTAGAGGCTCCCTCCACCATGAATTGGTCCAAACTGGGGTTTTTAGAGGCTCCCTCCACCATGAATTGGTCCAAACTGGGGTTTTTAGAGGCTCCCTCCACCATGAATTTGCCCAAACTGGGCTGTTTAGAGGCTCCCTCCACCATGAATTTGCCCAAACTGAGCTGTTTAGAGGCTCCCTCCACCATGAATTGGTTCAAACTGGGGTTTTAGAGGCTCCCTCCACCATGAATTGGTCCAAACTGGGGGTTTTTAGAGGCTCCCTCCACCATGAATTTGCCCAAACTGGGCTGTTTAGAGGCTCCCTCCATCATGAATTGGTCCAAACTGGGGTTTTTAGAGGCTCCCTCCACCATGAATTGGTCCAAACTGGGGTTTTTAGAGGCTCCCTCCACCATGAATTGGTCCAAACTGGGGTTTTTAGAGGCTCCCTCCACCATGAATTTGCCCAAACTGGGCTGTTTAGAGGCTCCCTCCACCATGAATTTGCCCAAACTGAGCTGTTTAGAGGCTCCCTCCACCATGAATTGGTTCAAACTGGGGTTTTAGAGGCTCCCTCCACCATGAATTGGTCCAAACTGGGGGTTTTTAGAGGCTCCCTCCACCATGAATTTGCCCAAACTGGGCTGTTTAGAGGCTCCCTCCATCATGAATTGGTCCAAACTGGGGTTTTTAGAGGCTCCCTCCACCATGAATTGGTCCAAACTGGGGTTTTTAGATGCTTCCTCCACCATGAATTGGTCCAAACTGGGGTTTTTAGAGGCTCCCTCCACCATGAATTGGTCCAAACTGGGGGTTTTTAGAGGCTCCCTCCACCATGAATTCGCCCAAACTGGGCTGTTTAGAGGCTCCCTCCACCATGAATTGGTCCAAACTGGGGTTTTTAGAGGCTCCCTCCACCATGAATTTGCCCAAACTGGGCTGTTTAGAGGCTCCCTCCACCATGAATTTGCCCAAACTGAGCTGTTTAGAGGCTCCCTCCACCATGAATTGGTCCAAACTGGGGTTTTTAGAGGCTCCCTCCACCATGAATTGATCCAAACTGGGGTTTTTTAGAGGCTCCCTCCACCATGAATTTGCCCAAACTGGGCTGTTTAGAGGCTCCCTCCATCATGAATTGGTCCAAACTGGGGTTTTTAGAGGCTCCCTCCACCATGAATTGGTCCAAACTGGGCTGTTTAGAGGCTCCCTCCACCATGAATTGGTCCAAACTGGGGTTTTTAGAGGCTCCCTCCACCATGAATTGGTCCAAACTGGGGTTTTTAGAGGCTCCCTCCACCATGAATTTGCCCAAACTGGGCTGTTTAGAGGCTCCCTCCACCATGAATTTGCCCAAACTGAGCTGTTTAGAGGCTCCCTCCACCATGAATTGGTTCAAACTGGGGTTTTAGAGGCTCCCTCCACCATGAATTGGTCCAAACTGGGGTTTTTAGAGGCTCCCTCCACCATGAATTTGCCCAAACTGGGCTGTTTAGAGGCTCCCTCCACCATGAATTTGCCCAAACTGAGCTGTTTAGAGGCTCCCTCCACCATGAATTGGTTCAAACTGGGGTTTTAGAGGCTCCCTCCACCATGAATTGGTCCAAACTGGGGGTTTTTAGAGGCTCCCTCCACCATGAATTTGCCCAAACTGGGCTGTTTAGAGGCTCCCTCCATCATGAATTGGTCCAAACTGGGGTTTTTAGAGGCTCCCTCCACCATGAATTGGTCCAAACTGGGGTTTTTAGATGCTTCCTCCACCATGAATTGGTCCAAACTGGGGTTTTTAGAGGCTCCCTCCACCATGAATTTGCCCAAACTGGGCTGTTTAGAGGCTCCCTCCACCATGAATTTGCCCAAACTGGGCTGTTTAGAGGCTCCCTCCACCATGAATTGGTCCAAACTGGGGTTTTTAGAGGCTCCCTCCACCATGAATTGGTCCAAACTGGGGGTTTTTAGAGGCTCCCTCCACCATGAATTTGCCCAAACTGGGCTGTTTAGAGGCTCCCTCCACCATGAATTGGTCCAAACTGGGGTTTTTAGAGGCTCCCTCCACCATGAATTGGTCCAAACTGGGGGTTTTTAGAGGCTCCCTCCACCATGAATTCGCCCAAACTGGGCTGTTTAGAGGCTCCCTCCACCATGAATTGGTCCAAACTGGGGTTTTTAGAGGCTCCCTCCACCATGAATTTGCCCAAACTGGGCTGTTTAGAGGCTCCCTCCACCATGAATTTGCCCAAACTGAGCTGTTTAGAGGCTCCCTCCACCATGAATTGGTCCAAACTGGGGTTTTTAGAGGCTCCCTCCACCATGAATTGATCCAAACTGGGGTTTTTTAGAGGCTCCCTCCACCATGAATTTGCCCAAACTGGGCTGTTTAGAGGCTCCCTCCATCATGAATTGGTCCAAACTGGGGTTTTTAGAGGCTCCCTCCACCATGAATTGGTCCAAACTGGGCTGTTTAGAGGCTCCCTCCACCATGAATTGGTCCAAACTGGGGTTTTTAGAGGCTCCCTCCACCATGAATTGGTCCAAACTGGGGTTTTTAGAGGCTCCCTCCACCATGAATTTGCCCAAACTGGGCTGTTTAGAGGCTCCCTCCACCATGAATTTGCCCAAACTGAGCTGTTTAGAGGCTCCCTCCACCATGAATTGGTTCAAACTGGGGTTTTAGAGGCTCCCTCCACCATGAATTGGTCCAAACTGGGGGTTTTTAGAGGCTCCCTCCACCATGAATTTGCCCAAACTGGGCTGTTTAGAGGCTCCCTCCATCATGAATTGGTCCAAACTGGGGTTTTTAGAGGCTCCCTCCACCATGAATTGGTCCAAACTGGGGTTTTTAGATGCTTCCTCCACCATGAATTGGTCCAAACTGGGGTTTTTAGAGGCTCCCTCCACCATGAATTTGCCCAAACTGGGCTGTTTAGAGGCTCCCTCCATCATGAATTGGTCCAAACTGGGGTTTTTAGAGGCTCCCTCCACCATGAATTGGTCCAAACTGGGGTTTTTAGAGTCTCCCTCCACCATGAATTTGCCCAAACTGGGCTGTTTAGAGGCTCCCTCCACCTTGAATTTGCCCAAACTGGGCTGTTGAGAGGCTCCCTCCACCATGAATTGGTCCAAACTGGGGTTTTTAGAGGCTCCCTCCACCATGAATTGGTCCAAACTGGGGGTTTTTAGAGGCTCCCTCCACCATGAATTTGCCCAATCTGGGCTGTTTAGAGGCTCCCTCCACCGTGAATTGGTCCAAACTGGGGTTTTTAGAGGCTCCCTCCACCATGAATTGGTCCAAACTGGGCTGTTTAGAGGCTCCCTCCACCATGAATTGGTCCAAACTGGGGTTTTTAGAGGCTCCCTCCACCATGAATTTGCCCAAACTGGGCTGTTTAGAGGCTCCCTCCACCATGAATTGGTCCAAACTGGGGTTTTTAGAGGCTCCCTCCACCATGAATTGGTCCAAACTGGGGTTTTTTAGAGGCTCCCTCCACCATGAATTTGCCCAAACTGGGCTGTTTAGAGGCTCCCTCCATCATGAATTGGTCCAAACTGGGGTTTTTAGAGGCTCCCTCCACCATGAATTGGTCCAAACTGGGGTTTTTAGAGGCTCCCTCCACCATGAATTGGTCCAAACTGGGGTTTTTAGAGGCTCCCTCCACCATGAATTTGCCCAAACTGGGCTGTTTAGAGGCTCCCTCCACCATGAATTTGCCCAAACTGGGCTGTTTAGAGGCTCCCTCCACCATGAATTGGTCCAAACTGGGGTTTTTAGAGGCTCCCTCCACCATGAATTGGTCCAAACTGGGGTTTTTAGAGGCTCCCTCCACCATGAATTGGTCCAAACTGGGGGTTTTTAGAGGCTCCCTCCACCATGAATTTGCCCAAACTGGGCTGTTTAGAGGCTCCCTCCATCATGAATTGGTCCAAACTGGGGTTTTTAGAGGCTCCCTCCACCATGAATTGGTCCAAACTGGGGTTTTTAGAGGCTCCCTCCACCATGAATTGGTCCAAACTGGGCTGGTTAGAGGCTCCCTCCACCATGAATTTGCCCAAACTGGGCTGTTTAGAGGCTCCCTCCACCATGAATTTGCCCAAACTGGGCTGTTTAGAGGCTCCCTCCACCATGAATTGGTCCAAACTGGGGTTTTTAGAGGCTCCCTCCACCATGAATTGGTCCAAACTGGGGGTTTTTAGAGGCTCCCTCCACCATGAATTTGCCCAAACTGGGCTGTTTAGAGGCTCCCTCCACCATGAATTGGTCCAAACTGGGGTTTTTAGAGGCTCCCTCCACCATGAATTGGTCCAAACTGGGCTGTTTAGAGGCTCCCTCCACCATGAATTGGTCCAAACTGGGGTTTTTAGAGGCTCCCTCCACCATGAATTTGCCCATACTGGGCTGTTTAGAGGCTCCCTCCACCATGAATTTGCCCAAACTGAGCTGTTTAGAGGCTCCCTCCACCATGAATTGGTCCAAACTGGGGTTTTTAGAGGCTCCCTCCACCATGAATTTGCCCATACTGGGCTGTTTAGAGGCTCCCTCCACCATGAATTTGCCCAAACTGAGCTGTTTAGAGGCTCCCTCCACCATGAATTGGTCCAAACTGGGGTTTTTTAGAGGCTCCCTCCACCATGAATTTGCCCAAACTGAGCTGTTTAGAGGCTCCCTCCATCATGAATTGGTCCAAACTGGGGTTTTTAGAGGCTCCCTCCACCATGAATTGGTCCAAACTGGGGTTTTTAGAGGCTCCCTCCACCATGAATTGGTCCAAACTGGGGTTTTTAGAGGCTCCCTCCACCATGAATTGGTCCAAACTGGGGTTTTTAGAGGCTCCCTCCACCATGAATTGGTCCAAACTGGGGTTTTTAGAGGCTCCCTCCACCATGAATTTGCCCAAACTGGGCTGTTTAGAGGCTCCCTCCATCATGAATTGGTCCAAACTGGCGTTTTTAGAGGCTCCCTCCACCATGAATTGGTCCAAACTGGGGTTTTTAGAGGCTCCCTCCACCATGAATTGGTCCAAACTGGGGTTTTTAGAGGCTCCCTCCACCATGAATTGGTCCAAACTGGGGTTTTTAGAGGCTCCCTCCACCATGAATTGGTCCAAACTGGGGTTTTTAGAGGCTCCCTCCACCATGAATTTGCCCAAACTGGGCTGTTTAGAGGCTCCCTCCACCATGAATTGGTCCAAACTGGGGTTTTTAGAGGCTCCCTCCACCATGAATTGGTCCAAACTGGGGTGGTTAGAGGCTCCCTCCACCATTAATTGGTCCAAACTTGGCTGTTTAGAGGCTCCCTCCACCATTAATTGGTCCAAACTGGGCTGGTTAGAGGCTCCCTCCACCATGAATTTGCCCAAACTGGGCTGGTTAGAGGCTCCCTCCACCATGAATTGGTCCAAACTGGGGTTTTTAGAGGCTCCCTCCACCATGAATTTGCCCAAACTCTGCTGGTTAGAGGCTCAATCCACCCTGATTTTCAAAACAAATGTTGGTGCCAACCTCAACTTACTACAAGGGCCAAATTCACTGCTGGTGACAAGCTCTCCTCACTGCAAGTGCCAAATACACATGTTTCAAGGTGTTTTCCTACTGTCAGAGAGGTGGTATTGAGTGTGTAAAGTGTGTAGTTGTTAGGCTGTGATGTTGGGGTAATAGAGGGTCTTTGGTGTGTTAGATGCCCCCAGACATGCTTCCCCTGCTGTCCCAGTGTCATTCCAGAGGTGTTGGCATCATTTTCTGGGTTGTCATAGTGGACTTGGTGACCCTCCAGACACGGATTTGGGTTTCCCCCTTAACGAGTATCTGTTCCCCATAGACTATAATGGGGTTCGAAACCCGTTCGAACACACGAACATTGAGCGGCTGTTCGAATCGAATTTCGAACCTCGAACATTTTAGTGTTCGCTCATCTCTAATAGTGTTATGTTGTTAATAAAGCACTGTTAAATAAATAGGGAGTCAGAGTAGTAGAGTAGGATGTTCCTGCTTGTCTATTATTATAGGACTGCAGCATAGAGAAGAGCACATGGAAGCTCACAGGCAAGAAGCTGAGATACTAAGTCACTGAATACAATTCTAAAATGTATTATCCTTGTTCCTGAATAAATGCCTGAACGGTGCAAAGATTAATCCGCTGCCAACAGGTTGTGGGCCCAGATACCCAGAGACACAGAAAGGGTGCATGCACACTATGTAATGCCGGGCGTGTATGAGAGCCGTACACGCCGGCATTACGGCAGACTGCCGAACACTTCCCATTCACTTCAATGGGAGCGCTCGTAACAGCGGCGTTTACGAGCGCTCCCATTGAAGTGAATGGGAAGTGTTCGGCAGCCCTGCTGTAACGCCGGCGTGTACGGCTCTCATACACGCCCGGCGTTACTCAGTGTGCATGCACCCAAAGAATGGAAAACAAAGGTGAACCAAGATGGCCAACAGCAGCAACTCTGTGAAGGCAAAGTTCACAGATTTAAGAACAGACATGGCAGGAGATGATTTCTTCTGTATGAGGACTGTGGTTGCAATGTCAGGAAAGCAGGGAATAGGATGGACAAGGCAGAAGATATTGTCTGTCAGAGATGGCTCTGTAGGGGTACCAGTAGTGATGATGGACAGGCAGGCTGTATTGATTGCTGCTGCTACTTGTAGTGGTAGCACTGGAAGATTTGGTGGATTGGGGACTCAGCAGGGAGTGGAGAGGGACATCATGGTAAGGCTGGCAAGGATCTGCTTGATGAAAAATATGGTAAACTAACCAAAGAGTGTTTCCTTGTAATACACCTATTTTGACTCCCTTTTGGAATCTCTTTTGAGACAAAAACATGCTTTACTAAGATTCAATGAAAAAGTTGGGGATGCCAGAACAGGAAGATTGTAGTGAAGAAATACAGTTATTGCTATGCTAACATAGGAAGAGGATTTACTGAAGTTGCTAAACATTGGCTTAAAGTCAGAGTGTCACTGTCACCATCATCATGCTGTGATTGAATGTATTATAGAGTATTTACTCCACAATCATATCTGCTTGCTTCATACAGTATTACTATGCCTACTAGAGGCACAGGCTAATTTTGGCCCTCTGCTAATAATTCTTGCTAGCCTTTTGTCACCCCTATTCTTATTGGTGGTGGTGGATAGTGCACTTGTTTCCTTTTCTTACATCACGCATCCCTTGCCATTCTGACTTTTATGACAGAGGAGTAACAACAAAAGAGCATAAATTACAGTGACATCTGAGTTGGAAACTAAGGTGGCCAAAAAAGGTTCCTTTGAGCATAAGGAGAATAATACTATATATGATAGTGGGTAATGTTACAGATTCTGTATTGGTGCCAATGAGCTTCACAGTGTATGTAACCTTTAAACAAACTTTGCTTTAATCAAAAGTACAGTATGTGTGGACAAGTATATATGCCTATTATATAAAATACCTCCTCTCCTAGCACTCCAGTCTGCCATCCACTGTTATACTACTTGAAAGAACATATAAATGTATGATATCTCATTGGCACCAAAATAAAAGGTGTTTGAAGGGAATCTGTTGCCATGAAAATGTAGTCTTATCTTGTGTGGGGGAGTTAGCTCGGTAGAAGCAGTGGTGTGGACCCAAACAGTCAAGACAGGGACACAAAATATGCAGCAAACTTGTTTATTTGGGAAAAAAACAGGAAAATAAATAAACCTTGACTTCAGGCACAAAATAAACCAAAAATACAGCCTTAACTTCAGGCAAAAAAAATTAAAATAAATAAAAACCTGCTGGCCTGAGCAACTAACTAGAAAGTAGGTTAACCTAACTATACATGTGGCTTCCTTCCAGCCACACGAACAACACAGGAGCAATATTGTCTCACCAGAGTCAGGGTTACAGGACAGAACCATACACCTCCTTTCACCTCATGGAACTGCCACGAACTGCAGACTCTGCAGCCTTTTATGGGTCAGTAATGAGCCCAGAATCTACACCTGGGCTGAGGCCTACTCCAGATCTGCCCCGGACCACACATATGTCAGAAACCTGGGGCTGATATATATTGACTCCAGCACTCTGCCTGTCACCTTCTCACACTTGTTATAGCACAGTAGGAGCTGAGCATATTGATATATAGTAGACAGCACAGTGGCTCAATGGTTAGCCTTGGAGTCCTGGGTTCGAATCCAAGCAAGGACAACATCTGGAAGGAGTTTGTCTGTTCTACCTGTGCTTGCATGGGTTTCCTCGAAGACTCTAAAGACATACTGATAGGGGTAAAAAAAAATAATTATCTATAGTTATGGAGAATAAGAATGTGATTTTTAATCTACTGAAATCCCTGCCCACCTTTACCTAAGTTCTAGCTATAGTTGGCCGGCCATTATATAAGGGGTATTATACCATTTTTATTCTTCGTGTTTTGTTTATAAGTAAATCCCAGTATAAAACTTTCCTTGTGGCATAATATGCTCGAAGGAAATAAAATGTTAAGTCCACAAGGGAGCAAAAACTCAGTGGGAAAATCAATAATAGAACTAATAAAGACCTGCTAGGGGTTTGCTTCTAGTCAGCCGGCATAATTTCCAATAAAGGAAGTTCCAGTAAATGAAGCAGGTCTATAGAATATATTGCAATATGCTGTCGCACTGTATACATCGAGTGGCACAAAATCTTTTTTTAATAATTGAAAAACACATGAAATACGATATTTACATTCTCTTCAAACATCTCAGGAACAATGGTACAAAGGTTATTGGTATGGTCCACGTGGTGAGCGTACTGCTGCTTTTCTTTAAATCAGACTATCCAATATTTAAAATGGAGTCAGAGCTGCATGTTTATTAGCAAATTTTCCATTAAATTATGAAATGCGGTGCCATATTAGCAGAGGTAAGGTCACTGGTTGAAATCCATTAACCAAGAAATGCAATTTAAAATATTAACAAGGAAACACAAGGCTGGACACAACCTGTGTACACTTGTAAAATTAAGAATCTCAACTAAAAACAGCATCAAAATTACACACAGTTTTTTTCAGATGCCGTTTTAACTCCATAGTGTGAATGCACTTTAATTCTAGGTTCAAACCTGCACCCAGATTCAGCTCTTCAGGTCTGCTTTGGGACCCCAAAAACGAAAACCCAATCTGCTTAAAGCTAGACTATAATGGGGTCTGTCTGAAAAATGCAAAGAAGAAAAGTACTGCTTGCAGGTGTGAACCTAACTGAAGTATATCAGATTAAGGGTTGGTTCACACTAGCGCTTGTATTCCGTCCACACGAATGAATTGTGCGGGCAGTGCGCGGCAAGCACACGGAGCCCATTATAGTCTATGGGCTCCATGTACTTTGCAAGCACATCGCTTGCAATTGTGATTGCATTCCGTCCGGGGGGGGGGTCTCCATGCGGACGAAATACAAGCGCTAGTGTGAACCAACCCTTAGGATCCATTCATACGGAGGAAAATGGTGAGGAATTTGGTGTGGAATTTCAGCGCTAAAAAAGTGCCTCCCATTGATTTCTATGGGTTCCTTTTTCTACTAGCAGAGGAGGCTTTTTTTCAGCGCTGAAATTCCACACCAAATTCCTCACCATTTTCCTACATGTGAATGCACCCTAACATGTGTGAGCTGGAGGAGTATGCAAGTAGCAGAAATTTTTAGGAGGAGCTTAGTTTATTTCAGACAGTTTATCCTTAGAGTCAGCTAGTTTTAGTTAGAAACTTAGTTATTATTCACACATCCAAAAACCAGACACAATGAGACAGGTTTACTTACACATATGGATAAAATTGTTGGTATCCCTTGTTTAATGAAAGAAAAACCCACAATGATCATAGAAATAACTTGAATCTGACAAAAGTAATAAAAACCAAACTACATGTTGACAAGCCGCAAAGCTTCTGGGAGAATGTCCTATGGACAGATAAGACAAAGATCTAACTTTTTGGCAATACACATCAGTTGTATGTTCACAGGTGGAAATTGAAGCATATCTTGAGGGGTATCAACAATTGTGTCCACGCGTGTATACTGTTTACAAGTCAGACAGTGCAAACTTAGACAAGACCATCTTAGGCTTATAATATAAAAAGCCACAGGAGATGTGGAGATGAAGTATCCTAAATTATTTAGAGCCAAAATTGAAAAAAAGCAAAAATGAAGTTTGTCCAATGTGATTATCCTTGTCAGGCACAGTGTTCACCTTATGGCATAAATATTTTCATATGTTTATAATTTAGGTACCTAATGCAACACCCTGGGGGCAGTTTGCTCCTTCTCTGGTCATACTGGCTTTGAAGGAAGGTCACACTTGGGTGATGTTAAAAAATACCCTGAGGGACTCCCTGCTGTGTGTCCCTTGATGGTAGTCATAGTGTAAAGGTGTGACCGGCACCTACAAGGAACTATAAGATAGAGTCCCACCCCAGTACATTGATGGTAGTCAGGGATGAAGCTCGGGAGACAACATAGAAGTTAAATGCGATGCTCACTGCACAGTTTATTTAGTATGTTTCTTCCAGCTACAAAATAACTTGAAAACACATACTGGAGTAACATTCACTCTTCACTCCCTCCTCAAGTCCTGTAACCCTTTCCACCATATGTCAATCTAGGGCAAACCCTGCGATGGTACTATGTTTTTTCCCACAGTGCTTTGTTGCTGAGGGACGCTACATGGGGCTTTAGCTACAAGAAAGGTTTTCAACAAGCAGAGGTCCAATAACATAGGATTGCCAAGTGTGGCCTAAACTACCATTACAACTATGCTTGACGGTGACATTGCTTTCCTACAAACTAGTATCCTCAGCTAAGGCTAACACCAAAATGAAACATGCTTAACCCCTTCCCGACATCCACCGTAATAGAACGGCGCATGTCGGGTGTGTAACTATGGCGACCGCCCGGGAGCCGGGCGGCCGACATAGCCGCTGGGTGTCTACTGGGAACTTTACAGCCTGTTTTCTACTAAAAGGAAGTTAGATAGGTTAATAAAGTATATTACGATAGAAAAAAAATTGGAGTATAAACTTTAAATTAAAATTAATTTAAAAAGAAATTCTCGGTGAAAGATGTACAGTTGCAATGTCACACTAGCACCATTGGGAGGAGAATTTAAAATACATTTCAATTTAAAATTCTTTAAAAAAAAAAAAAAAAATCTGTCACTTGGATTTGGCCGGTCAATGAAAGAAATTCCTTAGTTGCAGTGACTCAAATAATCAGCATCAGGAGAATTTAAGTTTTAATTAAACATTTACGGCCTTTTTAAACTACTCTGCACTGTCAGATATTTTTATGCTTTTTTAAATTAAAAAAACTCCAAAAATTATTTCCTATTGGGGACATACACCCAGTGCTAACAGAAGAAGCAATGGATTTTACAAGCAGTCAAAAAAATTATCCCTTTTTAGGGAATAGCAGATGGTTTGGTGTTTGGAAAGTGATGAAAAACTAATTGTCTTTTTTTTTTTTAATCTTATTAAATCTTTAATTTTTTTTACAACTTTTTATTACACCAATAAAAAAAGTACAGAACAGGACAAACTTTTGGCAAAGGAAAAAAAATAATACCAGATACTGTACGTACAAAGAGTATGTTTGGCTTGACTGAATTGTCTGTTCTTTGTCTTCTTGAACACGGCAGTAACAGGAGAGAGGACGCAGTTGATGTTTTTATACCCTGTTTTGAAATAAAGGTAGCCTTTTTATATCAACCTGTGGGTGAGTGCCCCCATCCTTTATATTACTTTTTTATTTTGATGTAGATGTAGTAATATGGAGGCCTGTTTTTGGTGAGATGGTATCAATTTGGGGTACGCAGTATATTATTTGTTGATTGGATTTTTTAATTTCTTTTCAAAGGAAATACCCAAAAACCCTGCCATTCTGCTATTTTTTTTGTTTTGGGAGTGAGTTCCCTCTATCTTTATATTTCTATATGACAATGCTGCTCTATCACTGTTGGAGGAGGTTGAGCACCCCCAATGAATGTATAGTCTCTCCATGTGCTGGAATATATTTATATTATGATTGTGGCTGTGCTGCTCCTTTTCTCTCTCTGGATTTCTATACAAATGAAAAAGTTATAGATTCTGAAAAATGAGGATGAAATAGGTGGAGAAAGACCAGTGATGTACTTTGGCTCTGGCAGTCCCGTTGAAATAAGTGGGGTGGGTGTGCATTTTTGATCATTACTAGAGATGAGCGAACAGTGAACTCGCTCATCTCTAATCATTACTCAATTGAAACTTGGGAGCAAGAAACCCTTTTTTCTTGTGATTATTGGGGTCCAAATGGTTGTACTTCTTACTGATCAGCAAATTACCACCTATCCTGTGGTAGATGTGACATAAATACCCTTAGGCCAAGGACCCAATGTGCTGTAAAAGCCAATCCCATTCACACATTGTAGAAAAATACGTGCAGAGGATACTCTGTGATTTACAAAACCATTGCGGTTTTGGAAATCGTAGCATGTCAATTATACCTACGGAAACGCCGGTGGTTTCCCTATAGGTATAATGGAAGCAGAAAGTCCACACAGTAAACCTTTGCAGACTTTCAGCAAAAAGAATTGCAGGAAAAACTGCAATGCGTTGATGCTGTGTTTTTTTTTCCTGCAATGTTTTTTGCTCTTCACTGCTACGTGGGGCCATAGCCTTAAAGGGGTTAAATAACTTGTTTTTTATCTAATTTGGTGGACATTTTACTTGCAAAAAAGTGAAGCTTGATAGTACAAATGCATAGAGAATATAGAGAGGAATATAGGTACGTTACTGTTGTGTACTGTTGTTCCATATTCAGCTTTTATGATATATATTTTACCAAAGTAAAGGGAGGTACATCTTTAAAATGAAAAGTAAAGATGAAGAAAACCTTAGATGATATAAATCATGTGAAGATAACTGAAGTACGCACAGACCATATGGGAAATAAGTCAGATACTACAATTGTTAAGTGTAAGACAGCTGTTACCGACATATGGTTCTTAAGCTTCAGAGCACTGAAAATAATGTGTTATCAGAATGTCCTTAATATTTATAGGTGATGCATATACAAGTCTTAGATTTTACATTCATTACCACATAAATTTACCAATCAAGTATCTATTGAATTTAAACAGAGTAAGGCACGCCAGCATCTCACGATTGGAATTGTCGCAGACACTAAGAACTGTAGAATATCTTACATTATGTGGTGTACTATATCTTTAGTTGATATGGGGCCCATCGTGTAGGAAGGCCTAGCAAGGGCTTAATGATTCCTAAGGGCCCCTTCACACGGCGTAAGCACTCGGCTCATTCCGGGCCGTATACGCAAGCGCTTCTAAACACTTCCCATTCATTTCAATGGGAGTGTTCATAAAGCCGGCTTTACGCGCGCTCCCATTGAAGTGAATGGGAAGTGTTTAGAAGCGCTTGCGTATACGGCTCGGAATGAGCCGAGCGCTTACGCCGTGTGAAGGAGCCCTTACTCATACAAGCACCTAATGAAACAAAAAAAAGGTTAAGTTTTTTCAGCTCACCCCTCTCAATGTCCTTAAGTCCTGTGTCGGTGTGCGCGGAAGCTGGTGGACTCATCCGGCTGTAAGATATCCAAGATGGCATATGCCATGAGGAAGGGACCAGACGTGTCCCGAAACGCGTAGCCATATATTTTTTTCACCCTATGATGGTTGCCATGTTTCAATTTTAATGTATTGAAAATAAAGATTGGAAGTTTTTAAGACGTCGGGAAGTGCTGGATCTTCTTTCTATATTTGGATACCTAATGAAACACCTTTTTCTTCATGACCACCCCCCACTTAAGTAGTCCAGTGTATGTCTGTTGGCTCACAGGACTATAGAGAGTGGAGATTAAGGCTTTATTCACACAAATGACATAAACATCTGGGGATGGATGCTTTTTAATGATTTTAATATCATCATAGAAAACACCGGCTCAAGTTCACAGTAGAAGATTGGAAATGGATGATTTCACATAATGAGACAAAAATCAAGAGACTGGGCTCAAATGGGTGCAAATGGGTGTGGAAGAAACAAGAACTGTCAAGTTTGTTGGATGAAACCAGATTATATGGGGCTGTTTCACAACCAAAGGCATTGGATACTTGACCAGGATCAATGGTGGTCTGAATGCTGAGCTATATGTGAGTATCCTACAAGATAATTTACTTTGTAGATTCGAGTGCTATGGATATGAAAAGGACAACATAGTGTATCAACAGGACAACGACCCGAAGCGTACATTGAGATTAGCAAAGAAATGGTTCAATGACCGTGAAGTAGAGGTGCTGTATTGTCTACTACAGTCCTTAGACCTCAACCCAACCAAACACTTGTGGGTATAGTTTAAGAAAAAGCTGTATTCAAACCCAAGTGAGTTGACCAGTATGCACCAACATTGGAAATGTGCAGAAGAGATCTGGGATTGGATTTTTATTAAGACATACTTGAAACTGATGGCGAGCGTGCCCAGAAGGATTGTCTCCCCAAGGAGTGACAATATCCCCCAGAAGGATTCAGGCATTGTTGAAAGTCAAAGGTGGATTTACAAAGTAATAGATATTAAAATTTAGATTCTTAGAGCAAAACAGTACCAATGCAGTTATACAACAAGAATCTGCATGACTAATGATATGCTAAATAGTTGCAAGACAAACATATGTATGAGATAGCCAAGATGATTGACTACAACATGACGGTAGTCTCGCATTCGAAGCTGTATTGCAGGGGTCCTTAAACTGCGGCCCAAGGGCCACAAGCGGCCCGCTAAGCACTTCTGTCTAGCCCCGCCGACAACGCCGGCAGGCGTGCATTTATAATGAAGCTCCTGGGGAGCTCGGACCAGGCCATGGAGCGCACTTCACTTTACCTATTGGAGGGCACCGCTCCCGATGTCTGTGCGACCTGCTCTGCCTCCGGCCCACTGTTTAAAAAGTTTGAGGACCCCTGCTGTATAGGATGGTGAGATATAGAGCCTGAAAGCCAAACGTTCAAAACATTGTTGCTCTTTTGTTTGTCAGTCTATAGGCTTCTTTTGTTTGCATGCCACTAGGTAATCTGATATTAATGAATCTATTGTGTATTCTATGTTATGGACTTGACAACCCCCCACCCCCACCCCCCATCGTGTGCAGTTTGAAATGCGTTGTCTTACATATTTGAAAACAATAAACCGGATATTATATCTAAATCACCCAACATCATATTCTGCTATTACCTCTTATGTTCCGTAATATATGTAGGGCCAACATAGTTTCCCTTCCCAGTCCCCACTGTTTTTCTATTTGGTGGATTTTTAGCCTACCTGGCATTCATTAGATTTCCAGCTTTATTCTGAGCCCTCTAATTGTGCCTGGCTCAAGATTGCTAGTCTGACCTCTCCAGTGCAAAAATCTGCTCAAGGAGGGAGTCCATCTGTTTCTTTTTGCTTTTATTATCTTAGTTCCTAAAGCAATGAACTCCCTTCTGATAAAAGACTTATGGGTCTTCCACATATTGGGCATGAAAATCTCCGTAGTCGGATTGGTATAAAAAAAAGTATTACTGCATATTCTTAGTTTTATGTATTGCAGTGTTATTGTCTGGGAGGTTTTATTTAAAGGGATTCTGTCATTAGAATCCTTTCTCAGTACTATCACGTTGGAATAACCTTAAGAAAGGCTATTTTTCCCCTACCTTTAGAATTCATCTCCACGCCGCCATCGGTGATATTCCCGGTTTCTCTGAATGCAAATGGATCTCCAGACAGCACTGGGGGTGGCTCCTGTGCTGCCTGAAGACTCTCTAGCAACGCCCTACATTTTCTTCTGGAGATCGCCTCCTCTCCGCGTCTTCATCCAAAAGCGCCAACTGCGCATGTCCATCGGCCATTTCCCTGTGGCTTCTTACACAATTGTCCATTTGGCCACAGGAAAATGTACTGTATCCAATAAAATGAGTGTGACTTTATATCAATTATCACTTCACTTACAGACAGACTAACTGAATATTTTTAAGAATGGTAAATTTTTCATTGTTGTGATGTAGAACAATAACAGCAATGCCTGCAGTCACCCAATGTCATGTCATCTTAAGTCTTTTTTTACCTGGATCTGATGTGCGCAATTATTTTATGTGACTTATCCTAAACAAATCCCCCAAATTTTCATATTCCCTGTTAACTATAATTTTTTGGAAATTTCGATTGAGTTGGATTTGTTCCAAATTGATTCACTTATCTCTAGTCCTGAAGAAGGTTGGATTGTCTATGTCTACCCCAAGACATAAGTGTCTCACAGGACTTACTGTGCTCAGTCTGATAACCAGGATCATAGATTCATGAGCTGGAGCAACCTGAACCAGAGCAACAGCGCCACCTGGAGCCTGACAACAACCTTCTACTTTTCCTATGACATCCAGTAAGTGAGATTGGCTGGGAATACAGGACAGATGTTGTTTTCTCATGGAAGTTTTTGTCTCTTGAGTGTTCTTAGCACAAGAAAAATGGGATAGTAACTGTTACTGCCCAGTGATTAATCTTAACGTCTCAGTTATTATAGCTGAATGCAATCTGTTAAGTCTACTGCCTGATACTGTTCTGTCCTGTTATGTGCTTTTCAAGATTCTCTCCTATTTTACTATTCTCTGCTATCCCAAAGTCTAATCTGCTATAACAGTATCTCCTCTACTATCTCTCTGTATTATATTAGATGCCACTGGCACTTCTTCTATTACCGCTCCCATACCACTGGGTTCTCGCTTTTTTAAAAACTAAATGACAATTCTCTAATTCTACGGTAACCTCTTCTGTCCTATTATCTCCGATTCTGTTGTTTCCCCTTCCAACTCACTGTCTCTCCTCCAATATCATCATTCTTTCTTAGTGTTTTGACTTCTATTCAATTGTACACAAGAAGAAGAGGATGGCGAGAGAGCTCTGGAGAGGCGAGGGAAAGTGAGTATCAGAGTGATTTTGTGATGTTTTTGCACCTCCTCTGGGCCGCTGCTTATAATACTTTGGGGTTGTAAAAGAATCCAGCGTATAATAGTGATTTGTACCCTCAAAAGTTTTAGGACCAGTCAAAACTCAAAATGGTATGTCCTTCTCTCCAGTCTCTCTGACTCTTTCGGATATGTGTATAGACCTTTTATGCCTGAAAAAGCAAAGCAGCTGATTCTAGGGTTTCTCATAAGGTTTGTACTGGAGACAATGAGAATGACAGGTCGCACTGCCAACCTTCCATAAAAAAAAAATCTTGCCCATAACATAAGCAAGAACTCCTTCCTGAAATGATGGAAGGGTGTACTGCCAATGTCAGAGCTTAGTCAGTATCCTTCCTCAGGGATCTGGCTTACAGCAATCATCTGTCTTAATTACTTGCAGCAGTCTATTGGTCTTATTTGTCTCCACATGAAAGAACCACCATTTTTATTGTGATTATTTGAACACTTAG
The DNA here is from genome assembly GCF_031893055.1 of Leptodactylus fuscus. Taxonomy (NCBI): domain Eukaryota; kingdom Metazoa; phylum Chordata; class Amphibia; order Anura; family Leptodactylidae; genus Leptodactylus; species Leptodactylus fuscus. The sequence continues at coordinate 58,275,879 of NC_134272.1, forward strand.
TAAATGCATGCAGTTATTCCTAATACTCCTATTGTATCACTTTTCCTGAAATGCATAGGAGAAAGGCTGGAAGTATAGGACTCTACCTGGACACCATATTTTCTCAGGTACTAGGAGCAATTCCAACTAATTAGCATTAGCTTCCAACTGGCTTGGTGTTGAGTCTGCAACTCCTTTCTAGGGATCTGTCGTTGTTACTGCAAGTTGGCTTATATCAAATTTTTGTTCCCCCCCATCAGTATATCTTTGGACTGTGGGAGGAAATATATGAAAACATGGGAATAACATACAGATGTTGTCCTTGGAAAAATTTGAACCCAGGAACTTAGAACTGCAAGGCTGTAGTGCTAACCACTGAGACACTGTGCTGCCCTAGCTTGCACCAATTTCTTTAGTAGTTCCTCCTTGTTGCTTGTCTGACCTTGTAAGGAAACTGCAGACTTCACGCAAGATATATGCAAATGTTTGGTCCTTGAAGAGAGTACGTTTTCACGCTGTTTCCCCTAGCAACCTGGCTTCCATCCTATACCAATTATCAGGACCTGTCATTTGGGGTGCAGTTGGAAATAACAAATTCTCTGACTCAGAGGTTTAAAAGTCCAATGTGTTCTTTACTTGGTCACTTTGAGCATGAAAATCAGATAAATAATAAAATCCTGCCCACCTGGGCTCTTACTAGACACATACAGGGTACCTCACCCCAACCTAAATCTATTCGATTACAATCCAAGACATCAGATTGCTCTTCACAAGTACAAAAAGATATGTCTTTCTTTACAGGCTGACTTTCTGCTAGGAGTACAGGCCTTTTATGCCTCAGTAATTCGTCAGTTGATCCAAGGTCTCCCATAAGCTCTTTACTGAAGGGAAAGAGAATCACAGGTCCCATTGCCAACCTACTGGCCTTTCCATAAAAATATGGGCCAATAGAGAAACATAGGAAATCCCCTATATTCTGTCCTGTGGATAGGGAATAAATCTCCTTAACCGCCCTTGGGCCACGCCTTTACAGTTTCTTATCTGTGGAGACCCCCATCACCCTCTTATTGTCTATAGAACTGTCTGTCTTATTTGTTTTCACTTCTTGAGATACTGTGTTTGCTAATACTTGTCTTAGGAATATTTTTTGCTCTTTTTGCAATATCACAAAAATCAATATCAATAAAAGGTATTATAAAATATATGAAAACAGGCTCTTGAAAATGTGGTTCTACTTATGAATTTCTAGTATGATCGTACATTAAAAATTCAAATAAAGAAATAAATGCATCCAAAACTGAAATCCTCCACTGCCGTATCCCTTTTCACGCATGGAAGCTCATTGATCTGAACTTTGGCTTTCAGGCTAAAGAGCATTATATCCCCTGTTTAGGCATAAATCTCAACAACACAATAAATACTATGTACAAGTGGAACTGCGCACCCCTTTTAAGTAAGCTTATTTGAAATTTGGACACATGAGAATACTCAACATTGCCTTGGAATGGTGCGATATACACAGTCAACTTAGTTACATTATCAGCAATCGTATACTATTTTAGCTATCCCGTAACAGCAATTGCTCATGCAAAATTGCAATAGAAAAAAAATGTAAGTTTTTGTTGGGCCAATAAGAGGTCCAGTACTGGCCTGATGTATTATAGAACCCTGCGAGGTGTTTCATTTCCTAACTTATATAGGTAGTACTATATGGTGATCAGACTATCTCAACTGAGTATAACTATTAACCCACCACAATAGGTCTCATTAGAATCATACTTGGAGGCACCAACATTCCTCTGGGCACTTATTTGCTCCTCAAACTTAGTCACTCTGGCCATACCGCCTACAAAGTAAATTACTAGATAATACACTTGTGACGGATAACATTCTATTAGAAATTGCAAAGTTGGTTATCCCCCTTTCTATAACCAAACTGGGCTCGAGTCAGACTTAGCCCTCGTTCACATCTGTGTTTGGATTCTGTCTGAGGGACTCCGCATGGGATGTCCCGAACGGAATACCAAACACAATTGCAAGCGCTGGTGCAGTAAAAGCACACAGATCCCCATAGACTATAATAGAGTCCGTGTTCTTGCCACCAGATCCCCACAGGGATTTTGCAGACGGGAAAGTAGTTCCCAATCTACTTTCCTGTCCACATGATTTGCGCAGGCAGCGCGTGGCAAGCACATGGACCCCATTATAGTCTATAGGGTCCGTGTGCTTTTACAGCACAACGCTTGCAATTGTATTTGATATTCCGTTCGGGTGGTCCCCATGCGGATGTGAACAGGGAATTAAGGACCACACTCAAAACAGAGCAGTGGAGGGATCTCTACTCCATGATTATTAAGTGTAGATGGTAGGTTGCTCTAATGGAAACCCCGTTGAAACTGCTATATAGGAGTTACCCGCTTCTATCCAAGGATGTCCCCTGTGTGTTTTAGGGTCTGTCTTGTTACAGGCGATGCCCTCCACATATGGTGGACATGCCCAAAACTTAAATGATTTTGGATTTCACTCGGAAGATTCTTTCACTGACTCCTTGTTACTGTGCCAGTCTTCCTACTAAGTCAAACGCTGCCCAAGTTTTGGTTGGCACTTTACAAACTCCTATAAGACATTCTCATGGCCACTAGAATACATGGCCTCCATATGGTGAACACCATCGTTCCTTTCCTCAAACATCCTGACATGTATAAACAGAATTATGCTATTATGATATGCCAGATACCAAGGAACAATTGAGTAAAGTTACCCGTGACTAAAGAAGCATATACCCCTGGTAAAGGTTACATTACTTGTGGTATCAGTTGCCCACAAAACAATGGGAGGTATGAGTACACAAGATTAAGTGAGTTACATACTTACACTGCTTTACAGACTCACATGTGAAAACACACAGAAGGTCATTTTGTCCAATAAATGTAGAAACTGACACCATATTTTCCTTGTCTGACTGCTCTCAGTTATCTCTGATTGACATGTGACCGTTCCCTATCATACGTCGTTCACACTAACTTGTCATTTTTACCACGTAAACAAGGTTTTATTACGTTTGGACTAATGCAAGTGGATACAATCGTGTTGACCTAAACTCGGCAATTTTCATTTCCACGTCTCACTTGCCACTGATAATGGTGCAGCCCATTAAATGATTTCCACACTGTCAGTTTCTTCTAGAATGTAGGCTCATTCACCTAGTTTACTTGTTTTCTATGGCTTAGTTTCGGGAAGGTGATAAACAAATATACATTTTATTTTACTAAACCTTCTAACATTTGGCAATATAAAATAAAAATTACAAGACACCTGCAAGATGTTGGAGCTGAGAAAAAGAAATATCATTCGGTAATAAATAGCTAGAAATATGCTGGCTGTCCTGCTTCCTCAGTAAATATTGAAATCCCCTGCTTCTGCTCACTTTTCAGGTCACTATTAATTTAGATGTTTTGTAGCTGCAGGATTAGGAAGTAAGGACATAGTGTTAGAAAATAGAAATTAGACTAGAAACTCCATTATTCTTACCAAATGTAAGAAACGGCTATTGTAGACGTATTACTGTACAAAGATATGTATACAGGCTCCTTGATGTCAGCTAAAAAAGCAGTAACTGGAAAATAAGACAAAAGTAATCTACAACAAACACCTGGATAAATAAGTAAGACTATGGTGGTGGATTTATTGGTATTTTCCATACTCGTCTTTATATCCTATGTGCTTAATTTATGATGACAACTTGAAGACGCCATGACGCTTCTCTATAGTCCATCTTGATAAATGGACTGAAAAAAACTTCATGTATATAGGCTCCCCGACGCGCGTTTCGACATAAAAGGCAAATCCTCTGCCTCTGAATGTTCACGTGTCTATTCTGAAATTGACGGCATTTTGTTGCCGGTGCAGATTCCAGTCACCATTTAGGCAGACTCTCAATGATCTGCAAGTTGTCTTGTATCATGTAACATGAACCAATGACTGAGCTGAGCAGTGGGGAAAAAGCAAAATTCAAGACTATGGGGATTCTACTGCACAGATGGATGCATTTTTAACCACTTCCGGACCGCCTATAGACTTTATACGTCTGGGAAGTGGTTGCCTTGTTCGTTGTCGGTACATCCTGTCAGTACAGAGCAGCTGCACAAGATCGTGCAGCTGCAGATACTGGGAACCAGCTGTAACTTCAGTTGGAGCTCCCAGAGAGAAGACAGGGAGGATTTCTTACAATGAGCACTGTATACACAGCTATGGGCGTTACCATGATGCGGCCGCCCTCTGACCCAGCGGTCACATGATCTGCAGGACCTGCAGTGTCCTACAGGACCCAGATCAGCTCTGTATACTGTGTATACAGCGTGCAGGAGGCTGTATTCCTCCTGCAACTGGGGGTAAATGTACCAGCCCCAGTTATAGGAGAAATCAGCCTCCAGTATAAAAAAAAGTGATCAGATGTCCCCAAAAGTCTCTTATGACCTTATGGGGACACCATTAGAAAAAATAAAATAAAATAATAAAAAAGTTTAAAAAAAAATAATAATTTAAAAAATAAGTAAATAATACGCCAATAAAATGCTGTTATTAAAGGTTATAGCCCCTCCCCCGACAACACCATACAAAATAAAAATTACCATAACGGAGAGGAAAAACTATCTTATAAAGTTTTTCAGTGGCACTTTGTGTTATTAAATAAATAAATAAATAAATAAAAAAAAAGTGAAAACCAGAGACAATTTCCCTCCTATATTGTTTATATTTTCGGGGATATAAAAAGAATTAAAACACATTTGAAAATAAAAAGAACATTAAAATAAAGCTCTATGTGTCCCCGAAAAAAGACGCAAAAATTAGTTGAATGAGACGTACGAGAAAAATTAAACAAAATAAACCTAAAATGTGTCTGGTCCTGGACCACAAATTGGCCTGGTACTGAAGTGGTTAAAATGTCATAATGATGAAAAAAGAAAAAAAAGAAAATATACAAATTGTAAAACACATCAAAATAATACTCTCCGGATTAAAAATCTTGCCTGCATGGGAATGCTCAATCTCTTAAGAACTTTGCGATTATCACAATTTTTTGTGGTTTTACCATGTGGTTTCATCATATAAAAATTTTTAAATATTATGTTTTGTTTTACAGCATTATAAAATAAGCATCTTACCTATACTATCATATTTTATCATATTTATAATTTATTAAACCATCTATCTATAACTTTTTTTTTCTCGTTTCAACACCTTTACAAAAATTTAAAAAAACTTTGCATATAAAAGGTTAGAAACTATGGATCATAGATGTTAGTGGCGGCTGCTTGCTACATAATAAAGCAGTGTATGGTGAGGGTCTCACATACATCTTCTGTGACATCATAACGCTTCAGCTTTCTTCAGCGTCCATGCCTTGGATGAAAAAGCGGGGGTCGTGACTCAAATGTCATCTGCTACCTGTTGGAATAATCAAATAGGTAGCAACTAGGGTTGAGCAATTGGGATTGAGCAAATTTCATGATTGTGATCAGGATCGGCTGGAAAATTATCAGAAATTGGATTTTGAAATTTTAAGATCGGCTCAACCAAAAAAGTGACTTTTCCCATAGAGAAGCATTGACTAAGGTTGAGCGAATGGGATCGGGAAAGATCGGATCCTGATTGGCAATCAAGCAAATTTCACAATCGCGATCAAGATCGACTGGAAAATGATCGGAAATCAGATTTTAAAATCAATCCTGAAATCTCAAGATCGGCACAATCCTAGTAGCAACTAAACTTGTGAGCAAAAACAATAAATAGCTATGCTTACCTTTTCTGGGAATGCTTTCGCCTCCCAGCTTCCTCTTCAAGCCTCTTTTGGCTTGTGTCTGTCAGTCTATCATCACTAAGATCACTTCTGAAGCCTATAATTGGTCCTCATTGGTCATGTGGGGATGCACTAAATGTCATCATGTCAGAATGTTCGACACGACTCACATGACACCTACAACACTTAACATCAGATGAAGGCCTGAGGAGGATGTTGGAAGCCATGAGATGTGGGAGACCCAGGAGAAGTGAGTATAAGTGTTATTTTTCCTCACATCTACAGGCCTCTCTTTATTGGCCTCCCCTATTATACCTTACGGTCTGAGGAGACCCTATAACTGTGCCATTATGGGATTAAGAATATCTTTGTTGAGCTGGGCAGATAACAATGCAGATACTTTGCTATACAATTTGTCAGTCTCTTTTCACCTTAAAGGCCAAGTTACTATGTGATTATTTATAAAACTTCAGTCCCTTAATGGCTTGGTGGGAATTAGATAACGGGAGCCTACCACTTCCCCCAAGAACATTCAGCTACTACTACCAGATTACACGAACTGTACCACACAGTGATGAACAACATACCTTTGTTATGTCACTTTTTGATATTTGGAGTAAAACGAGGCAGTCGGTGTTCCTTTAACCCCTTAGCGACCCTTGACGTAACTGTACGTCATGGGTCGCATGGGGATGTATAGAGCGAGCTCACACGCTGAGCTCGCTCCATACACGGCAGATGCCGGCTGTATAATACAGCCAGGACCTGCCACTAACAGCAGCGGTCGGTGCCCGAGCCGATCGCTGCTGTTAACCCTTTACACACTGCGGTCAAACGTGACCGCAGTGTGTAAACGGCGCCGGCGGCTGAATGTCACATGAGGGCGGTGATCGGTTGCTATGACAGCCGGAAGCCTATTGAAGGCTTCCAGGCTTGTCTGCCCGAGATCTATTAGACGATGCCAGAGGCATCGTCTAATAGAAGTGCTGCGATTTTGCTATTCACTGCAATACTGTAGTATTGCAGTGAATAGTATGAGCGATCAGACCCCCTAGGTTTCAAGGTACCTAAGGGGTCTGATCATAAATGTAACAGAAGAAAAAAAAAAGTTTTTAAAAGTATTAAAAAAATAAAAAAAATATAAAAGTTCAAATCACCCCCCTTTCCTTAGATTAGCTATAAAAGTAATTAAAGAACATTAAACATAAACATATTAGGTATCCCCGCGCTCCAAAATGCCCGAACTATTAGAATATTAAAACATTTATCCTGTACTGCGAACGCCATAGCGGCAAAAAAAATAAAAACAGCCAAAAAGCGTTTTTTTCAACACTTTGCCTCCTATAAAAAATTGAATAAAAAGTGATCAAACCATCAGATCTTTCCCCAAATGGTATCAATAGAAACGTCATCTTGTCCCGCATAAAAAGACACCACAACCAGCTCCATACATGGAAATATGAAAAAGTTACAGGTGTTAGAACATGATGACACAAATTTTTTTTTCTATTTTGCAAAGTTTATCATTTTTTTAAAAGTATCAAAACATTTCAAATACTATATAAATTTGGTATCACCGCGTTCGTACTGACACGTAGAACACAGGTAACATGTCATTTGTACCAAACAGTGAACGCTGTAAAATTAAACCCATAAGAAAATGGCGCAAATGCATTTTTTCTCCAATTGCACCTCATTCTGAATTTTTTTTCCAGCTTCCCAGTACATTGCACAGCATATTGAATGGTGCCATTACAAAGTACAATTTGTCCCGCAAACAATAAGCCATCATGTGACTCTGTGAACTGAAAAATGAAAAAGTTATGGCTCTTGAAATGTGAGGAGAAAAACGAAAATGCGAAACCAAAAAATGGCCTGGTCCTTAAGGGGTTAATCCTGGGAGCATTGCTCTTGCTGCACAAGTAGGATGGTCAGGGTAGTGGAAGGAACAACTCTCACTGCAGGAAGGTGGTAGCACCGGCAGATGATGGTAGGAGTCTGAGTGGCAAGTGGCAACTCCAGGGAGTTAAGATCATCTCAACCCAAAAACTGCTTCATTTGCATAAATCTCAAAGATGTTTTTTGCTTCAAATCTAGAAAAATAACTTACATAACAAAGGTTTGTTGCTTGCCACTGTAATGTGCTATGTAACATGGTACAGTCAGTTGAATATTCTTGGGAGAAGTGGTAGACTCCCATTAATATTGATACAAATTAAAATGACTACTGGGGCAACACGGTGGCTCCGTGGTTAGCAATGCAGCCTTGCAGCGCTGGAGTCCTGGGTTTGAATCTCGCCAGGAACAACATCTGCAAGGAGTTTGTATGTTCTCCCCATGTTTGCGTGGATTTCCTCCATTCTACAAAGACATACTGATAGGAGAAAAAAAAATGAACATTGTGATCCCTATATGGGGCTCACAACCTACATTAAAAAGCAAAATAAATTAAAATGACTACAGTCTCTGTAAGTTGTGCTGTTTTATTACATTATTTTCATTACATGAAAAAAATATTAATGCCTTGTCTCTCTGCCTCCTAAGCAAAGTGATGCCATGACATTCATGATGACACATTACAAGACCACGATGGCCACTCACCTATGCCACAGCAACATTCTGCCCATAGTGACATCAGGTCACACACAGTAAATTGGTTAGCAAGTGATGTGAAGTCACATGGAGCACTGAGGTGGAAACAGACAAAATTAATACAGCGGCTACATTAAGTTGTTTTACTTTCAGATTTTAAGCCCCTGCAGTTTTATCTTTATGTTCCAGATGACCCTTTTACATTCTCTAGATCTAGTGCGGGAACAGGGCAGGTTCTTTTAACCTCATGTTTCTGTAGCTTAACAAAAAGAAAACCTTTCATGTGATAGTTGCTAAACAACCACATTCTTAATGCTGGATATGTGACGTTACAGATTTCAATATTTATGGTTACTAGGAAACTATTCCGATTTGTTTATACTTGTTACTAAACATGCTTGGCGCTGGTAAGGATCCTACATTAGAAATGTATTCTTAAAATATAGATATGTACGACACTGCATCAGACATATCCATGCCATGAATTAGGACCAATGCACACAACAAGGATTAGTGACAGTATATTATCCACAATTACAGGGACAATATACTATGGCTCAATACACACATGGTTTTTATGGTTGTGTTTCGAGACCATAGAAAAAATCCACAAAATACGGTGTCGGTTTTATGCCTCTCTATTTTGTGGCTCAGATCATTCATTGAAATGCATAGTCACATGGATACCGATCCTTGTGACTACATTTTTTATTAATGGTCATGTCCATTACACTTTAGGATATAAACCAGCTAAGGCTATGGACACTCAAAATATAGATCATGCTCTATTTAGTCTGCCTTCAGGGATCCCTCATTACATTGAAGCGTATGAGGGATCGTGAAAATGGGCACCTCTTGGACAGTGGCATAACTGGTAATGGCCCCCAAGTCCCCCTGCCCCTGCACAAACCACATTCCTGCACTCATTATTATGCATCATAGTGACCCTTACACACCCTATTATATGCCATGTTGGCCCCTGCACACACTATTATGCCCCATAGTGGCCCCTGCACACACTACTAAGCCCCATAGTGGCCCCTGCACACACTACTAAGCCCCATAGTGGCCCCTGCACACACTATTATGCCCCATAGTGGCCCCTGCACACACTACTAAGCCCCATAGTGGCCCCTGCACACACTATTATGCCCCATAGTGGCCCCTGCACACACTACTATGCCCCATAGTGGCCCCTGCACACACTATTATGCCCCATAGTGGCCTTTGTACAGACTATTATGCCTCATTGTGGACCACCCATGAAAATTATTATACTCTGGGGTGCACTTCCATCTACTTTCAGCCATCATCAATGTTGAACCAGATGTAACCCAAGCCAGGCCTGCATTGCAACGCATATGACATCAGTCTGTCCCACTTGACATCTGGGACATCCCAAAAAAGCCCCACAGACTACTAGAGCACAGGAGAGGTAAGTAACTATATTTTTTATGTTCCCTCACCTCCCCTGGGCCTCCGATAGCAGTGTTTGTGGGGTTTGCAGGCCCAGGTCTTACTTACAGATCCCCGGTCTTGTTCACAACCGCTTCCACAGAAGGGGAAGCGCAGGTGTCCATGAGTAGGAATGGGGATCGGCAAGTAAATAGGGCCTGCTACTTGCTGTGGTTACTCCAGCATGTAACGGCCTATTCAAAAAAATAAAAACCACAAGGGCCTCTGACGAGCCCCTAATGTCCCGGCCCTGTGGCAGTGGCTATCACTGCTACCCCGGTATTTATGCCACTGGTCTTGGGGTCAGAATGGCCATGAAAATGTACTACAATTGTCTAAATGTACTAGAAATGATATGAATGAATAATTTAACAATGGCTTCACATACACAAGTCTACACAAAGTAATATAGAATATAGATGGGATTCTTCACATTATAGTGACATAAGCTTTAAGTCATTCAAAGACAAAATTATTATTCTTTATTTGTTAATAAGCTTACCCAACCTTGAGGATACTTAACGTAGATAATTGGAATGAGTTATAGTATGTTTTAGTATGCTACAGTATAATATATGTAGGTTTACTATACAAAATATTGTACATGCTGTTCTATTGCGTACTGCAGTGTGAACTAGGTGCCTCCTATTGCTTCAGTTTGTTGCCCTATGGTTGCATTAGAAGGATGAGCATTATAAGAAAGTGACATTTAGTTTATAAAATATAGGTTTGGCACGTTTTTTTAAAATTCTTTTATGAGTATGTAAAGCTGCCTATACATAAGCAGACCTGCTATGTGTATGGAGTTTCCTATCTGGTTCTTATGGCAGATTCAGTATATTAGGGGAAAGGGGATCAGGATCGGGCAGTTGAATCTTTTTCGCTCTCAGGTAGATAAGTTGCCACCAGACTACTCTGCCACATAGCCCTTCCCCCATTCAATATGTACAATATGCATATACTGCCCGGATTAGCAGAGCCTGCATGTATATGGTGGAGTCAGGGGATATAGCTGTCACTCCGTCAGACAGGCATTCGGCAGATAACAATAATTCCATTGCTTGATTTAGAATAACTTCATTTTCAGATGTACTGACATCTAGTGGCCGTACAGAAACCATGTTTTGCTACCTACAGTGAAATTGAATCTTATCACTAGAGATGAGCGAACACTAAAATGTTCGAGGTTCGAAATTCGATTCGAACAGCCGCTCAATGTTCGTGTGTTCGAACGGGTTTCGAACCCCATTATAGTCTATGGGGAACAGATACTCGTTAAGGGGGAAACCCAAATCCGTGTCTGGAGGGTCACCAAGTCCACTATGACACCCCAGGAAATGATGCCAACACCTCTGGAATGACACTGGGACAGCAGGGGAAGCATGTCTGGGGGCATCTAACACACCAAAGACCCTCTATTACCCCAACATCACAGCCTAACAACTACACACTTTACACACTCAATACCACCTCTCTGACAGTAGGAAAACACCTTGAAACATGTGTATTTGGCACTTGCAGTGAGGAGAGCTTGTCACCAGCAGTGAATTTGGCCCTTGTAGTAAGTTGAGGTTGGCACCAACATTTGTTTTGAAAATCAGGGTGGATTGAGCCTCTAACCAGCAGAGTTTGGGCAAATTCATGGTGGAGGGAGCCTCTAAAAACCCCAGTTTGGACCAATTCATGGTGGAGGGAGCCTCTAACCAGCCCAGTTTGGGCAAATTCATGGTGGAGGGAGCCTCTAACCAGCCCAGTTTGGACCAATTAATGGTGGAGGGAGCCTCTAAACAGCCAAGTTTGGACCAATTAATGGTGGAGGGAGCCTCTAACCACCCCAGTTTGGACCAATTCATGGTGGAGGGAGCCTCTAAACAGCCCAGTTTGGGCAAATTCATGGTGGAGGGAGCCTCTAAAAAACCCAGTTTGGACCAATTCATGGTGGAGGGAGCCTCTAACCAGCCCAGTTTGGACCAATTAATGGTGGAGGGAGCCTCTAAACAGCCAAGTTTGGACCAATTCATGGTGGAGGGAGCCTCTAAAAACCCCAGTTTGGACCAATTCATGGTGGAGGGAGCCTCTAACCAGCCCAGTTTGGGCAAATTCATGGTGGAGGGAGCCTCTAAACAGCCCAGTTTGGGCAAATTCATGGTGGAGGGAGCCTCTAACCAGCCCAGTTTGGACCAATTAATGGTGGAGGGAGCCTCTAACCAGCCCAGTTTGGACCAATTAATGGTGGAGGGAGCCTCTAACCAGCCCAGTTTGGACCAATTAATGGTGGAGGGAGCCTCTAACCACCCCAGTTTGGACCAATTCATGGTGGAGGGAGCCTCTAACCAGCCCAGTTTGGACCAATTCATGGTGGAGGGAGCCTCTAAAAAACCCAGTTTGGACCAATTCATGGTGGAGGGAGCCTCTAAACAGCCCAGTTTGGGCAAATTCATGGTGGAGGGAGCCTCTAAAAAACCCAGTTTGGACCAATTCATGGTGGAGGGAGCCTCTAACCAGCCCAGTTTGGACCAATTAATGGTGGAGGGAGCCTCTAAACAGCCAAGTTTGGACCAATTCATGGTGGAGGGAGCCTCTAAAAACCCCAGTTTGGACCAATTCATGGTGGAGGGAGCCTCTAACCAGCCCAGTTTGGACCAATTAATGGTGGAGGGAGCCTCTAACCAGCCCAGTTTGGACCAATTAATGGTGGAGGGAGCCTCTAACCACCCCAGTTTGGACCAATTCATGGTGGAGGGAGCCTCTAAACAGCCAAGTTTGGACCAATTCATGGTGAAGGGAGCCTCTAAAAACCCGTTTGGACCAATTCATGGTGGAGGGAGCCTCTAACCAGCCCAGTTTGGGCAAATTCATGGTGGAGGGAGCCTCTAAACAGCCCAGTTTGGGCAAATTCATGGTGGAGGGAGCCTCTAACCAGCCCAGTTTGGACCAATTAATGGTGGAGGGAGCCTCTAACCAGCCCAGTTTGGACCAATTAATGGTGGAGGGAGCCTCTAACCACCCCAGTTTGGACCAATTCATGGTGGAGGGAGCCTCTAAACAGCCAAGTTTGGACCAATTCATGGTGGAGGGAGCCTCTAAAAACCCCAGTTTGGACCAATTCATGGTGGAGGGAGCCTCTAACCAGCCCAGTTTGGACCAATTAATGGTGGAGGGAGCCTCTAAACAGCCAAGTTTTGGGAAATTCATGGTGGAGGGAGCCTCTAACCAGCCCAGTTTGGACCAATTCATGGTGGAGGGAGCCTCTAAACAGCCCAGTTTGGGCAAATTCATGGTGGAGGGAGCCTCTAAAAAACCCAGTTTGGACCAATTCATGGTGGAGGGAGCCTCTAACCAGCCCAGTTTGGACCAATTAATGGTGGAGGGAGCCTCTAACCAGCCCAGTTTGGACCAATTAATGGTGGAGGGAGCCTCTAACCACCCCAGTTTGGACCAATTCATGGTGGAGGGAGCCTCTAAACAGCCAAGTTTGGACCAATTCATGGTGGAGGGAGCCTCTAAAAACCCCAGTTTGGACCAATTCATGGTGGAGGGAGCCTCTAACCAGCCCAGTTTGGGCAAATTCATGGTGGAGGGAGCCTCTAAACAGCCCAGTTTGGGCAAATTCATGGTGGAGGGAGCCTCTAAAAAACCCAGTTTGGACCAATTCATGGTGGAGGGAGCCTCTAAACAGCCAAGTTTGGACCAATTCATGGTGAAGGGAGCCTCTAAAAACCCGTTTGGACCAATTCATGGTGGAGGGAGCCTCTAACCAGCCCAGTTTGGGCAAATTCATGGTGGAGGGAGCCTCTAAACAGCCCAGTTTGGGCAAATTCATGGTGGAGGGAGCCTCTAACCAGCCCAGTTTGGACCAATTAATGGTGGAGGGAGACTCTAACCAGCCCAGTTTGGACCAAATAATGGTGGAGGGAGCCTCTAACCACCCCAGTTTGGACCAATTCATGGTGGAGGGAGCCTCTAAACAGCCAAGTTTGGACCAATTAATGGTGGAGGGAGCCTCTAAACAGCCAAGTTTTGGGAAATTCATGGTGGAGGGAGCCTCTAACCAGCCCAGTTTGGACCAATTCATGGTGGAGGGAGCCTCTAAACAGCCCAGTTTGGGCAAATTCATGGTGGAGGGAGCCTCTAAAAAACCCAGTTTGGACCAATTCATGGTGGAGGGAGCCTCTAACCAGCCCAGTTTGGACCAATTAATGGTGGAGGGAGCCTCTAACCAGCCCAGTTTGGACCAATTAATGGTGGAGGGAGCCTCTAACCACCCCAGTTTGGACCAATTCATGGTGGAGGGAGCCTCTAAACAGCCAAGTTTGGACCAATTCATGGTGGAGGGAGCCTCTAAAAACCCCAGTTTGGACCAATTCATGGTGGAGGGAGCCTCTAACCAGCCCAGTTTGGGCAAATTCATGGTGGAGGGAGCCTCTAAACAGCCCAGTTTGGGCAAATTCATGGTGGAGGGAGCCTCTAAAAAACCCAGTTTGGACCAATTCATGGTGGAGGGAGCCTCTAACCAGCCCAGTTTGGACCAATTAATGGTGGAGGGAGCCTCTAAACAGCCAAGTTTGGACCAATTCATGGTGGAGGGAGCCTCTAAAAACCCCAGTTTGGACCAATTCATGGTGGAGGGAGCCTCTAACCAGCCCAGTTTGGGCAAATTCATGGTGGAGGGAGCCTCTAAACAGCCCAGTTTGGGCAAATTCATGGTGGAGGGAGCCTCTAACCAGCCCAGTTTGGACCAATTAATGGTGGAGGGAGCCTCTAACCAGCCCAGTTTGGACCAATTAATGGTGGAGGGAGCCTCTAACCAGCCCAGTTTGGACCAATTAATGGTGGAGGGAGCCTCTAACCAGCCCAGTTTGGACCAATTAATGGTGGAGGGAGCCTCTAACCAGCCCAGTTTGGACCAATTAATGGTGGAGGGAGCCTCTAACCACCCCAGTTTGGACCAATTCATGGTGGAGGGAGCCTCTAAACAGCCAAGTTTGGACCAATTCATGGTGGAGGGAGCCTCTAAAAACCCCAGTTTGGACCAATTCATGGTGGAGGGAGCCTCTAACCAGCCCAGTTTGGGCAAATTCATGGTGGAGGGAGCCTCTAAACAGCCCAGTTTGGGCAAATTCATGGTGGAGGGAGCCTCTAACCAGCCCAGTTTGGACCAATTAATGGTGGAGGGAGCCTCTAACCAGCCCAGTTTGGACCAATTAATGGTGGAGGGAGCCTCTAACCAGCCCAGTTTGGACCAATTAATGGTGGAGGGAGCCTCTAACCACCCCAGTTTGGACCAATTCATGGTGGAGGGAGCCTCTAAAAACCCCAGTTTGGACCAATTCATGGTGGAGGGAGCCTCTAACCAGCCCAGTTTGGGCAAATTCATGGTGGAGGGAGCCTCTAAACAGCCCAGTTTGGGCAAATTCATGGTGGAGGGAGCCTCTAACCAGCCCAGTTTGGACCAATTAATGGTGGAGGGAGCCTCTAACCAGCCCAGTTTGGACCAATTAATGGTGGAGGGAGCCTCTAACCAGCCCAGTTTGGACCAATTAATGGTGGAGGGAGCCTCTAACCACCCCAGTTTGGACCAATTCATGGTGGAGGGAGCCTCTAAACAGCCAAGTTTGGACCAATTCATGGTGAAGGGAGCCTCTAAAAACCCGTTTGGACCAATTCATGGTGGAGGGAGCCTCTAACCAGCCCAGTTTGGGCAAATTCATGGTGGAGGGAGCCTCTAAACAGCCCAGTTTGGGCAAATTCATGGTGGAGGGAGCCTCTAACCAGCCCAGTTTGGACCAATTCATGGTGGAGGGAGCCTCTAAAAAACCCAGTTTGGACCAATTCATGGTGGAGGGAGCCTCTAAACAGCCCAGTTTGGGCAAATTCATGGTGGAGGGAGCCTCTAAACAGCCCAGTTTGGGCAAATTCATGGTGGAGGGAGCCTCTAACCAGCCCAGTTTGGACCAATTAATGGTGGAGGGAGCCTCTAACCAGCCCAGTTTGGACCAATTCATGGTGGAGGGAGCCTCTAAACAGCCCAGTTTGGGCAAATTCATGGTGGAAGGAGCCTCTAACCAGCAGAGTTGTGGGAAAGCAGGGTGGAGGGAGCCTCTAACCAGCAGAGTTGGTGGAAATCAGGGTGGAGGGAGCCTCTAACCAGCAGAGTTGGGGGAAATCATGTTGGAGGGAGCCTAGTATTAGCAGAATTGTGCAACGCTTATGGTGGATGAGTATGAGGATGCGGAGGAATTGGAGAGGTTGAGTACAGACATGGAGTTTCATGTTGGGGTGCTTTACACAGGTGGGCACAAAAATGAAGGCTCTATCCAGTGGTGGTTCATTTTTATCAAAGTGAGCCGGTCGGCACTCTCAGCTGACAGACGGGTGCGCTTGTCAGTGATGATGCCACCGGCTGCACTGAACACCCTCTCAGATAGGACGCTGGCGGCAGGACAGGACAGCACCTCCAAGGCATATAGGGCAAGTTCAAGCCACAGGTCCAACTTCGACACCCAATACGTGTAGGGCGCAGAGGGGTCGGAGAGGACAGGGCTGTGGTCGGAAAGGTATTCCCGCAACATGCGCCTATACTTCTCACGCCTGGTGACACTAGGACCCTCCGTGGCGGCACTTTGGCGAGGGGGTGCCATCAAGGTGTCCCAGACCTTAGACAGTGTGCCCCTCGTTTGTGTGGACCGGTGAGAACTTGGTTGCCTACTGGAGGAACTGCCCTCCCTGCCGCCAACGTCACATGCTGGAAACATCTCCATCATATTCTGCACCAATTGCCTGTGGCAAGCATTGATGCGATTGGCCCTCCCCTCTACCGGAATAAAAGACGAGATGTTGTTTTTATACCGGGGGTCAAGGATAGCAAAGATCCAGTACTGGTTGTCCTCCATGATTTTGACAATACGCTTGTCGGTTGTAAAGCACCCCAACATGAACTCAGCCATGTCTGCCACAGTGTTAGTTGGCATGACTCCTCTGGCCCCACCGGAAAGTTCAATCTCCATTTCCTCCTCATCCTCCATGTCTACCCATCCGCGCTGCAACAATGGGACGATTCGAAGTTGCCCGGAAGCCTCCTGTATCACCATCACATCATCGGACAACTCTTCTTCCTCCTCCTCCTCCTCCTCCTCCTCCTCCATTAAACGCAGTGAAGCGGACAGATGTGTGGACCTACTCTCCAGCTGTGACGGATCGGATGCTATCCCTAACTCCTCTGTGTGATCTGAGTTATCCCTGATGTCAATCAGGGATTCTCTCAGAACACACAAGAGCGGGATTGTAAGGCTCACCATCGCATCCTCAGAGCTCACCCTCCTTGTGGACTCCTCAAAGACCCGTAGGATGTCACAAAGGTCTCTCATCCATGGCCACTCATGGATGTGAAACTGAGGCAGCTGACTTTGTGGCACCCTAGGGTTTTGTAGCTGGTATTCCATCAAAGGTCTCTGCTGCTCAACCACTCTATTCAACATCTGAAACGTTGAGTTCCAGCGTGTGGGGACGTCGCACAAAAGCCGGTGTTGTGGCACATGCAGGCGTTGCTGGAGAGATTTTAAGCTAGCAGCGGCTACTGTCGACTTGCGAAAGTGGGCGCACATGCGCCGCACTTTCACCAGTAGCTCTGGAACATTGGGGTAGCTCTTTAGGAAACGTTGCACCACTAGGTTGAAGACGTGGGCCAGGCATGGAACATGTTGGAGTCCGGCAAGCTCCAGAGCTGCTACCAGGTTCCGGCCGTTATCACAAACGACCATGCCTGGGCCCAGGTGCAGCGGCTCAAACCATATTGCCGTCTCATCGAGGAGGGCATCCCTCACCTCGGAGGCAGTGTGCTGTCTGTCCCCCAAGCTGATCAGCTTCAGCACAGCCTGCTGACGTCTACCAACGCCAGTGCTGCAACGTTTCCAACTCGTAGCTGGGGTCAATCTAACAGCGGAGGAGGAGGCGGTGGCGGAGGAGGAGGCGGTGGCGGAGGAGGAGGCGGTAGAGGAGGAGGAGGAGGGGGGTGTTCTTCTCGTGTCCCTGCCAGGAATGTTAGGCGGGGAGACGAGGTACACCGGGCCAGTTTGGGAAGCAGTCCCAGCCTCAACTACATTCACCCAGTGTGCCGTCAGTGAAATGTAGCGTCCCTGTCCGCATGCACTTGTCCACGCGTCGGTGGTCAAGTGGACCTTTGTGCAAAGCGCGGAACTAAGGGCCCGCCTGATGTTGAGTGACACGTGCTGGTGCAAGGCGGGGACAGCACACCGGGAGAAGTAGTGACGGCTAGGGACGGCATAGCGAGGTGCCGCAGTTGCCATCAGGTCCAGGAAGGCGGGAGTTTCAACAAGCCGGAACGCCAACATCTCCTGGGCCAGCAGTTTAGCGATGTTGGCGTTCAAGGCTTGCGTGTGTGGGTGGTTAGCAGTGTATTTCTGCCGCCGCTCCAATGTCTGAGAGATGGTGGGTTGTTGTAAAGAAACGCCTGATGGTGCCTTTGATGGTGCAGGAGAAGGAGATAAGACAGGACCAGGGGAGGATGAGGTAGAAGTCAACAAAGTGGCGGAGGCAGATGAAGTGGTGTCCTGGCTCGTCCTCTGGAGTGCATCGCCAGCACAGTCAGCAGTGGCAGTGGCAGAGGCAGAGGCAGTGGCAGAGGCAGTGGCAGTGGCGTGAACGGCAGGCGGCCTTTGTCCTGCCGTTGCTGCCTGCCACTGATTCCAGTGCTTGGATTCCAAATGACGGCGCATTGAAGTGGTGGACAGGTTGCTCTTCTCAGAGCCCCTAATCAATTTCGAGAGGCAAATTGTGCAGACAACACTATATCTGTCCTCGGCGCATTCCTTGAAAAAACTCCACACCTTCGAGAAACGTGCCCTCGAGGTGGGAGTTTTTCGGGGCTGGGTACGAACTGGAACATCTTGGGAGATTCCGGGTGTGGCCTGGCTTCGCCTAAGCTGCTGACCTCTGCCTCTGCCTCTAGCTACCCTTTTTGGTGCTGCACCTGCCTCAACATCCACACTACTTTCCCCGCTTGACATCCCCCCTGTCCAGGTCGGGTCAGTGTCCTCATCATCCACCACTTCCTCTTCCAACTCCTGTCTCATCTCCTCCTCCCGCACAATGCGCCGGTCAACTGGATGCCCTGACGGCAACTGCGTCACATCATCGTCGATGAGGGTGGGTTGCTGGTCATCCACCACCAAATCGAACGGAGATGGAGGAGACTCTAGTGTTTGAGCATCTGGACACAGATGCTCCTCTGTTAGGTTCGTGGAATCGTGACGTGGAGAGGCAGGTTGAGGGACAATGAAAGGAGCGGAGAACAGCTCTGGCGAGCAGGGACAGTTTGGGTTATTGTTCTGTAAAGCTTCGGAATTTTGGGAGGAAGGAAGACAAGACTGTTGGGTAATAGGAGGAGAGGAGGCAGAGTCTGACTGGCTGCTGGACAATGTGCTGTAAGCGTTCTCTGACAGCCATTGCAAGACCTGTTCCTGGTTCTCGGGCCTACTAAGGTTTGTACCCTGCAGTTTAGTTAATGTGGCAAGCAACCCTGGCACTGTGGAGTGGCGCAATGCTTGCTGCCCCACAGGAGTAGGCACGGGACGCCCTGTGGCTTCACTGCTACCTTGCTCCCCAGAACCATTCCCCCGACCTCGCCCACGGCCTCGTCCACGTCCCTTTCCGGGAGCCTTGCGCATTTTGAATTCCTAGTTAGAAATTGGCACTGTATACCAGTAGTAAAAATTGTGGGTGCACGTAACCCCAATATATTCTTTGAATTCCCAGTCAGACACTGGCACTATATGGCAGTAGCAAGAAATGAGGGTATTTGTATTCCCAATATACTCTTTGAATTCCCAGTCAGACAATGGCACTGTATACCAGTAGTAAAAATTGTGGGTGCACGTAACCCCAATATATTCTTTGAATTCCCAGTCAGAAACTGGCACTATATGGCAGTAGCAAGAAATGAGGGTATTTGTATTCCCAATATACTCTTTGAATTCCCAGTCAGACAATGGCACTGTATACCAGTAGTAAAAATTGTGGGTGCACGTAACCCCAATATATTCTTTGAATTACCAGTCAGAAACTGGCACTATATGGCAGTAGCAAGAAATGAGGGTATTTATAACCCCAATATATTCTTTGAATTCCCAGTCAGACAATGGCACTGTATACCAGTAGTAAAAATTGTGGGTGCACGTAACCCCAATATATTCTTTGAATTCCCAGTCAGAAACTGGCACTATATGGCAGTAGCAAGAAATGAGGGTATTTGTATTCCCAATATACTCTTTGAATTCCCAGTCAGACAATGGCACTGTATACCAGTAGTAAAAATTGTGGGTGCACGTAACCCCAATATATTCTTTGAATTACCAGTCAGAAACTGGCACTATATGGCAGTAGCAAGAAATGAGGGTATTTATAACCCCAATATATTCTTTGAATTCCCAGTCAGACAATGGCACTGTATACCAGTAGTAAAAATTGTGGGTGCACGTAACCCCAATATATTCTTTGAATTCCCAGTCAGAAACTGGCACTATATGGCAGTAGCAAGAAATGAGGGTATTTGTATTCCCAATATACTCTTTGAATTCCCAGTCAGACAATGGCACTGTATACCAGTAGTAAAAATTGTGGGTGCACGTAACCCCAATATATTCTTTGAATTACCAGTCAGAAACTGGCACTATATGGCAGTAGCAAGAAATGAGGGTATTTATAACCCCAATATATTCTTTGAATTCCCAGTCAGACAATGGCACTGTATACCAGTAGTAAAAATTGTGGGTGCACGTAACCCCAATATATTCTTTGAATTCCCAGTCAGAAACTGGCACTATATGGCAGTAGCAAGAAATGAGGGTATTTGTATTCCCAATATACTCTTTGAATTCCCAGTCAGACAATGGCACTGTATACCAGTAGTAAAAATTGTGGGTGCACGTAACCCCAATATATTCTTTGAATTACCAGTCAGAAACTGGCACTATATGGCAGTAGCAAGAAATGAGGGTATTTATAACCCCAATATATTCTTTGAATTCCCAGTCAGACAATGGCACTGTATACCAGTAGTAAAAATTGTGGGTGCACGTAACCCCAATATATTCTTTGAATTCCCAGTCAGAAACTGGCACTATATGGCAGTAGCAAGAAATGAGGGTATTTGTATTCCCAATATACTCTTTGAATTCCCAGTCAGACAATGGCACTGTATACCAGTAGTAAAAATTGTGGGTGCACGTAACCCCAATATATTCTTTGAATTACCAGTCAGAAACTGGCACTATATGGCAGTAGCAAGAAATGAGGGTATTTATAACCCCAATATATTCTTTGAATTCCCAGTCAGACAATGGCACTGTATACCAGTAGTAAAAATTGTGGGTGCACGTAACCCCAATATATTCTTTGAATTCCCAGTCAGAAACTGGCACTATATGGCAGTAGCAAGAAATGAGGGTATTTGTATTCCCAATATACTCTTTGAATTCCCAGTCAGACAATGGCACTGTATACCAGTAGTAAAAATTGTGGGTGCACGTAACCCCAATATATTCTTTGAATTACCAGTCAGAAACTGGCACTATATGGCAGTAGCAAGAAATGAGGGTATTTATAACCCCAATATATTCTTTGAATTCCCAGTCAGACAATGGCACTGTATACCAGTAGTAAAAATTGTGGGTGCACGTAACCCCAATATATTCTTTGAATTCCCAGTCAGAAACTGGCACTATATGGCAGTAGCAAGAAATGAGGGTATTTGTATTCCCAATATACTCTTTGAATTCCCAGTCAGACAATGGCACTGTATACCAGTAGTAAAAATTGTGGGTGCACGTAACCCCAATATATTCTTTGAATTACCAGTCAGAAACTGGCACTATATGGCAGTAGCAAGAAATGAGGGTATTTGTATTCCCAATATACTCTTTGAATTCCCAGTCAGACAATGGCACTGTATACCAGTAGTAAAAATTGTGGGTGCACGTAACCCCAATATATTCTTTGAATTACCAGTCAGAAACTGGCACTATATGGCAGTAGCAAGAAATGAGGGTATTTATAACCCCAATATATTCTTTGAATTCCCAGTCAGACAATGGCACTGTATACCAGTAGTAAAAATTGTGGGTGCACGTAACCCCAATATATTCTTTGAATTCCCAGTCAGAAACTGGCACTATATGGCAGTAGCAAGAAATGAGGGTATTTGTATTCCCAATATACTCTTTGAATTCCCAGTCAGACAATGGCACTGTATACCAGTAGTAAAAATTGTGGGTGCACGTAACCCCAATATATTCTTTGAATTACCAGTCAGAAACTGGCACTATATGGCAGTAGCAAGAAATGAGGGTATTTATAACCCCAATATATTCTTTGAATTCCCAGTCAGACAATGGCACTGTATACCAGTAGTAAAAATTGTGGGTGCACGTAACCCCAATATATTCTTTGAATTACCAGTCAGAAACTGGCACTATATGGCAGTAGCAAGAAATGAGGGTATTTGTATTCCCAATATACTCTTTGAATTCCCAGTCAGACAATGGCACTGTATACCAGTAGTAAAAATTGTGGGTGCACGTAACCCCAATATATTCTTTGAATTACCAGTCAGAAACTGGCACTATATGGCAGTAGCAAGAAATGAGGGTATTTATAACCCCAATATATTCTTTGAATTCCCAGTCAGACAATGGCACTGTATACCAGTAGTAAAAATTGTGGGTGCACGTAACCCCAATATATTCTTTGAATTCCCAGTCAGAAACTGGCACTATATGGCAGTAGCAAGAAATGAGGGTATTTGTATTCCCAATATACTCTTTGAATTCCCAGTCAGACAATGGCACTGTATACCAGTAGTAAAAATTGTGGGTGCACGTAACCCCAATATATTCTTTGAATTACCAGTCAGAAACTGGCACTATATGGCAGTAGCAAGAAATGAGGGTATTTATAACCCCAATATATTCTTTGAATTCCCAGTCAGACAATGGCACTGTATACCAGTAGTAAAAATTGTGGGTGCACGTAACCCCAATATATTCTTTGAATTCCCAGTCAGACACTGGCACTATATGGCAGTAGCAAGAAATGAGGGTATTTGTATTCCCAATATATTCTTTGAATTCCCAGTCAGACAATGGCACTGTATACCAGTAGTAAAAATTGTGGGTGCACGTAACCCCAATATATTCTTTGAATTACCAGTCAGACACTGGCACTATATGGCAGTAGCAAGAAATGAGGGTATTTGTATTCCCAATATATTCTTTGAATTCCCAGTCAGACAATGGCACTGTATACCAGTAGTAAAAATTGTGGGTGCACGTAACCCCAATATATTCTTTGAATTCCCAGTCAGACACTGGCACTATATGGCAGTAGCAAGAAATGAGGGTATTTGTATTCCCAATATATTCTTTGAATTCCCAGTCAGACAATGGCACTGTATACCAGTAGTAAAAATTGTGGGTGCACGTAACCCCAATATATTCTTTGAATTCCCAGTCAGACACTGGCACTATATGGCAGTAGCAAGAAATGAGGGTATTTGTATTCCCAATATATTCTTTGAATTCCCAGTCAGACAATGGCACTGTATACCAGTAGTAAAAATTGTGGGTGCACGTAACCCCAATATATTCTTTGAATTACCAGTCAGAAACTGGCACTATATGGCAGTAGCAAGAAATGAGGGTATTTGTATTCCCAATATATTCTTTGAATTCCCAGTCAGACAATGGCACTGTATACCAGTAGTAAAAATTGTGGGTGCACGTAACCCCAATATATTCTTTGAATTCCCAGTCAGACACTGGCACTATATGGCAGTAGCAAGAAATGAGGGTATTTGTATTCCCAATATATTCTTTGAATTCCCAGTCAGACAATGGCACTGTATACCAGTAGTAAAAATTGTGGGTGTATATAGCCCCAATTCTATTGCTAGGGGACTTGCAGGGTATTTCTGGGGTGAAGGTGGGGGGGCACACCGTTGGAACGGGTATCGGGGTATATATCGGGTATACGGGAATACACTGACAGTGTATTCCATTCAGGATCCTGGGAAAGCTGGGTTGCGGCGATTGAGCCCGTCAGTGCCACGTTACACTGACAAGCTTCTCCCTGGAATTTAGCTCTTACAAGAGCTGTTGGTTGTCTTCTCCTTCCTATCCTAGCCTGTCCCTGCCTACCCAGAATCTAAGCCCTAGCTAGCTGGACGGAAACCTCCGTCCTCGGTGAATTGCAAGCTCAGAATGACGCGAAGCTGGGCGGCGCTGTTCTTTTAAATTAGAGGTCACATGTTTTCGGCAGCCAATGGGTTTTGCCTACTTTTTTCAACGTCACCGGTGTCGTAGTTCCTGTCCCACCTACCCTGCGCTGTTATTGGAGCAAAAAAGGCGCCAGGGAAGGTGGGAGGGGAATCGAGTAATGGCGCACTTTACCACGCGGTGTTCGATTCGATTCGAACATGCCGAACAGCCTAATATCCGATCGAACATGAGTTCGATAGAACACTGTTCGCTCATCTCTACTTATCACTTAATTATCGACTAAAAGCCACAACGGTAACAAATTGTGTTTTTTCCCATGAACCTTTTCACAGGAGGTCCGCAGAGTTTTCCTCTGTGGACTTTCTGCTTCCATTATACCTATAAGGAAACCACAAGAATTTCCATAGGTGTATTTGACATGCTGTGATTTACAAAACTGCAACAGTTTTGGAGATTGGAATGAGTTTTTCCACAATGTGTGGATAGAATTCACTACTCTTCCATTTCTTTACGTAATATGTGGGGTCCTGGCCTTAAAGGGAATCTTTCATTAGAAAATCACCTTTTGAACTAATGGCTAGGGTTGAGCAATCGTGATTGGAAAAGATGGGATTCCAATCAGCGATCGAGTAAATTTCACGATTACGATCGTATTTCCGATCCTGATATTTTTAGGCGGGATCGAGGTTGGAGGTTATTTCCCACAATGCTTTGCTACTGGCCAAGCATTGTGGGAAAAGCTAACAATGTTAGCTACTAGAGATGATCGAGTACTATTTGAAACTGTCATTTCGAATAGCATGCTCCCATAGGAATGAATGGATACAGCCGGCACACAGATGTGTGTCTACTCTTCTGTTTCCTCTCTGCTGCTGGGATGAAACAGAATAGTATAGTCCACTAGAAACAGAATAGTCCACTTACCTGCACAGATCTGCTTCTGTCGCTCCCCATTCTTCTCGGTGTGTGCGTGCCCCTAGCTCCCAGGTTAGTGTTACAGACCTAGGAAGAAGGTGGGGCTTGTGGCTTAGGAGAGTGTGGGTGGGTACTGGGAGGGGGAACATGAGTGATGCACTCACGTCCCCCCGCCCTGTACCCGCCCACACTCTCCTAAGCCACAACAAGCCCCGCCTACTCCCAGCATCTCTAACATGGCGCATGGCGCTCTGAAGGCTTGTAAATGAGAGAGAAGTGGAGTGAGAAGAACGGGGAGCAGCAGCAATCAGTGGAGGTAACTGGACACTAGGGGGGGACTAAGTTCCCAGAGGATTTTTTTAATCACTACACAGCATGGAGTCTAAAAAATTTTGGACTCCATGCCGTGTAGTGAATAGTATCGTTTTTAAAATCCGACCTTCGATTATTAAAAAAAATCCCATTGACTTGCATTAGGATTGGAAATCGGAACGGGATCGGGTTCGAATGGAAAATGATCGGAAATCGGATTTTAAAAACGAAATCTCCAGAAATCTCAAGATCGACTCAACCCTACTAATGGCACATTGGAATAGGCATTCTCTTCTTTTCCCGCCATATCTGTAAAAATGCGTTTATTGTGATATGCAAATTACGCTCATACAGCACAGGAGGCGTTTTCCCTGTGCTATGAGCACCCCTGCGTCATTACCTATCTCCACCCTTAAATTAATTTTGTTTACACCCCTCTTCATGTTCTCCTGACATCCTGTCTTGCATAGGCATCTGATGCTGTGCCATACACAAACTCTGCATGCTCCGCCGCCGCTTTGTGGTGGTCTGTTGTTTGGCTTCTTTGCTTCTGTTCTTTCTCTTTTGCATATACAGCAGGGGCGTAACTACCATAGAGGCAGCGGAGGCGGCCGCCACAGGGCCCGGGCCATTAGGGGGCCCGGTGACAGCCGCTACCGCTGCGTTTTTTTTTTTTTTTTTAATAGGCTGTTATGGGCTGTATTCACTTGCCGATCCTGCCTGGGCAGGGATCGGCAAGTGACACTGCGGGCCCCACAAATACTATCATTATACTCGGGGGTCTTTGCAGTATAATGATCGGTGGATCGGGAGAGGTAAGGGAACATAACAAACAGTGTTACTTACCTCTCCACGATCCTGCCAGGCCTCCTTTCTGACGTCTCTGACGTCACATGAACCTGGCCTGCGTCCAGGATCATGTGACGTCTGACGTCATTTCATAAGGACGCCAGCGGAGAAGACAGCGTAGGAGCCGGGGACAGGTAAGAAACAGTAATTTTTTATGTTTTTATTCCCCCGGGTCTCCGATTATTATACTCTGGGGTCTGAAAAGACCCCAGAGTATAATAATTGTTTATGGGTGTCCACTATGGGGGATAATACTGTGTGCAGGGGTCACTATGGGGGATAATACTGTGTGCAGGGGCCAGTAAGGGACATAATACTGTGTGCAGGGGCCACTAAGGGACATAATACTGTGTGCAGGGATTACTAAGGGACATAATATAGTGCGGAGGAGGGGGTCGGTCGAGGTCTTCGACGTCGGTGTTGGTTGGGGGGGGCATGTCAAAAGTTCGCCACGGGGCCCCGCCATTCCTAGTTACGCCACTGATATACAGTACCAATGGTCAGATCCCCTGCTTTCCTTCACATAGCCATAAATATGTGTAATAAAATTCTGGAGGCTTGTAAGTCACCTCTAGAGGGATATCAGGAGCTTAGTGCATACTGTTTTACTATGAAAGGCTTGTGCAGGATTAGAAACATGGCTGATTTCTTCCAGACACAGTGACACTTTATACTATTGTCCTTCTAATCCTATCCAGCCTCTTTGCTTGGACTCTATGTGTTATGGCTCTGTAAATTCCATCCATAGATTATATGCACGGAGCGCCTAAGCTATCCCTTAGTCCTAGCTAATGAAATTCTTCCCCAGAACGATTATAAACTGTGTGTATAGCTCTGCTAAGTGAAGTTTTATCATGAGCCAAAGTTTTTCTTGCAGCTTCTTTGATTCTGAAAACAATTGGCACAGTCACAGAAACAGATTGGAAATCATTCACACTTTCAAGGCTGACAAAATGATCCAGATTTTAATCAACATGGTAATAAAGCAGCAAGGTTTAAATATATACCAAGATAAGTTTGCCTGGAAAACACTCCTTCACGGTCATCTATCACCTATCTGCTACAATATACGTCTAGTTCATCTTGAACAATGGTTTTGCCCACGCCATTGCCCTACTGTTTTGTCAAATTTGCTGTATAACACAATATTTTTTACATATTTGCTGGCTATTAAAAAGATGTTGCAAACAGACAGTGTATGACCCACACAAGATCAGCAAGTCAGATACTTACATCAAAGACCTGTAAGTTCAAGCTAATTTAAATTCTATTTTCTCTAAGCAGAATATGCTTTAGGCAAATGAGCCAGTGTTCAGATATTCAGCATATTTATACAAAATAGCATGTTAATTTCCTCGGGAAGAAACATATTCTTTCTCAAGCAAAAACATTTTTTCAGCAAACGCAATTTTCAAGCTACTGTGGTGTTTAGAAAAAAAAAAACTAAAATATTAGACCAACTGTTAGTTGTATTATTTATGGCCAAGTGAGCAAAAACAAAGTGATATTTGTCAGCAAAACTCTTATTAAAATCTTGGAGAAAGTAAAATATTAATGTTAGACAAATATTTGTTTATTAAATGTGGGTGTAAGTCTTCTGGAGAAAATAAGGTAATTTGTAGGATAACTATATTTAAGAAAAACAATAATTTCTTATGCAGTATTAGATGTAAGCTATATAGTTAGAAGTGTGTGGAACCCATACCAGGAATTGTGGTTAAGTGTTTCAGACCCAACCGTTGTGAATAGGAACATAAAATAATCTCCAAAGATTGGCAATAGATGGTTCAAGGTCAGGATGAGTGGTGACTGGAAACAGTTGTTCAGGGGCCCATCCCCAAAATGGACCCCACTGCCAAAGGTGACCCTGAGTTACTACCTCCAAATGAGGCATGAGTGTGATGTCAACCAGTAATCTTGCACAAAAGGTAATTATATCTGTGTCTAAAAGGAATTTATTTAATATACATTATATGAAATGGGGAGGGAGTAAAGGGAAGCTGTTAGGGAATAGCTAGTTGATAATTCCCCAGAAGCTGCTGGCGAACCCTGGAGGAAGGGGCACAAGAGACAGTGAGCCCTAAGCTGAAGCCCCCAACTGACCCTTCCTATTGCCAGGCCCTATCCTACGTAATAGGCGGCAACCACGAAGACAGTCCCTTCCTGTCTAAGTGATACACAAAACGCAGACAAGACAAACAACAACAAAGGGAGGTCAGCTAGCCAGGGTTCGGTAACAGTCGAGCGATGCAGTGCCAAATCGAAGTCCAAAAGAATAGTCAGTAGGGAAGCCAGAGGTCAAGGATTAGAATACAAGTAAATAAACAGCAAGGAAACCAGCAAGCAAGAGGCAATAACCGGCACCAGTGTGACTGTGAGCCAAGACTAAATAGGGGAGGAAGAACCCGCCCTGAACCTGACAGGAAGGCAGGGTGTCAATCACAGACAAGACAAAATAAAAACCACTGAATGGACAGAGGCAACAAGGGCAGAAGACGGGTGTGGTGCAAATACAATACCCGAACTAGAGCCGTGTTCACACAGTGCAACTAAAAACTTCAAGCAAATTATCAAACTGCACCCGCCTCCTGCGCCGCAGCACGCAAGCAGAGGGTGGCGCAGAGACCTGAACAGGCAAAGATGTTACAGAAGCACAAGGGGAGGTGGAGGGGAAGGACAGGTGGATTGAGGATTTTAAAACATCCTATATTGTCTGACCCATGGAGACCAGATTTCTAAGAATACTGGGTAACACCTTGTATTATCTGAAGTCTATACACCTGGTCTCTATTAAGCCATTGGCTATTGTGGGTGGGGGGTGTTGTTTATTTCCAATATAAAGACATAAGGAATTTATCAGTGGCCAGCCAAATTTTAATAAGTTTCTATTGGGCATTGGTGGTTTAGATCTGTGGAGATAAGTCTAGCAGACGTCGGGGCTGTAGGAGGAGAACAGGGGACTCATCTATGAGCAAAATCTGTTTAGAAATGTGGGTCCAATATACCATTATCTCACAAAGTGTGAAGATTGTGAGTCATCTTCAGAAAGTTTTATTAACGGTAGGGTATATTTGCTGAAGTTTTAATAGAGTATACTACCACCAAGTCAGAATTGTATAGGAGTTTACTTGGAGCTTAATACATCTAGAGAAGCATGGGGTACTGCCCAGTAGGGATTTAATCTTGGAAGTGTATGGCTTATTCTAGGATCTTTTTGCCATGAGGTAATGTAAAATGGAGGTTTATTTGATGACTTGATTGTCATGAAATAATAGACTTTTGAGACAGTTTTATCCGGGTTTATAAAGAATAGTTATTTTTTCAAATTTAGTGGACATCAGAGACATTTGATATGCATTTAAGGAATGATCGTATATGATAATTGTAGGTAATAGCTAAGTCTTTGAAAAAAACAAACTGTTATCCTGGGGCTCTAGATAAGAGAGGATAGAGGAGTTAGAGCTGGTAACATTGATAGGCATTTAATTCAGCTTATATTTGTCTGGAAATCACTTGAAATATTATGGGAGCTGATTGTAAGACATCATTTATATGTATTAAAGGTGAAGGATGTGATGAGTTCTGAGCGGGAAAG
This sequence comes from Leptodactylus fuscus, assembly GCF_031893055.1. Lineage (NCBI taxonomy): Eukaryota > Metazoa > Chordata > Amphibia > Anura > Leptodactylidae > Leptodactylus > Leptodactylus fuscus. Next base: position 58,305,667 of record NC_134272.1, read on the forward strand.
GAGTCACATGTTTCTCTATATCTATTTATAATCTATTTATGGTTAAGGGAATATTGTCACTTCTTAGGGAGAGACCACCATGTAGGTGTGTGGAGTCTTATTAAGCCATTTGCGCGCCACTGTGATGAGGATCATGGGAAGAATAAGCAAATCTGTCTTCCATGATGTAATGACTGCATGACTGAGACACTGTCTTCCTAACATTTCAAATGCACAAAAATAAAGCTTGTGTAAGTTACACAGTGCTAGCCAACCACCTAATAGTACACCAGAAAAGTTGTCTAGCACCTATACATGCGCCCCACTAGTGCCAGCATCCCATTGGCCCTCAACCTGACTGCACCCTGCAAAAATGAGATAAGTATGGGGTAATAGTTAATATTTAGAGATGAGCAAATACCGTTCGATCGAGTAGGTATTCGATTGAATATCAGGCTATTCGACATATTTGATATGGAACAAATACCACATGGTAAATATAGTAAAAATTTGTATCCCCTCCCACCTTTCCTGGCGCTTTTTTTGCACCAATAACTGTTTATACCGGGGGTTGAGGATTGCAAAAATCTAGTATTGGTTGCTCTCCATGATGTGAACTATGCCTTTGTCTCTGATAATGCAGCCCAGTATGAAGTCAGCCATGTGTGCCAGAGTGTTACTTGGCATGACTTTGCTGCCCCCACCGGAAGGGTCTCTCTCCATTTCCTCCACTTTCAACTCCCCTTCACACCATCCCATGAAGCAATGGGATGCACTGAACTAGCCTCGTGTGGGACAGTGACATCAAATGCCACTTCATTCTCCTCCTCTTCCTCCATCATCCAACGGTGAGAAGATGACAGGAGTGTGCTCTGAATGTTTTCTGGCTAGCAGCGGCTACTTTAGACTTACGAAAATGGCCGCACTTTCACCAGTATATCAGGCACAATGGGGTAGGTTTTTAAAAACCTTTGCACCAACAAGTTGAAAACATGGGCCATGTGTGGTCCGTGTTTGAGTCTGGCAAGCTCCAGAGCCGCTACCAGGTTCTGGCCATTATCACACACGACCATGCCTTGGCCCAGGTGCATCGGCGAGATAGACATTACCGTTTCATCTAGGATGGTATCCCTCACCTCAGGGGCAGTGTGTTTTCTGTCGGCCAAGTTGAGGTTCAGCATGACCTGCTGACATCTCCACATGCCAGTGCTGCAGCATTTACAGCTCGCAGGTGGGGTCGATGTTGCAGCAGAGCAGCAGGCTTTCTGAGAACCCCTGGCATGAATTTTGGGCTGGGAGAGCAGATAGGCCGCCCCAGTTTGCGAGCCGGGCCCAGCCTCCACTACATTCACCCAGTCTGTCATTATAGAGAAGCAGCATCCTTGATCACATGCGCTTGTCCATGCGTCAGTGGTCAAGTGGACCTTACAGCAAAGTGCGGAACTCAGGGCCCGACTGATGTTATGGGACACGTGCTGGTACAAGGCCGGGACGGCACACCAAGAGAAGTAGTGATGGCTAGGGGCAGCATAGCGAGGTGCCGCAGCTGCCATCAGGTCACGGAAGGCCTGAGTCTCCACTAGCATAAACGCCAACATCTACAGGGCCAGCAGTTTTGAGATGAGGCCATTGAAGTCTTGGGCATGTGGGTGGGGTGTGCTGTACTTCTGCCTGCAATGAAATGCCTGGGAGATGGGGAGTTGCTGGGAAGAAGCGCATGATGGTGGAGGCAAAAGGAGCAGAGGCAGGAAAAGGGGCAGATGAGGGTGAACTTCCCAAAGTGCCAGAGGCAGATGTGGAGGTGTCCAGGCTTGTGGTCTGGACTGCAACACCAGCCCTGGAAACAGTGGAAGAGGCAGTGTCGGCAACGCAGAGTGATGATTGTCCTGCGTTTGCTCTCCCACTCGGTCCAGTGCTTGCCTTACAAATGATGGTGCATGGCTGAGGTGGTCAGGTTGCTTTTCTCAGAGCCCCTATTCAGTTTTGAGTTGCACAGTGTGCAAATTGCACTCAGTTTGTCCTCCGCGCATACGTTGAAAAATCTCCACACCATTGACTAATGTGGCCTGGATGGGGGAGTTTTTCTCGAGTGGCTAGGAAAGGAAACATTGTGGACCTTGCTGGCTCTGGCCTGGCTTCAGTGAAGCAGCTGTTCTGTTCCTCTGGATATGTCTCTGCCTCTAGCCACCTTTTTTGGTGCTGCGCTTGCCTTCAGATCTACACTGCTTTCCATGCTACACATCACCCCTGTCCAGGTTGTTTTATTTGTAGTGACAAATTTTTCACAGGTGGCACATGTTTTAGAGGTTGTTGGAACACTCAAGTGAATTTTCTGAGCCAGAGAGCAAATGTTTCTTCAGAGCTGGAGTGTAACACAAGTGACATTCATTGGATCACTAGCAAATATGGCAATTCCAGAACATGCCTTAATGCCAACCAAGAATAACATTAACCCTTTTGTACTGTTCGGGTCAATATGACCCGAAATGATTTTTGAGACCCTGCAGATTTTTTTTAATGAGGATTTGAATTACAAAAATGGGGATTCCTTCAGAAGATTATTTCATTACATCTCTGGGTGATTCTCTTTTTTAGCTCCCTAGATTTTGGTTCCGACTTCAGTTAAATCTGTTGATGGGGGAATTCTGAAAATGTCTTGTAGATCTCCTTCTCTACAGAGGCTATTTTCTTCCCAATCTTAGCAAGCTTCAACTTGGAATGAGAGAAATCAGACAAAGGGGAAGAGATTTTTCAACCTCCATCATCATGTTATTCTATGTGCTCCTTTTTGAGAAAGATAATTGAAAATTGATCCTACCTGTAATTTTGTTTTCCTTGAGTTCTAGACAGCACATATATATTACCCTCCCAATAAAGGGTGTATTTTGCAGTAACAGATTTCTACTTATTTGGATATGGTGTACATGTTAAGGTTGAGGCCCAACGTTGCAGAAAAGCTTTTTTTTTTTGCAGATTTTGCTGTGTTTTTTTTTTTTTTTAGTCAAAGTCAGGAGTAGTTTCAATAGGAAATTGGGAATGTAAAGAGAGTTCTTAAGCCGGGCTCAGATGGGGTTTTTTGGACCTGATTTTGAGGCGGAGGCCACCTCAGAATCCAGTCCAAAAAATGGCTAGCCACGACTGGATGCCGGGGCAGTGCACCAGCATCTAGTCATTACATTCCTCTCCGGATTAGGTCCAAATGAATGGGCCTAGTTGTGTTCCTAAGGGTCCATTCACACAGAGTTTTTTTTTACGAGGATTTTAGCGAGGAAAAAATCTGCTTCAGGAATTAGGAAATGGTTTTTTTTCCTCCAGCACAGTATATGGACCTTGAAAAAAACTGCTAGCGTTTTTTCCATGTGGTTTTTGCCAATTCCATGTGGATTTTCTGCCTCCCATTGACTATGATGGTTTTTGCAGACAGAATCAGCCTGAAGGAAGCTTTTTTTTCCGATGGCGGGAAAAATCTGCTAGATGAAAAAAAAAAAAAAAAACGCTAGCAGAACCCATAGAACTCTATGGGGAGGCTTTTTTCCATGTGGATTTGGCACAGATTCAGCGCCAAAATCCTCGCCAAAAACTCTGTGTGAATGGACCCTAAGGCTAAGGCCCCACATTACAGAAACGCAACTTTTTTTGTTGCAGATTTTGCTCCATTTTTTTGAGTCAAGGCCAGGAGTGGATTGAGCAGAAAAGAGAACTATAAATGCTTCCTTTATATTTCCCATTCCTTTTGTAGCCACTCCTAAGTTTGGCTCAAAAAATCGCAGCAAAATCTGCAACCAAAAAAGCAGCTTTTCCGCAATGTGGGGTCTTAGCCTAAGATGGGCTGATCCTAGAGCGAAATTCGTTTCCAAGACCTTTCTCTGATGCTTTCACACTTTAAACAGGGATGAATAAAGAAATGTTTTATTTACACCGGATCCTTTTGAAGTGCTGCAACATACATAATATATAGCTTCTATATTGTAGTGTATATGTGTAGCTATACCCTGTCTTTACTACTATGAGAACTGTATTTTATATTGTCACAGGCACAGCATGAGCCAAGGTAAATTATTGTTTTTTTATATATATAAATAAAATATGTCACAGAGGCTTCGAATTTTAAATGATTTATATTTTTATATATAGTGACCTTAGCAAAATCACATATGGATAAGTTACTCTCCGGAATGGTGAAGGTGATGTGGGGTCAATTTGGGACCTTTGAAAATAGCATATACCTTGACCCTATCAAATCATTAATAGAAATTTGTGAGCATTGACTCCGGAGAGAGGATGGTATCAACCTCATTACTCACAGACTGATATTTCTTCAGTATAAAGGAACTTCCAGAAAACAGAGAATATTTCTTTCTTGCACAAAGGGTCTTTTGAATGCGGTGAATTGGCTATTGAAAACTGATGAATATTTATCTTGTTAATGCAAATTGGAGCTAAGTATAAAGATGACAATGCAATATTCTCTTTGCCGCTGCACCTTCATTACATTTATGAATCAGAGAAGTCACCTAATTCTTAGTGTTCATATATGCAAAAAGATGGTATGATACATGAAAATTAAATTATTAAAATGTCAAGATTTTACATCAATGAAGTTAAAAAACTAAAGCTCAGAGTTTTGTATTTAATAAAGAAGGACAATTCTTTCCTGGAAATAAAGCCTTTAGTCCTGGTTGATAATGTTACACTTTGTTAAATTCGTACTTGCTCCATATAATATATTAGCAAATATTTGTCACTGTTCAAACAAGTGTCTTGGCTTCTCTTTATATCGAACATCATGATTTTCTTATGTCACATGGCTGATATGTTATAAATTAGCCCATTTTCATGGGACTTGTTGAGTTTCCATCAGGGCTACTGCCGTTTTAACAGCAAGAATGGTGCAATGTGCAGCACCCAGTATACAAGAAGGGCATACTAGAAATAGAGAGAGTGCAGGGAAGGGCAACCAAAATTGTTATGTGGATGGGTGGATTGGAGTACAACGATAGATTAACAAACTTGGGGTTATTCCGTTTAGAAAAAAACAAGTCTACAGGGAGGGCTAATAACAATGTACAAATATATAAAGGGACAATACAAAGAACTTTCTAAGGATCTTCTTACTCCTTGGCCAGTGACAGTGACAAGTGGACATCCACTACGTCTGGAGGAGAGAAGGTTTCACCAGAAACATAGAAAGGGATTCTTCACAGTAAGAACAGCAAGGCTCTGGAACTCTCTTCCCCAGGAAGTGGTGATGGTGGATTCATCAAACAAGTTCAATGAGGACCTGGATGCCTTTCTCGAACAGAACAATATTATGGATTATGGGTTCTAGATTTTGGTAAAGACAAGTTTATGCAGGATTTTATACTGAATGCCAGATTAGAGTTGAGAAGGAATTTTTTTTTTTTTTGCCTGAAATGAGGCAATTGGCATAAGCCTCATGGTTTTTTTGCTTTCCTCTGGATCAACACTGTAGAGGACTGTAGGGGACTGTAGGTTATAGGTTGGAATTGATGGACTGATGTCTTCATCCAACCTCATCTACTATGTACTATTCAAAAGATACCTTAAGGGGACTTTGAGCATATATGTGAACAAAACCCATAAAATTATCATTTATACCTATCAGCCATAAATAGTAAAACCTTTCACAAGAAGGATGAATAATACTGATAATTCTTCTTCCTATTGTGCCTGTTATGTAATATATTCATCAACAATTCTATAGGCCGTTCTTAAAGCTGATATGTTGGAAGCAGGAAGAATAAGCAAAGATTTCAGTGACTTTGACAAATGGCCAATTTGTGATGACTAGATTAGAACATCTGGGTCTGAGCATTTCTGAATAGGAGATCTTTGTAGGGTGTTCTTGGTATACAATGGCTAGTACCTGCAGAAAGTAGTTCAAAACAAGACAGATAGTGACAGCATTGTGGCATCCATGTTGCAGTGGTTGCATCTGTTGCTGGGCCCAAAAGGCAAGGGACCTATTGGTCACAGGTCAGCCTCAACACAGTAGAGCTGAATAAACTTTGTTCAACTCCTTCTCGATTAATTTTTTTTTTTTTTTTTCTAAATGTAGATTGTGAGCTCCATATAGGGATCACAAAGTAAAGTTTTAAAGTTTTTTTCCTATCAGTATGTGTTTGTAGAATGGGAGGAAAACCACACAAACACAGGAAGAACATAAAAATTTTCAGATGTTGTTTCTGGTGGAATTTGAACCTAGGACATCAGTGCTGCAAGGCTGCAGTGCTAACCACTGAGCCACTGTGTTGCCCCACATTTATTACCCTTGCTCTCCAGTGATTTGGAGTGAAATTATTTATGATGCATATCCCTCTACTATCAGAATGGAGAATTAAACATTTGGGGGGAAAAACTGTCTCAGGAGCATATAATCAAAAAAGGGTTCAGTAGTGAAGGCTGTGATAAAGTTGCACAGGGCTGCTCAATTTCAGCTTTTGGACCAGGGCCCATCAGTCTTTAGTTATGCCTCTACATGGGTCTCCTCCTTTCACTTGAGAGCTGATAAATTGTTGGTAACATAAACCACAGGGCACCTTCAGAGGTCTTGTGACGTTCAAACCTTCATAGGTCAGAACTGTTCTGGAGGCAAAATTTGTACCTTACAATAAGTTTTAATGATATGAGCAATTGATGTAAAAATATCAATCTTTATTTATTGATATTACAAATATTTCAGTTTAATATATTGTCATTTTTAAACATGATTTGAGTTGATATACTGTATAAATACCTCTACATTTGCAGGTCTTTGAATATTTCTGTAGCTGCAACCATGGCCATGCTATGTACATTAGAGATGAGCGAACAGTGTTCTATCGAACTCATGTTCGATCGGATATTAGGCTGTTCGGCATGTTCGAATCGAATCGAACACCGCGTGGTAAAGTGCGCCATTACTCGATTCCCCTCCCACCTTCCCTGGCGCCTTTTTTGCTCCAATAACAGCGCTGGGTAGGTGGGACAGGAACTACGACACCGGTGACGTTGAAAAAAGTAGGCAAAACCCATTGGCTGCCGAAAACATGTGACCTCTAATTTAAAAGAACAGCGACGCCCAGCTTCGCGTCATTCTGAGCTTGCAATTCACCGAGGACGGAGGTTTCCGTCCAGCTAGCTAGGGCTTAGATTCTGGGTAGGCAGGGACAGGCTAGGATAGGAAGGAGAAGACAACCAACAGCTCTTGTAAGAGCTAAATTCCAGGGAGAAGCTTGTCAGTGTAACGTGGCACTGACGGGCTCAATCGCCGCAACCCAGCTTTCCCAGGATCCTGAATGGAATACACTGTCAGTGTATTCCCGTATACCCGATATATACCCCGATACCCGTTCCAACGGTGTGCCCCCCCACCTTCACCCCAGAAATACCCTGCAAGTCCCCTAGCAATAGAATTGGGGCTATATACACCCACAATTTTTACTACTGGTATACAGTGCCATTGTCTGACTGGGAATTCAAAGAATATATTGGGAATACAAATACCCTCATTTCTTGCTACTGCCATATAGTGCCAGTTTCTGACTGGTAATTCAAAGAATATATTGGGGTTACGTGCACCCACAATTTTTACTACTGGTATACAGTGCCATTGTCTGACTGGGAATTCAAAGAATATATTGGGAATACAAATACCCTCATTTCTTGCTACTGCCATATAGTGCCAGTGTCTGACTGGGAATTCAAAGAATATATTGGGGTTACGTGCACCCACAATTTTTACTACTGGTATACAGTGCCATTGTCTGACTGGGAATTCAAAGAGTATATTGGGAATACAAATACCCTCATTTCTTGCTACTGCCATATAGTGCCAGTTTCTGACTGGGAATTCAAAGAATATATTGGGGTTACGTGCACCCACAATTTTTACTACTGGTATACAGTGCCATTGTCTGACTGGGAATTCAAAGAATATATTGGGGTTATAAATACCCTCATTTCTTGCTACTGCCATATAGTGCCAGTTTCTGACTGGTAATTCAAAGAATATATTGGGGTTACGTGCACCCACAATTTTTACTACTGGTATACAGTGCCATTGTCTGACTGGGAATTCAAAGAGTATATTGGGAATACAAATACCCTCATTTCTTGCTACTGCCATATAGTGCCAGTGTCTGACTGGGAATTCAAAGAATATATTGGGGTTACGTGCACCCACAATTTTTACTACTGGTATACAGTGCCATTGTCTGACTGGGAATTCAAAGAGTATATTGGGAATACAAATACCCTCATTTCTTGCTAATGCCATATAGTGCCAGTTTCTGACTGGGAATTCAAAGAATATATTGGGGTTACGTGCACCCACAATTTTTACTACTGGTATACAGTGCCATTGTCTGACTGGGAATTCAAAGAGTATATTGGGAATACAAATACCCTCATTTCTTGCTACTGCCATATAGTGCCAGTTTCTGACTGGGAATTCAAAGAATATATTGGGGTTACGTGCACCCACAATTTTTACTACTGGTATACAGTGCCATTGTCTGACTGGGAATTCAAAGAATATATTGGGGTTATAAATACCCTCATTTCTTGCTACTGCCATATAGTGCCAGTTTCTGACTGGTAATTCAAAGAATATATTGGGGTTACGTGCACCCACAATTTTTACTACTGGTATACAGTGCCATTGTCTGACTGGGAATTCAAAGAATATATTGGGAATACAAATACCCTCATTTCTTGCTACTGCCATATAGTGCCAGTTTCTGACTGGTAATTCAAAGAATATATTGGGGTTACGTGCACCCACAATTTTTACTACTGGTATACAGTGCCATTGTCTGACTGGGAATTCAAAGAATATATTGGGAATACAAATACCCTCATTTCTTGCTACTGCCATATAGTGCCAGTGTCTGACTGGGAATTCAAAGAATATATTGGGGTTACGTGCACCCACAATTTTTACTACTGGTATACAGTGCCATTGTCTGACTGGGAATTCAAAGAGTATATTGGGAATACAAATACCCTCATTTCTTGCTACTGCCATATAGTGCCAGTTTCTGACTGGGAATTCAAAGAATATATTGGGGTTACGTGCACCCACAATTTTTACTACTGGTATACAGTGCCATTGTCTGACTGGGAATTCAAAGAATATATTGGGGTTATAAATACCCTCATTTCTTGCTACTGCCATATAGTGCCAGTTTCTGACTGGTAATTCAAAGAATATATTGGGGTTACGTGCACCCACAATTTTTACTACTGGTATACAGTGCCATTGTCTGACTGGGAATTCAAAGAGTATATTGGGAATACAAATACCCTCATTTCTTGCTACTGCCATATAGTGCCAGTGTCTGACTGGGAATTCAAAGAATATATTGGGGTTACGTGCACCCACAATTTTTACTACTGGTATACAGTGCCATTGTCTGACTGGGAATTCAAAGAGTATATTGGGAATACAAATACCCTCATTTCTTGCTACTGCCATATAGTGCCAGTTTCTGACTGGGAATTCAAAGAATATATTGGGGTTACGTGCACCCACAATTTTTACTACTGGTATACAGTGCCATTGTCTGACTGGGAATTCAAAGAGTATATTGGGAATACAAATACCCTCATTTCTTGCTACTGCCATATAGTGCCAGTTTCTGACTGGGAATTCAAAGAATATATTGGGGTTACGTGCACCCACAATTTTTACTACTGGTATACAGTGCCATTGTCTGACTGGGAATTCAAAGAATATATTGGGGTTATAAATACCCTCATTTCTTGCTACTGCCATATAGTGCCAGTTTCTGACTGGTAATTCAAAGAATATATTGGGGTTACGTGCACCCACAATTTTTACTACTGGTATACAGTGCCATTGTCTGACTGGGAATTCAAAGAGTATATTGGGAATACAAATACCCTCATTTCTTGCTACTGCCATATAGTGCCAGTTTCTGACTGGGAATTCAAAGAATATATTGGGGTTACGTGCACCCACAATTTTTACTACTGGTATACAGTGCCAATTTCTAACTAGGAATTCAAAATGCGCAAGGCTCCCGGAAAGGGACGTGGACGAGGCCGTGGGCGAGGTCGGGGGAATGGTTCTGGGGAGCAAGGTAGCAGTGAAGCCACAGGGCGTCCCGTGCCTACTCCTGTGGGGCAGCAAGCATTGCGCCACTCCACAGTGCCAGGGTTGCTTGCCACATTAACTAAACTGCAGGGTACAAACCTTAGTAGGCCCGAGAACCAGGAACAGGTCTTGCAATGGCTGTCAGAGAACGCTTACAGCACATTGTCCAGCAGCCAGTCAGACTCTGCCTCCTCTCCTCCTATTACCCAACAGTCTTGTCTTCCTTCCTCCCAAAATTCCGAAGCTTTACAGAACAATAACCCAAACTGTCCCTGCTCCCCAGAGCTGTTCTCCGCTCCTTTCATTGTCCCTCAACCTGCCTCTCCACGTCACGATTCCACGAACCTAACAGAGGAGCATCTGTATCCAGATGCTCAAACACTAGAGTCTCCTCCATCTCCGTTCGATTTGGTGGTGGATGACCAGCAACCCACCCTCATCGACGATGATGTGACGCAGTTGCCGTCAGGGCATCCAGTTGACCGGCGCATTGTGCGGGAGGAGGAGATGAGACAGGAGTTGGAAGAGGAAGTGGTGGATGATGAGGACACTGACCCGACCTGGACAGGGGGGATGTCAAGCGGGGAAAGTAGTGTGGATGTTGAGGCAGGTGCAGCACCAAAAAGGGTAGCTAGAGGCAGAGGCAGAGGTCAGCAGCTTAGGCGAAGCCAGGCCACACCCGGAATCTCCCAAGATGTTCCAGTTCGTACCCAGCCCCGAAAAACTCCCACCTCGAGGGCACGTTTCTCGAAGGTGTGGAGTTTTTTCAAGGAATGCGCCGAGGACAGATATAGTGTTGTCTGCACAATTTGCCTCTCGAAATTGATTAGGGGCTCTGAGAAGAGCAACCTGTCCACCACTTCAATGCGCCGTCATTTGGAATCCAAGCACTGGAATCAGTGGCAGGCAGCAACGGCAGGACAAAGGCCGACTGCCGTTCACGCCACTGCCACTGCCTCTGCCTCTGCCTCTGCCACTGCCACTGCTGACTGTGCTGGCGATGCACTCCAGAGGACGAGCCAGGACACCACTTCATCTGCCTCCGCCACTTTGTTGACTTCTACCTCATCCTCCCCTGGTCCTGTCTTATCTCCTTCTCCTGCACCATCAAAGGCACCATCAGGCGTTTCTTTACAACAACCCACCATCTCTCAGACATTGGAGCGGCGGCAGAAATACACTGCTAACCACCCACACGCGCAAGCCTTGAACGCCAACATCGCTAAACTGCTGGCCCAGGAGATGTTGGCGTTCCGGCTTGTTGAAACTCCCGCCTTCCTGGACCTGATGGCAACTGCGGCACCTCGCTATGCCGTCCCTAGCCGTCACTACTTCTCCCGGTGTGCCGTCCCCGCCTTGCACCAGCACGTGTCACTCAACATCAGGCGGGCCCTTAGTTCCGCGCTTTGCACAAAGGTCCACTTGACCACCGACGCGTGGACAAGTGCATGCGGACAGGGACGCTACATTTCACTGACGGCACACTGGGTGAATGTAGTTGAGGCTGGGACTGCTTCCCAAACTGGCCCGGTGTACCTCGTCTCCCCGCCTAACATTCCTGGCAGGGACACGAGAAGAACACCCCCCTCCTCCTCCTCTTCTACCGCCTCCTCCTCCGCCACCGCCTCCTCCTCCGCCACCGCCTCCTCCTCCGCTGTTAGATTGACCCCAGCTACGAGTTGGAAACGTTGCAGCACTGGCGTTGGTAGACGTCAGCAGGCTGTGCTGAAGCTGATCAGCTTGGGGGACAGACAGCACACTGCCTCCGAGGTGAGGGATGCCCTCCTCGATGAGACGGCAATATGGTTTGAGCCGCTGCACCTGGGCCCAGGCATGGTCGTTTGTGATAACGGCCGGAACCTGGTAGCAGCTCTGGAGCTTGCCGGACTCCAACATGTTCCATGCCTGGCCCACGTCTTCAACCTAGTGGTGCAACGTTTCCTAAAGAGCTACCCCAATGTTCCAGAGCTACTGGTGAAAGTGCGGCGCATGTGCGCCCACTTTCGCAAGTCGACAGTAGCCGCTGCTAGCTTAAAATCTCTCCAGCAACGCCTGCATGTGCCACAACACCGGCTTTTGTGCGACGTCCCCACACGCTGGAACTCAACGTTTCAGATGTTGAATAGAGTGGTTGAGCAGCAGAGACCTTTGATGGAATACCAGCTACAAAACCCTAGGGTGCCACAAAGTCAGCTGCCTCAGTTTCACATCCATGAGTGGCCATGGATGAGAGACCTTTGTGACATCCTACGGGTCTTTGAGGAGTCCACAAGGAGGGTGAGCTCTGAGGATGCGATGGTGAGCCTTACAATCCCGCTCTTGTGTGTTCTGAGAGAATCCCTGATTGACATCAGGGATAACTCAGATCACACAGAGGAGTTAGGGATAGCATCCGATCCGTCACAGCTGGAGAGTAGGTCCACACATCTGTCCGCTTCACTGCGTTTAATGGAGGAGGAGGAGGAGGAGGAGGAGGAAGAAGAGTTGTCCGATGATGTGATGGTGATACAGGAGGCTTCCGGGCAACTTCGAATCGTCCCATTGTTGCAGCGCGGATGGGTAGACATGGAGGATGAGGAGGAAATGGAGATTGAACTTTCCGGTGGGGCCAGAGGAGTCATGCCAACTAACACTGTGGCAGACATGGCTGAGTTCATGTTGGGGTGCTTTACAACCGACAAGCGTATTGTCAAAATCATGGAGGACAACCAGTACTGGATCTTTGCTATCCTTGACCCCCGGTATAAAAACAACATCTCGTCTTTTATTCCGGTAGAGGGGAGGGCCAATCGCATCAATGCTTGCCACAGGCAATTGGTGCAGAATATGATGGAGATGTTTCCAGCATGTGACGTTGGCGGCAGGGAGGGCAGTTCCTCCAGTAGGCAACCAAGTTCTCACCGGTCCACACAAACGAGGGGCACACTGTCTAAGGTCTGGGACACCTTGATGGCACCCCCTCGCCAAAGTGCCGCCACGGAGGGTCCTAGTGTCACCAGGCGTGAGAAGTATAGGCGCATGTTGCGGGAATACCTTTCCGACCACAGCCCTGTCCTCTCCGACCCCTCTGCGCCCTACACGTATTGGGTGTCGAAGTTGGACCTGTGGCTTGAACTTGCCCTATATGCCTTGGAGGTGCTGTCCTGTCCTGCCGCCAGCGTCCTATCTGAGAGGGTGTTCAGTGCAGCCGGTGGCATCATCACTGACAAGCGCACCCGTCTGTCAGCTGAGAGTGCCGACCGGCTCACTTTGATAAAAATGAACCACCACTGGGTAGAGCCGTCATTTTTGTGCCCACCTGTGTAAAGCACCCCAACATGAAACTCCATGTCTGTACTCAACCTCTCCAATTCCTCCGCATCCTCATACTCATCCACCATAAGCGTTGCACAATTCTGCTAATACTAGGCTCCCTCCACCCTGATTTCCCCCAACTCTGCTGGTTAGAGGCTCCCTCCACCATGAATTTGCCCAAACTGGGCTGTTTAGAGGCTCCCTCCACCATGAATTGGTCCAAACTGGGGTGGTTAGAGGCTCCCTCCACCATGAATTGGTCCAAACTGGGGTGGTTAGAGGCTCCCTCCACCATTAATTGGTCCAAACTGGGCTGGTTAGAGGCTCCCTCCACAATTAATTGGTCCAAACTGGGCTAATTAGAGGCTCCCTCCACCATGAATTGGTCCAAACTGGGTTTTTTAGAGGCTCCCTCCACCATTAATTGGTCCAAACTGGGCTGGTTAGAGGCTCCCTCCACAATTAATTGGTCCAAACTGGGCTAATTAGAGGCTCCCTCCACCATGAATTGGTCCAAACTGGGTTTTTTAGAGGCTCCCTCCACCATTAATTGGTCCAAACTGGGCTGGTTAGAGGCTCCCTCCACAATTAATTGGTCCAAACTGGGCTAATTAGAGGCTCCCTCCACCATGAATTGGTCCAAACTGGGTTTTTTAGAGGCTCCCTCCACCATGAATTTGCCCAAACTGGGCTGTTTAGAGGCTCCCTCCACCATGAATTGGTCCAAACTGGGCTGGTTAGAGGCTCCCTCCACCATGAATTTCCCAAAACTTGGCTGTTTAGAGGCTCCCTCCACCATGAATTTGCCCAAACTGGGCTGTTTAGAGGCTCCCTCCACCATTAATTGGTCCAAACTGGGCTGGTTAGAGGCTCCCTCCACCATGAATTTGCCCAAACTGGGGTGGTTAGAGGCTCCCTCCACCATTAATTGGTCCAAACTGGGCTGGTTAGAGGCTCCCTCCACCATGAATTTCCCAAAACTTGGCTGTTTAGAGGCTCCCTCCACCATTAATTGGTCCAAACTGGGCTGGTTAGAGGCTCCCTCCACCATGAATTTGCCCAAACTGGGCTGTTTAGAGGCTCCCTCCACCATTAATTGGTCCAAACTGGGCTGGTTAGAGGCTCCCTCCACCATGAATTTGCCCAAACTGGGCTGTTTAGAGGCTCCCTCCACCATGAATTGGTCCAAACTGGGTTTTTTAGAGGCTCCCTCCACCATTAATTGGTCCAAACTGGGCTGGTTAGAGGCTCCCTCCACAATTAATTGGTCCAAACTGGGCTAATTAGAGGCTCCCTCCACCATGAATTGGTCCAAACTGGGTTTTTTAGAGGCTCCCTCCACCATGAATTTGCCCAAACTGGGCTGTTTAGAGGCTCCCTCCACCATGAATTGGTCCAAACTGGGCTGGTTAGAGGCTCCCTCCACCATGAATTTCCCAAAACTTGGCTGTTTAGAGGCTCCCTCCACCATGAATTTGCCCAAACTGGGCTGTTTAGAGGCTCCCTCCACCATTAATTGGTCCAAACTGGGCTGGTTAGAGGCTCCCTCCACCATGAATTTGCCCAAACTGGGGTGGTTAGAGGCTCCCTCCACCATTAATTGGTCCAAACTGGGCTGGTTAGAGGCTCCCTCCACCATGAATTTCCCAAAACTTGGCTGTTTAGAGGCTCCCTCCACCATTAATTGGTCCAAACTGGGCTGGTTAGAGGCTCCCTCCACCATGAATTTGCCCAAACTGGGCTGTTTAGAGGCTCCCTCCACCATTAATTGGTCCAAACTGGGCTGGTTAGAGGCTCCCTCCACCATGAATTTGCCCAAACTGGGCTGTTTAGAGGCTCCCTCCACCATGAATTGGTCCAAACTGGGGTGGTTAGAGGCTCCCTCCACCATGAATTGGTCCAAACTGGGGTGGTTAGAGGCTCCCTCCACCATTAATTGGTCCAAACTGGGCTGGTTAGAGGCTCCCTCCACAATTAATTGGTCCAAACTGGGCTAATTAGAGGCTCCCTCCACCATGAATTGGTCCAAACTGGGTTTTTTAGAGGCTCCCTCCACCATTAATTGGTCCAAACTGGGCTGGTTAGAGGCTCCCTCCACAATTAATTGGTCCAAACTGGGCTAATTAGAGGCTCCCTCCACCATGAATTGGTCCAAACTGGGTTTTTTAGAGGCTCCCTCCACCATGAATTTGCCCAAACTGGGCTGTTTAGAGGCTCCCTCCACCATGAATTGGTCCAAACTGGGCTGGTTAGAGGCTCCCTCCACCATGAATTTCCCAAAACTTGGCTGTTTAGAGGCTCCCTCCACCATTAATTGGTCCAAACTGGGCTGGTTAGAGGCTCCCTCCACCATTAATTGGTCCAAACTGGGCTGGTTAGAGGCTCCCTCCACCATTAATTGGTCCAAACTGGGCTGGTTAGAGGCTCCCTCCACCATGAATTTCCCAAAACTTGGCTGTTTAGAGGCTCCCTCCACCATTAATTGGTCCAAACTGGGCTGGTTAGAGGCTCCCTCCACCATGAATTTGCCCAAACTGGGCTGTTTAGAGGCTCCCTCCACCATGAATTTGCCCAAACTGGGCTGTTTAGAGGCTCCCTCCACCATGAATTGGTCCAAACTGGGCTGGTTAGAGGCTCCCTCCACCATGAATTTCCCAAAACTTGGCTGTTTAGAGGCTCCCTCCACCATTAATTGGTCCAAACTGGGCTGGTTAGAGGCTCCCTCCACCATGAATTTGCCCAAACTGGGGTGGTTAGAGGCTCCCTCCACCATTAATTGGTCCAAACTGGGCTGGTTAGAGGCTCCCTCCACAATTAATTGGTCCAAACTGGGCTAATTAGAGGCTCCCTCCACCATGAATTGGTCCAAACTGGGTTTTTTAGAGGCTCCCTCCACCATGAATTTCCCAAAACTTGGCTGTTTAGAGGCTCCCTCCACCATGAATTGGTCCAAACTGGGCTGGTTAGAGGCTCCCTCCACCATGAATTTCCCAAAACTTGGCTGTTTAGAGGCTCCCTCCACCATTAATTGGTCCAAACTGGGCTGGTTAGAGGCTCCCTCCACCATGAATTTGCCCAAACTGGGCTGTTTAGAGGCTCCCTCCACCATGAATTGGTCCAAACTGGGCTGGTTAGAGGCTCCCTCCACCATGAATTTCCCAAAACTTGGCTGTTTAGAGGCTCCCTCCACCATTAATTGGTCCAAACTGGGCTGGTTAGAGGCTCCCTCCACCATGAATTGGTCCAAACTGGGGTGGTTAGAGGCTCCCTCCACCATTAATTGGTCCAAACTGGGCTGGTTAGAGGCTCCCTCCACCATTAATTGGTCCAAACTGGGCTGGTTAGAGGCTCCCTCCACCATTAATTGGTCCAAACTGGGCTGGTTAGAGGCTCCCTCCACCATGAATTTCCCAAAACTTGGCTGTTTAGAGGCTCCCTCCACCATTAATTGGTCCAAACTGGGCTGGTTAGAGGCTCCCTCCACCATGAATTTGCCCAAACTGGGCTGTTTAGAGGCTCCCTCCACCATGAATTTGCCCAAACTGGGCTGTTTAGAGGCTCCCTCCACCATGAATTGGTCCAAACTGGGCTGGTTAGAGGCTCCCTCCACCATGAATTTCCCAAAACTTGGCTGTTTAGAGGCTCCCTCCACCATTAATTGGTCCAAACTGGGCTGGTTAGAGGCTCCCTCCACCATGAATTTGCCCAAACTGGGGTGGTTAGAGGCTCCCTCCACCATTAATTGGTCCAAACTGGGCTGGTTAGAGGCTCCCTCCACAATTAATTGGTCCAAACTGGGCTAATTAGAGGCTCCCTCCACCATGAATTGGTCCAAACTGGGTTTTTTAGAGGCTCCCTCCACCATGAATTTCCCAAAACTTGGCTGTTTAGAGGCTCCCTCCACCATGAATTGGTCCAAACTGGGCTGGTTAGAGGCTCCCTCCACCATGAATTTCCCAAAACTTGGCTGTTTAGAGGCTCCCTCCACCATTAATTGGTCCAAACTGGGCTGGTTAGAGGCTCCCTCCACCATGAATTTGCCCAAACTGGGCTGTTTAGAGGCTCCCTCCACCATGAATTGGTCCAAACTGGGCTGGTTAGAGGCTCCCTCCACCATGAATTTCCCAAAACTTGGCTGTTTAGAGGCTCCCTCCACCATGAATTGGTCCAAACTGGGCTGGTTAGAGGCTCCCTCCACCATGAATTGGTCCAAACTGGGGTGGTTAGAGGCTCCCTCCACCATTAATTGGTCCAAACTGGGCTGGTTAGAGGCTCCCTCCACCATTAATTGGTCCAAACTGGGCTGGTTAGAGGCTCCCTCCACCATGAATTTGCCCAAACTGGGGTGGTTAGAGGCTCCCTCCACCATTAATTGGTCCAAACTGGGCTGGTTAGAGGCTCCCTCCACAATTAATTGGTCCAAACTGGGCTAATTAGAGGCTCCCTCCACCATGAATTGGTCCAAACTGGGTTTTTTAGAGGCTCCCTCCACCATGAATTTGCCCAAACTGGGCTGTTTAGAGGCTCCCTCCACCATGAATTGGTCCAAACTGGGCTGGTTAGAGGCTCCCTCCACAATTAATTGGTCCAAACTGGGCTAATTAGAGGCTCCCTCCACCATGAATTGGTCCAAACTGGGTTTTTTAGAGGCTCCCTCCACCATGAATTTGCCCAAACTGGGCTGTTTAGAGGCTCCCTCCACCATGAATTTCCCAAAACTTGGCTGTTTAGAGGCTCCCTCCACCATTAATTGGTCCAAACTGGGCTGGTTAGAGGCTCCCTCCACCATTAATTGGTCCAAACTGGGCTGGTTAGAGGCTCCCTCCACCATTAATTGGTCCAAACTGGGCTGGTTAGAGGCTCCCTCCACCATTAATTGGTCCAAACTGGGCTGTTTAGAGGCTCCCTCCACCATTAATTGGTCCAAACTGGGCTGGTTAGAGGCTCCCTCCACCATGAATTTGCCCAAACTGGGCTGTTTAGAGGCTCCCTCCACCATGAATTGGTCCAAACTGGGCTGGTTAGAGGCTCCCTCCACCATGAATTTCCCAAAACTTGGCTGTTTAGAGGCTCCCTCCACCATTAATTGGTCCAAACTGGGCTGGTTAGAGGCTCCCTCCACCATGAATTGGTCCAAACTGGGGTTTTTAGAGGCTCCCTCCACCATGAATTGGTCCAAACTGGGGTTTTTAGAGTCTCCCTCCACCATGAATTGGTCCAAACTGGGGTTTTTAGAGTCTCCCTCCACCATGAATTGGTCCAAACTGGGGTTTTTAGAGGCTCCCTCCACCATGAATTTGCCCAAACTCTGCTGGTTAGAGGCTCAATCCACCCTGATTTTCAAAACAAATGTTGGTGCCAACCTCAACTTACTACAAGGGCCAAATTCACTGCTGGTGACAAGCTCTCCTCACTGCAAGTGCCAAATACACATGTTTCAAGGTGTTTTCCTACTGTCAGAGAGGTGGTATTGAGTGTGTAAAGTGTGTAGTTGTTAGGCTGTGATGTTGGGGTAATAGAGGGTCTTTGGTGTGTTAGATGCCCCCAGACATGCTTCCCCTGCTGTCCCAGTGTCATTCCAGAGGTGTTGGCATCATTTCCTGGGGTGTCATAGTGGACTTGGTGACCCTCCAGACACGGATTTGGGTTTCCCCCTTAACGAGTATCTGTTCCCCATAGACTATAATGGGGTTCGAAACCCGTTCGAACACACGAACATTGAGCGGCTGTTCGAATCGAATTTCGAACCTCGAACATTTTAGTGTTCGCTCATCTCTAATGTACATTAAACTACTGAATAAAAATTCACACTGCAAATGCCTTTGGTTAGAATCAAACTTAGGACCGCAATGCTAACTGCTGTATCTGTATCAGTAATATTTCTTTTTATTTCTCAGTATGTGCTTTTTCCACCCAAGTTTGTTTATATTTGCTTTAGTTTGCAAAATTATTGTTACATTTTTGCAAATCCGTATAGTTTAACACATTATTTCATTGCGTAGCACTAAAGTTATGAGGCATTATGTATTGCATTTTTGGCATTTGCTGGAGTTTATCCGTTATGAATATTCATATATATGTAAAATATATAAACAATTATTCTTTGAGATATATATATACTGTATATACATATACACATCATAGGTCTATAGCTACAACTAGTTGAATTTGCTTGAAACTATAAAGCGATTACATATGAGCCCTCCCATCTTCTCCAGCTTTATTATTTCGGACATTATCCAAGCACCTCTTATCATTACAGACTGGCTGTGAATTATGGACTGTTTGCCACCTTGATACACACGTACTTTTGGAAATAGTAATGTTCTGAAAGTATTCTGCTTTAGAAGTCTAGGATGTAGTGCATCATCTAAGGGAAGGTTAAAGATTTGCTGAAAGTGTATTATGAAGCTATTAAACTTTTGAAAGCCATGCTGATATGAGAAAAAAAAAATCTGTTAAATCCCAAGATGGGCCAATAGAGCAAGTAATGCATTTTTCAGCAGCAATTGTTTCTTTATAATATATTGATCTTCTGCCTCTTACCTAACACATTCCCTTATCTTGCAACACCAACACTAGTGATCAAAGCTATTAAGCAGATAGGACCTCAGTACTGTTTTCGTCAGCATCGTTCAGTGATACAAATTGGTAAGTGAAGTGTTAAGTGTATCAAAGTGTGAGATCTGCTGACGCTAAACTAAGGAGCTTGAAGGAAACCTATTGTGTGTGTTATTTTTAATGTGCTTTTGATAAAATGTGAGATTATTTTGTGTCTTAACCCTTTATATCAACGACTCTTTATTGAGGATTTTACTTTAACTCTATGTATAAATTAGAAACCTGTTTAGGCTTACATATCAGTGTGAACATATCATGATTTTATTTATGACCATCGACACATTCCCTATGCCGAGGTTACTTTTAAGATAATATATTTCTGGAGACAGACACCCTCAAATTTCTTATGTCACTAAGGGCGGGTTCACACCTGCGCCCAGTCTCCGCTTTGTGGGTTTCCATCTTCTGCCGACAGGAGATGGAAACCCGGCAGTCAGTGTCCGCCTGTGAGCGCCTGCGAGTGTCTTCTTCTCGGCGAAACCGTTTTTTTTTTTTTTTAAACCGGACACAAAGTCTTGCAAGTCCGACTTTGTGATCATACATGATTGTGGTCATTCTGATATCAAGCGGGGCATTGGGGCGATGGCACTAGACGGTGGCCGCCTGATGTCCTGCATTTAGGTAGACTTTGATTCCTGCCGAATATTACCCCCGATGAGCCAACGCTGTTTGGCGAAATGCATAGGGAAGGGTGTGATGACTTTTAGCAGAACTGTACTTTGTTGACCTCTGGCTGAATCTTTGGGGGTGTATACACTTCACTAATGAAATAATATAGGAACGTTTGGAGTGTAGGATCGGATGTTATCAGTATGTTGGTACACATTGTGGATGGAGTGTAGTAATCTGAATCCTCACCCTAGGTGTGTCCTACAGCACTTATCTGCTGCACCCCTAGTGTTAGTTCCGTTTCTAGCCTATTAGGGGTTTTTTAGACATCAGTAACCCCCCCCCCCCCCGCCTTTTTATCAGCAACATCTCATTCTGCCGGCTATACATTGGCAGAACTTTTATCATTTTGTCTATGGGGTGACATGAGGGAGATTTTGTGGAAGCTGTCAATCATAATAGCCTTCTTCCTCTCACCCATGAACACTAACCCATGGTTTGTCTGTATGCAGACACCAGAGGCTGGGGGAACGATGGCTCTATAAGAGGAGACTGGATGAGTTACCTCGAATAATCCCCTGCTGAGCCCCCAAGCCTTTCTATTACAGCAGATGCCGGGTTAGTATTGGCATTGTGAAGGCTGGGGAACTGACTGGTCTCACTATTTGCTTTACGTCCGATGCCTAGCTGCATCGGGAGCGCGCACGCAGGGCCAGCAGCATAGAAGCGACGTTATCTCGCCGCTGGCTTTGCATATGTAACCCCGCCCACCAATGATGCAACAAAGCAGGAAGAAAGAAGATTTTACAGCAGCGAAGACTGGTGAGTATGCGACGTGGAAATACCCCTTTAAGATGTTTTTAACAGTTCTCAATGACCCTATTTATTTCAATATATTTGTGAAATACACTATAAATATTCATCTATTTATGGTTTTTTTTTTTTTTTTTCGTTTGTTTCTTCACTGTAAGGGCTGTGAATCTGGAGAGTAGCCTAACGTAGGAGTTAGTCATGGCAGCAACAACAGCTTTAAAAAAGACTTAGATGCCTCTTTAAAGAAAAATAGCATTGATGCTTATGGAAATATATAGAATGTCATGCCTTTTTCCCTGGTTGAGCTTGATGGACATATGTCCTTTTTCAACTGTACTATGTAACTATGTGACATACGTTGGTTCTATAATAGCTGTTTGACGGCCATTTCAAAAACGGCCATTGCATGACCATTATTCACTGACATGTGACTATTAGAGATGAGTGAACAGTAAATGTTCGAGATTCAATATTCGTTTCGAGTAGCCCCTCAATATTCGACTACTCGAATCGAATATCGAACCACATTATAGTCTATGGGGGGAAAATGCTCGTTTCAGGGGTAGGCAACATTCGATCAAATTACACTTACCAAGTCCACGAGTGAGGGTCAGGCTGGATCCTCCGAGAAGTCTTCTCCATGCAGCGTCCCCGCGGCATCTTCCGACTCTGAATTTACTCTGCCAGGCATCGTGCCTGGGCAGAGCCGACTGCGCATGCCTTCACTACAAGCTCTGCCCAGGTCCGATGCCTGGCAGAGTGAATGAAGAGCCGGAAGACGCCGCGGGGAAGCTGCACGGAGAAGACTTCTAAAGGTAGGAGAAGAACCAGCGTTGATTGGCCGACTGTATAGCATTCGGCCAATCAATGCTGGTTCTGCATTGAACTTTTCCATTCGAATAGTGAGTGGTACTCGATCCAGTACGAGTATTTCGAATACCGTAGTATTCGATCGAATACCTACTCGATCCAGTACTACTCGCTCATCTGTAGTGACTATGTCCCCTGGACATGGACATGCTCAGATGGCTGTTCTTCATGGATGGCACACTGTAAAAAAACAATTTTAAGTCTTATTCTCCATCCTGTGGATATGTGTTGTTTTGGGGAAAGCACACATTTAAAGAACACCATCGATACACCATGCACCTCCTTCATGTCTTGAATCCCTTGATGTTTTAATACTTTTATGTTAAAATATTACAATGGCGGATATTATATTACAACTAAATAGCACTTACTGAAACTCATCCAAGGACTAGTGAGATCCTTTCGGAGAAATTCTGAAAAACATATTCAATCCTTAGTAAGATGTGAACTTGTAAATAAGCTTCCATATGCATTTACACTGTGGAGAAGCTTCTCTCACGCTGATCTGAGTAGCACTCGCATTCCAGATTAAATGCATACAAATAATTAACTTGGATTGCTTTTCTTATTAATGATCTGTCTCTAATGTAATGGAATAGAATTTGGCAGTAAGTGCCTGCATATAGTTTTTTCAAGAAATGCATCAAGAAGCACTTTTTAATACATACTTTGCGAAATGTTTCCAAAACTTGGTGATGTAGTACATTATGTAGTGCATGTAATATCAAATGGATTGATTTACGAATTGATTACATTTCCAAGAGCCACAAAAGAGATGAGTGAAACTTTGAAGTTTTGCTTCGACGGCCTTTAAGGAATCCTGATGTCAGTTCTGGTCTGAGGAAGAAAAAAAATACTTTGATTCACAGTCGGTGTATGCGGGTTGTTTCTCAATATCATTTGACATGTGATACAACGGGGTTTTGTTGCAGGAGTGAGATTGACATAATTACTATATAGTTAATTCATATCTATCAGCCTGTGGCACTGCAGAGGAGTTATGGAAGCCCAGGTTGTATGATAGTAGCCTTCAGCTCGTCTGCATTGTTGGGTTTGGGGTCTCTCATCTTCCTCTGGACAATACGCCATAGATTCTCTATGGGCTTAAGGTCAGGCGAGTTTGCTGGCCAATCAAGCACAGTGATACTATGGTTATTAAACCAGATCTTGGTACTTTTGGCAGTGTGGACAGGTGTCAAGTCCAGTGGGAAAATGAAAATTCCATCTCCAAACAGCAAAAAAGTCACTTTTTGGGGGCAGCGCGGTGGTTCAGTGGTTAGCACTGTTGTGGTGGCTCAGTGGTTAGCACTGTTGTGGTGGCTCAGTGGTTAGCACTCTAGCCTTGCAGCGATGTAGTCCTGGGTTCAGATCCCACCAGGAACAACATCTGCAAGGAGTTTGTATGTTCTCCCCATGTTTGCATGGATTTCCTCTCATACTCCAAAGACATATTGATAGGGAAAAATATACAGTGTGATCCCTATATGGGGCTCACAATGTACTTTAAAAAAAAAAAAAAATCACTTCTTTACTGATCTTGATCATGTGCATTTCATTATGCACGTCTTCAACTGTTATTCACACCCACTATAAGTGTAATGTCATTACTGATGAAAACAGCATTTGTCTAAACTTTACTGGCTGCAAGAGCAGCCAAGAGGAGGTAGGTGGTTGGTCCTGATCACCAGACAAGCCAGCTCCTGGTTCACACATATGATTGGATGTTGGGAGGGGCTGTCTGAAAAACCACTGACACTCCCATAACCAAAAAGTTGAGACCAGGATGTATTGCATGAAAATATGAGGAATGGTAATGGTCCAAACACATAGAGATACTCAGTTTTTGTTATTAATTTATATAACAAGAATTTCTTGCCTTTAGGTTATTTTCTTAGCCCTGGAAATTCTCTTTAAGGCTAAGGCCCCACGGTCCGTAATTGCAGCGTTAAAGCGATGTGGAAAAAACCACGGTGTGAAAGCATTGCGGTTCTTTCCACAGCTCTTAACATTATATCTACAGGAAAGCCGCTGGCGTTTCCGTAGATATAATTGACATGCTACGATTTGCAAAGCCGCAACAGCTTTGCAAATCACAGCGTGTCCGCGCTGTGATCTTTTCCGCAAAGTGGGGATGGGATTCGCATGAATCCCATCCACTTTGCCTGCACTGTACAACGCCGTGATTTTTCCCACAGCGTCTCCGCTGCGGGCAAATCGCGGTGTTTGCGTCCTGTGGGGCCCCGGCCTGACATTGTTTTAACATATTCTGAAGTATATGTTTTTTTAAATTCTCACAAGATCACTATGCTTTGTGTCTATGTGAGTCTACCTAGTGGTTGTGATGTGAGCTTCAGCCTTTGAAAACTTTAATAAGTATATCTTATTCTTATGTTCAATTTTTTTTCCATCGGAGAAATCAGAGTTTTTGACCAAATCCTAGAAAAGGTGAGATGGAAACATCAATTTCTTAAGATTATGTGATGTCACTAGTACTGCCTCTGTTGCAGCCAATCATATTTGCTATAGGTCATGTATTAGAAGCTGTTAAAGGGGCTCTATCATTGGAAAAAGTCATTTTTAACTAATCACATGCTTGCATATCCTTTAGAAAGTCTATTCCACACCTACCTTTTGTATGTAAATCGCCTCAGTGGTTTTTGAATGAGCCCGTTTTTATTCATATGCTAATTAGCCTTCAGTCAGCACAGGAAGTTCCCAGCAGCCTCCTCTATGCTATTCTCTGTTATCTGTGTGGGGAAAACAGGAAGCAGGAAGTCATCAGCAGTGGCAGCCTGTGCTGTACACTTATATAGGAAAGAATAGCACAAAGGGTGCACAATGAGACTTCCAGGGTGCACCAAGAGGCTAATTAGCATATGAATAAAAATGGGCTCATTTAAAAACCACTGAGGTGATTACATACAAAAGGTATGTGTGGAATAGACTTTCTAAAGGCTATGCAAGTATGTGCTTAGTTAAAAATGACTTTTCCCAATGATAGAGCCCCTTTAATTTAAAAGTCTTTAAAGACTGACACTTACCCTCTCTACATAGCGGTCACTCAAAGGTATAAATCAGATACTTAGCAGATCTTATTGTGATATTGTTTTATTTAATAAGGAGACTGAGCTTGTACTAGACAACAGCCCCGGGACCAAGTTACAAAAGGATATGTCTATATGTAGGTGTATGTCATCAAGACCATAGACGGCTACTGATATACTATACTGCTATGAGTCACATACAAGTTTTATGTTTTTATTGAGAAATATCAGGTGGCTTGCTGACAATGAGCTGTGCAGTAAGAATGGAGCATTATTACGAGTCTTTTTGCACTCATGTTAATACCCTTGACTACAGGAAGAAAGACGGACACAGATAGTAAAATAATACGGTACATGGCATCAGAATATAAATTATAAATTGATCACCATCTACTTATGTTTTTGAGCCATTGTATTTTCCACATAATGACTCCCCGTGTGTTTCAAGCCTTACCAACAGAGGGGCTGTTAGCTGTAATTCATACATATGTTACCATCTTATTGATATACAGAGAAATGTATAAATTTAAGAGTGAAAATAAAAAATACATTGTAGCAAAGACATTTTCCGCCAATACAAAAAAAATCTTTAATTCTATTAAAATATTTCTTTAAAGCAAAGAAAATATTCAATTAATACAGATCAATGTTATCTGGATTTCCAATTCTGTTAATTGACATGGTACATTATTCATTGACACCTTCCATAAAGACAAACCATCCTAAGAAAAAGATAAGACATTGCTACATGCTTATCTTCACTTAAGCCATCATCATTTTACAATGTGAAATATGCTCGTAGAAAAAGTTAATCATTTTGGACTTGCAATTACCATTATAACATAGTTAGGAAAAAGGGAAAATGGAAATGTTATACTCAGCCCTCCTGCAGTAGCCCTTCAATGCTTCTTTGAAGTCCGATATCCACCATGTATCTGCGAACTTGCCCGGATGAAAAACTCCCTCGGTACGGAGTTAAATGGCAAAGGTAAATATGGAGGAATCATCCAGCAACGAAAGTTGAGTCTGGACGCAAGCTTTCTATTCCTTGTAGACTGCATGTTTTATTTTATTTTTTGATATATTTTCTACGAACATGAAATAAAGAAAGGAATTGATTTCATATCCTGGTTTCGTTGCTGGATGATTCCTCCATATTTACCTTTGCAATTACCATGTTTTCTTTGATACCCAATTAAACTGTTTCAGAAAATTTTGTATTCTAGAAAAACGTGGCCTATACAAATTAGCAACATTTTAAGGCATACATTTCCAATTATCTACACAGAATAAAAGCAAAGCTATATATTGTATTCAGCATTCACTGGATGAAACAACATTAAGGGTATTTTTAGGTTTTTGTGAATGATGGCCTGAAATGATGATCAGCAGATGTATGACACCCCGGACCCCTGCTGATCAGCTGTTTGAAGTGACATCAGCCCTCCTTGAGGACCTCTACTACACAGGTCATGTGATGTCAAATTCATTTTTCACGTGGCCTGTGAGGAACACAGCCCCACTCGAGTGAATAGGGCTGATCTGCAAAACCAAGCATAACCATAACCAAACAACATTTCATAAACAAATAGTTAAGGTGGATATACATATGTTTTCTTCTTCACTTATTCGGCTGCTCTCCTTCTCCTTACCTTCATTCAGACTGTTTTTTTTTAATTCAACAAGTTTTATTGAGTTTTGAACGATAAATGGCAAACATAGAAACATACAATGAATTGAGTATAGAATAACATAGTACTATAAACAGAATGAGGGTATAGTTAATGAACAAAAATAACTATATGGAGAAATGCGTCAATCATTACCTACACAACGTGCAGTACGGCACATAGAAAAAAGGGAAATGCGATGACGGGTGTTGAAGAGCAAAAAAAGAGACAAGAAGAGTAGAATATGAGAGTGAGGCATGTAGATTACATGTCAATGGAGAGAAGACAAACAAGAATAGGGGGACACGGACCCCACAGGATCCCATCTTTAGGAATTGTGTACTGAAGGAGGGGGGGGGGTTCATTCAGACTGTTTATTTAGATAGAGTCTGTCTTCGGATTCACCTAACACAGAACTCTATGGAGAGGGGATGGGGAGGAGGTTGTGGATTGATTTATTGTGTCATTCTGTGACTCACAGTGTAGCAAAGTTTAGCTGCTGCAATAACTTTGATAAAAGAAACATAGATCTTTAATAAGATGTTTAACAAAGTTTTTTATATTCACCTGTACTATAATTTTTTGTAAAGTTGCTTTATAATTGGATGTACGCTTTAAAATAAAATTGATAGTGATATTCATATACTGTAAATACTCTGATCCACCCAAAATATTATCCATATATCTCAATCAATCCATTGTCCTCTCAATCTGTACCACTATAGATAGAACAAACTACTGTATCCAGAAAGCTATTTTCCAGATTTGGGGCCTCAGAAGACCCCATCATCCTATAAGGAGCCACACAACAAGGATGCATATTATGGCCATATGAATGAGGCTTTATACAAGTAAAATAAAACTATTTTCTCCCATTAACAGATCAAAAGGTAGTGAACTGAATTGCTTGTTAGAATCATAATTATTGATCCTATAAAACAATGTAATTTTGCTCACGTTTCATAACCTCAATAACAATACACATGTATTTTGATTTTTCTGTATAGTAACACAGTCACTGCGGAGCATAAGAATGGAAAAATATAATGTTATACAATGTATATGGAAAACCTCAAGACATTCAACCAGAAACTGCTTCTTCTGCAGAATGTAGATGTACGCCTGCTGGTCAGATACATTTACTTTCAATCACCTAAATCAGCAGACCCTTGGAAAAAAGAATGAGGTCAAATTCTTAAAAATGACATGAAAATTACCTTATAAAATATTATTTAGTTTAGCAGCAATTTCTATATGTCACATTTAAATGGTATTTTCACTAAGCCAAACAAAAAATGTGCAAGGTTTACTGGTTTGAACCTTTTGATTCTATATGTCACCTATACTTGGTTTTTCTCTACTATAACATGAACAATGCTGCTTACCATGCTGTAATAATATACTAGGTTAGCCATGGTAGATGCAGGAATAAGGAAGCATTATTATTTATCGTTAATCCAACGTTTCATTTTGGTTCTTGTTTAATCAGCTAGTAACCATGAAATACACCCCTTTAAAATATGTATATATTCATATATGTATATATGCATATATATATATATATATATATATATATATATATATATATACAGTCCTATGAAAAAGTTTGGGCACCCCTATTAATCTTAATCATTTTTAGTTCTAAATATTTTGGTGTTTGCAACAGCCATTTCAGTTTGATATATCTAATAACTGATGGACACAGTAATATTTCAGGATTGAAATGAGGTTTATTGTACTAACAGAAAATGCGCAATATGCATTAAACCAAAATTTGACCGGTGCAAAAATATGGGCACCTCAACATAAAAGTGACATTAATATTTAGTACACCCTCCTTTTGCAAAGATAACAGCCTCTAGTTGCTTCCTGTAGCTTTTAATCAGTTCCTGGATCCTGGATGAAGGTATTTTGGACCATTTCTTTCTACAAAACAATTCAAGTTCAGTTAAGTTAGATGGTCGCCGAACATGGACAGCCCGCTCTCAAATGATCTGAAAACAAAGATTGTTCAACATAGTTGTTCAGGGGAAGGATACAAAACGTTGTCTCAGAGATTTAACCTGTCAGTTTCCACTGTGAGGAACATAGTAAGGAAATGGAAGACCACAGGGACAGTTATTGTTAAGCCCAGAAGTGGCAGGCCAAGAAAAATATCAGAAAGGCAGAGAAGAAGAATGGTGAGAACAGTCAAGGACAATCCACAGACCACCTCCAAAGAGCTGCAGCATCATCTTGCTGCAGATGGTGTCACTGTGCATCAGTCAGCAATACAGCGCACTTTGCACAAGGAGAAGCTGTATGGAAGAGTGATGAGAAAGAAGCCGTTTCTGCACGTACGCCACAAATAGAGTTGCCTGAGGTATGCAAAAGCACATTTGGAGAAGCCAACTTCATTTTGGAAACAAAGATTGAGTTGTTTGGTTATAAAAAAAAGGCGTTATGCATGGCGTCCAAAAAGAAACAGCATTCCAAGAAAAACACATGCTACCCACTGTAAAATTTGGTGGAGGTTCCATCATGCTTTGGGGCTGTGTGGCCAATGCCGGCACCAGGAATCTTGTTAAAGTTGAGGGTCGCATGGATTCCACTCAGTATCAGCAGATTCTTGAGAATAATGTTCAAGAATCAGTGACGAAGTTGAAGTTATGCCGGGGATGGATATTTCAGCAAGACAATGATCCAAAACACTGCTCCAAATCAACTCAGGCATTCATGCAGAGGAACAATTACAATGTTCTGGAATGGCCATCCCAGTCCCCAGACCTGAATATCATTGAACATCTGTGGGATGATTTGAAGCGGGCTGTCCATGCTCGGCGACCATCTAACTTAACTGAACTTGAATTGTTTGTCCAAAATACCTTTATCCAGGATCCAGGAACTGATTAAAAGCTACAGGAAGCACTAGAGGCTGTTATCTTTGGAAAAGGAGGATCTACTAAATATTAATGTCACTTTTCTGTTGAGGTGCCCATACTTTTGCACCGGTCAAATTTTGGTTTAATGCATAGTGCACATTTTCTGTTAGTACAATAAACCTCATTTCAATCCTGAAATATTACTGTGTCCATCAGTTATTAGATATATCAAACTGAAATGGCTGTTGCAAATACCAAAATATTTAGAACTAAAAATGATTAAGATTAATAGGGGTGCCCAAACTTTTTCATAGGACTGTATATATATATATATGAATGGGGCTACTGTTGTTCTGGTGAAAACAACTGGGACTGGTTATGTGAAAGTAATGTTATACACTGTTTTTGTTTGTCATTATGCATGTGATAACCAATATGTTTTGCACGTGCTGTGCATAGGTAACAATGTATTGCAACTTTGATATATATATTACACACACACACACACACACACACACACACACACACACACACACATATATATAGGATTATATGATGATATATGATCTGTATGTATAAAAGGTGAGTGCTGTAAATTACGATGCCCCAAAAGAAGCCAACTGAAGGCAAAGCTTGAGTCCATCGGTGGTTTGGAATCTACCTTGGCTTGGTTAATTCTGGCAATGATTGGGCCTCCAGCAATCTTATTGACTGCAATGTGTTGACACAGCCTTTTTCTTGTAGCCATTTTCTTGTAGCCTGTGGGCATGCGCAGACGGCTCTGCCCGAAGACCGAGGACTATAGGTTTCACATCTGTGCCGGAAGAAGACACATTGGAAGATGACGTTCCTGTCAAAGATGGAGGCAGCGCTGGAGAGTTCTCTGGCAGCATTGGGGACGCCCCCAGTGCTATTTGAGTGCTGGGACCCGCCCCCAGTGCTGCGAGATAACTCATTTGCATACCGGCAAAAACCGGGATTCCTACTGAATGGCGGCGCAATGATAGGATCCCGTTAAGAACCTAGACCCCCTAAGACTGTATGGAGCCCAAAACAGACCTCCTGACAAGGCCTTTCTCAAATAATTTCATACCTATGAACAATTACAAACCTAAGAACAGGATTCCAACCAGGCGTCCTAAATAAACTCTGATCCTGGATTCCCTAATTGAAGACTTCAGGCTAAAATTCAGACCACGCCAGCTCTCTCCTCTGTCCTTAGAGGTCTCAACAATAACAAGACCAAAACATAAATGATTATATGACCTTATATATAAACTAATTGATTAATTAATTAGTTAATGAAACAATAGTGTTTCTCTGTAGTTTCAGATACACATCAGTGTATAACATCCTCTACCTTCTGATCCACGAGCGAATTTGCCAATTCCCATTTTCTGATTCCAGTTTTAAGCACTTCTGCCCTGATCCTTGAGCATTCTTATGTCAGGTATCTTGTCCTGTGCTGATTAGGGTCAAGAAAGCTGAAAGATTGCTGTCAGAGCAGTAATTGTAACTAAGCCTTATATGTTGGCTACATCAGAGGTAGAAGCCAGACTAAAAGTGGAACTGAAGTCATCTAATAGAAGCGGTGTGGTGGATCTGCTGGCAATAATCGTGTACGTTGCTTGTGGATCAAAGAAAGATTGTTTGCTTTTGATGTTTTTTATCTAGTAACCTGATGGAGCTTAATAATTGTCTATTTCATTTACTGACTTTGGATAGATTGGACTCTTCTTAATAATGTAAACTGCACCTGGGCGTTTGCTATGGATAGACTAAAACATCATTTTAAGTTACATAGTAATGTGCCCTTTTCTGTACAGATCCTTCTGCATCTCTTGCAGACCATTGCACAAAGCAGTTTTATTACACTTTTTGCAGTTTTGCTGCTGTGCATGATCTTTTTGGTCACCTTGGTTCACCCAGACTTCCATAATATAATCTGAATACGATACCACGCTGAGGATATGAAAATCTGCATGCTACATTGTACTTTAGATTTGTTCTAAATGATGCCTACATGCTCACCTGCTGCATTATGAAAGGAGAAAAGCCATGGAAACTCGTGATCAAATCTACACGTGAATATGATCAAAGATTTTACTGCAGAAATTTAGACACTTCACCCCATTAGATTACCCAATGCCAGCAGAAAACTTCCAAACATTATAATCATCAAACCAGGTCATAGCTATAGTATGGTATGGAAGGAGATTATCATTCCTCTTTTCATAATACATAACTGCTAAATATCCAGATGTATCTACTCTTAAGTGTTCCCTTGACTTCACATGTCCACGTGTGTCACAAATAAAGCGATGTTTCTAAAAGCAACATGGTCTCGTAATACGTTTACACAAAGAGTTCATTATTTGTGTCTATGTTTGGTCACTTTGCGGAGGGGCAGCATGTGAATTGCAACATTTGAAGGCTTTTCTTAGCATGTTGTAATAGTCTTATGAATTGACTTCATGAGAATTATTAATATTTTTTTATGTAGATTGTGAGCCCCATATAGGGATCACAATGTACATTTTTATTTTTTTGCTATCAGTATGTCTTTGTATAATGGGAGGAAATCCACGCAAACATGGGGAGAACATACAAACTCCTTGCAGATGATGTTTTTGGCAGCATTCAAACCCAGGACCCCAGTGCTACAAGGCTGCAGTGCTAAACACTAAGCCACCATGTTGCCCTGACTTCATGAGAAATTTGATTTAAGAGGTTGTGCTCATAAGGAAACTTATTCCCTATCCTGGAAGTTAGTTTTTTTTACATTTGAGCGAATGCTCTCTTTGAATTAAAGACGCACTTTGCATCCGTCACTCTACCACAAAGTTTGTTGCTTTTATCCAATGACAGATGTTAATAACAGTACAGTCTTTACAATACAAAAAAGCAGCTGTAAAAACAGAGTACACAACCGTAAAAAAAAAACCTGATAAATACTATAAAACTATATATGAAAAAAAAACATAAACAGGTTTAATTTACTGTATGAACGTTTGAGCCTACCCTGGTCCTGTAGAGATATGTAAATTTCTAAAATATATTTATTGATATTTATATAGCTGTTATACAATGTATCATACAATGTGGCTTGTTTTATGTACCGATGCCATGGAGCAGCTTGGTACGCCAGCAGCTGTGTATTAGTGAGTCTTCCCAGCCCCTCCTACACAGATACTTTATTCCCTTCCTCATGAGGCTCAATGAGCTCACTCCAATTACAGCTTCACAGCAAGGATGCTGACTATGCCAGATGACGTACATCTATATATGACCTCTAATAGTCACATTTATGCATGAATTACAATAGTAAACAATGTGATAATTCTGCTCAATATATTATTCACTGATTTCAAGGAAAACTATCAGATAAATATATAAAAGCTCTTTAAGTGTATGTTACAAATGTTAAAGCCATTTTTAATATACTATATAACTTC
Organism: Leptodactylus fuscus; assembly: GCF_031893055.1. Taxonomy (NCBI): domain Eukaryota; kingdom Metazoa; phylum Chordata; class Amphibia; order Anura; family Leptodactylidae; genus Leptodactylus; species Leptodactylus fuscus. The sequence continues at coordinate 58,339,003 of NC_134272.1, forward strand.
TATAGAGGTTTCCATGGTTGATGTTATAGGCCTGAGGCTTTATTTCATGATAACATTTACTGTTCATTTTAATGTTGTCCTTGCTTGGCCTTATTAAAGGGACACATAGATCCAATTCACCTTTAATGATACATTGTACAAGATGATCGGCTTATAAAAATGGTTTCACAACGCTCTGTCACAAGGTCGGGAAAGAAATTTATCAAGCACTGCATTCCAGAATTCTGGTGTATATATATATATATATATATATATATATATATATAGTTGCAAAGCAGGGAGATCTGAGCAAAAACTTTTCAATTTTTTTTTATTTCTGCACCACACTATTTTTTCACCACTGGGAAAGATGAGGATATGGCTTGTCCAAGCACCAAGGTGGTCGCACTTCAGTGAGCTCTGTCTACCAACCTCTTATAAGCGACCATTAAAGCTTTCTTAGCGGGAGTTTTTTGGCAGGAATTGCAACCTTGTCCATTCCAACTTCCTCAACATGATAACCTGTAAGAGACTTACAAAAACAGGACTGAAACAGCTTACAGATTTCTTTGCCGTGCACTCTCCACCTCACTACCAGGAAACACCATCTTTGTCACACTCTACCTCCTCATCTCCCCATGGGCCCTGTATAAGAACCCAGACACTCACTGAAAGGAACTGACCTCCAGCTATGGCCCACATACCCAAGCTCAGACTTTGCCATTCTTTGGAGATAGACCCTCAATGGGGCCAGAATCCGAGGGTCAGTCTTAGAACATGGTGGTTGCACGAAGAATACGATATAAAGATTCTCCTTTCTGCAGCCCCGAACAACAAAGGCACTTTTTCAACTGTAGCAAATCTACAGGTCAATATGCAGAGCCCCAGTTGTCTACAGACACAGATCCTTTTCTACAGAACAGTTCTTCTAACTGAAAGAGAAACCTTGCCCCTGGTGTTCATCTCTTTGGTGGGGAATAACACCTGGTCTGATCACTCCCCGATTTATATGCAAATCAATCTTGCTTTAATTTGCCCTCCAGCATAGAGTTGGTATAATAATGTTTTTTCTTATGAACCTTCCCTCATAAAAATCACAGATGCTTGGAGCCATAAAGAGTATTTAGCTCTAAATGACATTCCAGGCACAGACCCATTCATATTGTGGAACATCCATAAGGTGGGAGACCTGCTCAAAGAAGAGTTGATAAACCTATCCTCTCATTATAAAAATCAGAAAGCTTGTCGCACAATCCATCTCTTAGACCACCCATCTGCGCTTCCATACACTTCCATACACCAACCAACTCATGAGGCTATTGCCACCTTTATGGGTTGTGTAAATCTCCCCTGCTATTCAAAATCCTCTAATGTGTTGACATAGATACAAACAAGATAGTTAGCATATCACCTTCTCATAACTTGTTTCTAAACCATGTTATGTTTAAAGGGGCTATCAGAAGATTTACTGGTTATGAGCTAACGATATGCCTGAGTAGTCTTTAAAAAGGCTATTCAGGTGCTACTATTAGTTTGTAAAAAGACCCCCCCCCTGTTTTTGTTAATTATCTTGGCAATTGATATGTAAATAAGCTTGATCGTGCATAGCGTCATGGCTTCTGGACGCCCACCGCTGTCTCCAAGCCCCCCTCCTCCTGCTTATTCACGGCGGTTTCTATTGAAAGCTATTGAAATCACACGCATACGCAGTAGCGCTCTTTCTGGCACGCTACTGCGCATGCTCCAGCTCGCAATGTTCTCTATGGGAAAATGGCACTGGAGCATCAGCAGTAGAAACCCCTGTGAATAAGCAGGAGGAGGATGACGCTAAGGGGTGCACGACACGCCCACCGTGCACGATCAAGCTCATTTACATAACGATTACCAAGGTAATTAACAAAAACGGTGCAGGAGGTGTCTTTTTACAAACTAATATCAGCACCTGAATAGCCTTTTTAAATGTTATTTAGGTATATCTTTAGCTCATAACACGTGAATCTAGTGATAGAGCCCCTTTAAGACATTCGCTTAACTTGTAATACACATGTATTTACTTATCCAGTCATGACCGAAGATAAGGGAGCAGAGTTCTGTACTTTTTATGTCATACATTTAAAGGATATGTCCAATTAGAAACAAGTTAAGGAAGGACACATCTGTACATGCTTGTTTCATGTTTGACTTAATTGAAGCTACACCTTGGATCGTTCATTGTTTGGCCTCCACATCTCTAACTTAATCATACTTATAGACAGGGTTTGTCCAAATGGTAAATCTGTTAAGCACGTTTGGTTGTGACAGTGTAGGTGATGATTTGGATCTATGTAATGTGCCAATGAAAAGACTCAACAAGGACAGCCATATATATCCACATTTAAGTGATCTCTAGTTGGGTAAAGACTCCAATTTCTCTTAGAAAAGCAGGTTAACATATCTAGCCAAGAGGACAGGTAAAGAAAGACACAATACAAGACCCTTGCAATACTACCGATTATGGAATAGAAGTGTATTTTTTTTATCATTTTTAATATACTGGTATTAGTAATCTTAAAAAAAAAAAAAAAAAAAAAAAAAATCAATTGGCAAACTTAGTTACTTGCAAAATCCTAAGAAGTCTAGAGCCTTAGAAACACTAAATAGGTATTTAAAAATATTAGATTTTTTTGGTTAAAAGTCGCCATAAATTTTAGTTTTTTATTTTAGTTTCGTTAATGTGTCCAAGAGAAACTTTTTTATTTAAAATGTTTTTATTTCAAAGTCCAAAATGTGTGAAATAGAAATGGTCCCTCTACTTCCAGTATATTATCCTGTTATATTTTTCGATTATTTCACTGGCTCACAGTAGATTGCATTTTCGTATTTATACTACTTATGTCGAGCTGAACGATATTCAATTAAAAACAACGTAGCACATTGTCCAGAATTAAATTAAGGCAAATTGAATTTAACTATGCAGAGATATTTTCCATAAGAATTGATAAGCTATTCATGCATGGGTTCTATATCATTCTATGATCTCACTTTATAGCTTGTGCATTGGTCCATGAATACTGAGTTTTTATTACCTTTACCGTTTAAATTACCCTTCATAAAACAGAGACCAAAATGTATTATATTTTAAAGGATTCCACAATTCATAGGCATTCACAAATCTGAGATCATATAGTATACATTTTATATACTCTTTAAGGATAAAGAGGCAAAGCTATTTAGTTTACTACCAGAGGTGAAAGCAGGTCCAAATAGAGTGAAAAAGGCTCCACTTTACCTTCACAAATACCTTTTAACTTACTGTGACTTTATGCTTAGATTTTAGCGTAAAGACTATACCCAAACATTTGTAAAAAGGAATAATACATTTGTAAAACGAATCCCTCAGAATGACAGAACTAGCAGTTGAGAAATTATTTTTTATTAAACAGCAGCACAATCTTCTTTAAATGGGGAACATGGATCTTGAGCACAGTAGGAGAGCTTATCATTGACTTACAGACCATCCTACAATGTCAATTAGGTCTTTGAGAGACTTTCTACCTACAACTGCCCCACATACATGCAATTAGAGGGATTGCACCAGTTACTCAATTTCGGAACAGCTCCACTCCTCTATGAGCACCAATTGATGATACACCAATAACTGTTACAGATCCTGACAGTCCTTAAGCCAAATAGTGGCAAGTGCAATTGTCCAAATGGCGTACAGCCTATACATTTCGGCAACAAGTGTTGGCCTGTTATGGCAGAAATCAGGGCTCTAAATATGGCACTCACTCAGGAGCTGAGTGGGCATCAGATGCTGTTTTACAAAGTAAGGACTCAATGACAGAGCCTGTGAGTCTCTTATCCGGGACATTTAAACACTCAGATTACCTTGGTCAGATGCCACCACAGCATATGAGAGGTTACTTTTATATTCATTTTTATGTTCAGCAATGGCTTTCCCACAGGGCAGCAGCCGTTTCATTACCATAGCAGCTAGAAGGCTCCCAGAGCTTCCATAGCAACATAACTATTGAGGATTACCTGTTGCAAGCTTCAATAGTTATACATGGATTTTGACATAGACTGCAATACAGTAATATTGCAGTCTATGGTATAAGTGATCTAAGGATCACATATTTAAAACACATGGGAAAGAAGGGCTAAACTATCCCCCTTTCTCCAGAGCACATATAAATATATGAAAAAACAAGTCTGAAAATTTCCAAACTATTAAAATATAAAAATATATTAAAACATTTATCCCATTGTAGTGGAGAAAAAAATCATAATGGGTTTATCACTGGTCTTTCCCTGCTTCACCGCCCGAAAAAAAACTGGAATAAAAAGTGATCAAAACATCATACATTCCCCAAAATAGTATCAATAAAAAATACATATTTCCCAAACAATTTTTTTTTATATTTTTCAAAATGTAAATTTTTTTTTATAAGAGCATTAAACCTGAAAATACTATATACATTTGGTGTCATTGCTATCATACTTACCAACAGAATAAAGTTAATGTAAGATTTTTAACATGTGATGAATACTTTAAAAATGAAACCTGTGAGGAACTGGAACAATTTTCTCCAATTTTTCCCTTCTGATTTTTTTTCTGGATTCATGGAAAACCCCTTTAGGCTAAGGCCCCACAGCAAAAAAGCACTGCAGGAAAAACTGCGATAGCAACGCTTCGCGGTTCTTCCCACAGCACTTTAGACTGAAAGTTGTGGAGTTTTCCTCTGCGGACTTTCTGTTACAGTTATATTTATGGGGAAACCATCAGCGTTACCATAATATAATTGACATGCTGGAATTTCCAAAACCGCGCCAGTTTTGGAAATCGCTGCGTGTCTGCACCGTTGTGTTTACTGCAAAGTGGGCATGAGATTCCCTCGAATCCCATCCACTTTGACCTTACTGTATACCACCGCGATTTTTCCTGTGGCGTTTATGCCGCAGGCAAATTGCACTGTTTCTATCCCATTTCTGCCAATAAAACCTACTTATTTATACTTAGTTATACAGTTTACTTTTGCAACCAATTTCTTGGTTGCAAAGATAGACATATTCTGAAAACACAGCGTATGGAAGGCTAACATTATAAAGCATTTTTTCTTTATTTCTATTGTCAGGGTCTGGGGTTGCTAGGTGGGGTGGCAAAATACAAAAGTAAATACCTGCTCGTCTAGGCTCTAACTAAACATAGAATAGGTTACCTCACCTAGAATAACAGAAATCCAAAAAGCCAGTAGAATCATTCAGGACACAACTCCAAAAATATGACCTCTCTGTCAGCTCTCCAGCCAAGCTCTGCCCAAGTGTTGCTGCTGGAGCAACTTCTTAAGCCTGCTTGATGAGGAGACACTCTGCAGCTGAGTCACTGCCGGATCATCCCCAAAGTGTGAACTGGAGGGAGGTGGAATGACATGTCCCACTACCAATCCTACCTGTCATTCCGAAAACTCCAGCCCAATACTTAGCATTTACCAAAATGTTCAGCAGACAAAAGTTGCCTGCTGAGAACAAACATTCCTGGAGTTTTCTCATCTCACCCACCTCAGTAGTCTGGGTGAGATGTGCACCCCCTCCATTACCTGACCAGCCATTGGCTTACACTATATAAATCTAACTTTGATATTAAGTAATAATAAGTAGAAAATATTTGATCATACAGAAGATCACAACAGTAAGTAGATGTCACCTAAAGTCATCCCATATCCGAGAACAATAGTGGCATATGTGCATAAAATAGACTTGAATGACAGTATGATGAGTTCTCTCATTTAAGCTGATGTATTTTGAGAACATACAGGTGACAACTTTTATCAATATGGTCAGAAATTGTGAAAATATAACATTTTGAATTTCATTTTATCATATAGTATTCATGGATATCTTATTAGCAGAGGGTATGGTAGGATGTATCATTTGTACAATTTTCTACATTGAAAATCAGTCTGAATCAAGTTCTCTGAGAACATCCATTGTAGCACTGTGCAAGCACTGATAAATACTCACAGGAAGCAGTAAATGACATATAGAGAAATAAATAATCTATCGGGTTTATAATAAGCAGCTTCTAGGTTCAACTCCAATGGGAAATCATTAACTAAATACATTGTGGCTGTCTTTCTCCTTAGTAGAAAAGATGAATATTTCAGATTCTGGCAAGGGAATTGATCTTAGAAAGAATACCACTGGAACTCAGGAAACTATTACACAAAGCATATAATACAAGTAATTTCAAGGCTAACACATTGGCATCTTGACAAGCTTTAGATTTTAATGATAAAGATGATAAAACATAACAGCCTTCATTTATTGGACATTTAACAAACAGGACACTTTTTTCGATCAGGTTTAACAAATTAAGGTTAGTGCAAAACCTATAAAAATCACAAAGTTCTGGAGAAAAGAAACTGTATATCATGAAGAATTCATTATGAGTGGATTAATGGCTGAAACATATTAACGGGATCAATTATATCAAGTATTTACTCATTTTTAATTGTTTACTTGTGATTCTATAACCTTTAATTCTGCAAATTATTGGTGTAAACATAAAGGGAAATGATGTACTTGAAATAGTAAAAAGCGATTCATTGAGTTTAGGATTCAGTCAAGGAGCAAAATAGAAAAGAATATTTGTTTTAAAATTAAAAAATATTTGCTTTTATGGGTATTCCAATAATATCAACGTAATACCTATCCACTGTATAGTCAATACCTACAAAATTTATAGGGACCAACCACTGGGACCTCCAATAATTGCCAATGGGGTCAGTTGGTTTTACCTCTATAGCAATGGTAGTAGCTTTATAGTAATCTCAAAATATTGTTTTCCCCAAATAGGAAAATGAGTTTCTGGAGACTTAGGCAGCGGTTAAATTGGGTCGGAATGCGTTTTCCAGCATAGATGTGTCTGAAGCGGAATGTGTACATAAAAAAACACAGTTACTTACTTCTCCTGGCTCCAGAAGGTTTTGGGCCTATTTGGTGATGTTCCAGATGGGCCAGGCCTTGCGTCCTTATACGTTGCAATGCAAGCCCCTACTCACTTAATGTCCGGTGTCCTGTATATCGTTTAAAATGCCCGACATCTGTGGGGAGTGCGCTGGAGCCAGGGAGAGGTAAGTAACATTTTTTTTGTATCCTTCCCAGACTCTGGCTCTCCGATCATTATACTCTGGGGTCTGTCGGTCAGTCAGGGTCTTCGCAGGGGAAGGGGGGAGGGGGAAGAGAGCATTCCCTCTTAAAAAGATCCCCAATTTAAGCACTGGACGTAGGTAAATTCACATAGAAGATTTTTCGTGAGGACAAAGCAAACAAGTATTTGTAGTAAATTCTGCATTCAATTGAGTTTATCTACATGTGGCTACCTGCTGCTGTTTCCACATTATTTTAGTACATAAGCTGCAACAACATTGTGGTTTCTATTCAAGCTGTGTATTTCTGAGGCAGTGACCATGTCTGCAGTAATACCAGAAGATGGTGAGGCAGCTGAGAAGAGTATTTGTGCTGCTCCACCATCTTTTAGTATTAGTGTAACCATAGTCAGTAGCTCACATTGTTTTTTTCCTCAAAGACACATATTTTTTCAGTATTTATTAAAAACACAGCTTACCTTTTTAACAGATAATTGCAAACATTTTTGCATGCATTTTTGTGGGAAAAAATGCTACTATTAGCTTTCTGAACCCTACTTCCATTGTGAAGAATCATCTTATTTCCTTACATATTAGGATAGAACTTTTTAGTGTTACTTAAAAAAAGAAAAGAAAAAAAGGGAGTCTAAAAAAATTGACATGTAGTAAGCTGAATATTGTACAGACTACTTATGGCTACCGACCAGTGTGTCACATAATAGCAAATAAGAAAACTAGTCTGCAGCACTGATCCCTAAATAGATAGATAGATAGATAGACAGACAGACAGACAGACAGGATAGATAGATAGATAGATAGATAGATAGATAGATAGATAGATAGATAGATAGATAGATAGATAGATAGATAGATAGATAGATTAGATAGATAGATAGAACACTTGTTTTTTAATGTGAATCTGAGCATGAAGATTAATATATAGATAGGGATTAGTACTGCAGACTAGTTCCCTTATTCAATTTTTGGAAGGCTCAGATGGAAGATATAAAACTATCCTGCGCCATTAAAGGTTTAAACTTGAAATCAATGCAAAGAATTTAAACAGTTACTTTATTCTGCTACTAGACTAGACTCTGGCACTGAATGAAGATACTCTATACTTAAATCAGATTATTTCCACTCTCTGTACCTTGTAGTATTAGTATTGCTCCTTTGGGCGACCCAGAGACACCCGCTGTTAATATTTAGAAATATTGTCTTACATTTGAATTCAGGTTTCAAAAAAGAGCTTCACTTGTGCAGAGTTTTTATATTGTCTGTATATTTTCCAATACCCAAAAACCAGGAATAGTCTTTTTTTTTTTGAGTCCTGGCCTAAACAAGTCTTAAGGCACTAGTGCAAGACAACAAAGGAACAGGTTGGGATGTGGTCAGAGGACACACGGAGGACATGGCAGGTAGAGTTTGTTCATTCATTCATCCCACGCAGTTAGAACAGGGCAGTTAGAACAGGTTAAAATTTTGAGTCAACAGAGAGAGTTAAGTTAATGGGCAAACAAACCAAAAGTTACATATTTGCAGAATATTAGGAACCTTTTTATTGCTGAGGCATCTACCCAAAGGTTATTGACTGGGGACTGGTTGCAGGGTGTGTACACTGACCCTTTAAGAGTCAGAAAGGGAGCATGTGTGTGCCCTATGGGTGCATGCTGTAGAGAGAGCCAGGATATGATGATGACCAGAGCTACACTCTAGTAAGTGTGTCACAGATGGAAAAATATTTTGTGAACTACATTTTGGACATGAGCTGAAGCAAGCAATTCCATTTCTGACACCTGGGCACAGATCAGATGGTTTTAGCAGGGGCATAGCTATAGGGCATGTAGAGGTAGCAATAGCTACCAGGTACTGGAACCTCAGGGGCCCAAAGTCATCTATACAACATAACAAAATATTAGCATGACTGATAGATAGATTTGTGTTTAAGAATTAAGTTCTATGACGATCAATCCACTTCACAGCAAAATCCTATTATATCATAGTTACTGTACATTAATGTTCTCATTATCTTATGGAAGCCCAACATTACATGTGCTGGCGGAATACAAATTACTTTGGAGTGATATTCACACACCAGTGCTCCACTTCTCAGATTGAGTATCTATAGCAGATCTCGTCATATCCTTTAATGACAAGAACAACATCCAGACTTGTACTTTCTTTAAGAAGTTAGATGTAAATAGCTTCCTTGACTTTCAGAGCACCCATTATCCTCCATGGCTAAGAAAAAAAAAAAAGAAAAAAAAGTTTGCATTGGTTAATTGAAAAGGATCCATAAAAATTATTCCAGCGATAAGCAACTTAAGATTCAAGCAAAAGTTCTCAACAAGAAATTCAACCACTTGTTAACCACCTATAGATTATATACATAATTGCGGTCAACAATTAGATTTGCAAGAATGTACTAGTACGTCCTTGAGGAGTCTGAAGCTACACAAAATCTTGTAACCAATCAGATTATTTCATTTACCTGTTAACTGTGGATCAGATTATTTCATTTTCCTGTTACTTGCGGATCAGATTACATCATTTACATATTACCTGTGGATCAGATTATGCCATTTACCTGTTACTTGTGGATCAGATTACGTCATTTACCTATTCCCCATGGATCAGATTACGTCATTTACCTATTCCCCATGGATCAGATTACGTCATTTACCTATTCCCCATGGATCAGATTACGTCATTTACCTATTCCCCATGGATCAGATTACGTCATTTACCTATTCCCCATGGATCAGATTACGTCATTTACCTATTACCTGTGGATCGGATTACTTCATTTACAGTATCTATTACCTGTGGATCAGATTACATCATTTACCTATTATCTGTGGATCAGATTATGTCATTCACCTATTACCTGTGGATCAGATTACGTCATTTACCTGTTACCTGTGGATCAGATTACAGCACCTACCTGTTACAAGGCACTTGCAATCTGCAATATATTTATTGCACAATTTAATATCTACATTGTAGAACAGGCCATACACCACAACAGGATTTATTTACTATCCTCCTGGCACACGGCTGCTTGGAGACCAGAGAAATCAATGAACTATATTGGTTCTTCTTGGCTTCTGTACAGGAAGTGAGATTGCCAAGCAACATGACACCAACCGGCATCCTAATGCTCAGAGATCTGAGATATCATTGAACTGTATTGGCCCTTTGTGGCTTCTCTATATGGTAGAGGGGAGTTTGCCTAGCAATCTGACGCGAGCCAGGACATTGCACAATCTTCCCTTATATACCCTTTATGTTATTTATTTCGCAGCTCCTTCGTAGACTTACCGTGCTGGACATATTATATGATCTCTGCGAAGTGAATACTTTGAATATATTTAGAAACTGTTATTTCACCGCACATCATCTAATCATTTGAGCCCTGCGGAATAGCCATATTGCTGTCTGTGTATATACTGTATATATATTTGTTTGTTAATGGATGTATTGATTGAGGAACTTCCCGGTGACTCTGTGCTCTGCCACTTTCATGCCTGCTGTGCTCTGTTATTGGCTCATTTATCATTTTCATTTTTCATTCTCACACTTACTCACCTTTGACCTGTGTGATGTCATTTTTTTTTTTTAGAATACCTGCCTTTTCTTTGAATGTATTTATTGTGCGTGTTTATGTATCTAGCGTATGGGCTGATGAAAGCGTCAACTCAACACTGAACTTCATAGTAATAAGTAATAGTAATACTAATAAGTCACCTTTTGCTCCATATTGTCCATATTCTTCTCTTCAGTAGTGACTTTTCTCCCACAAACTTTGTACTATATTCTAAACAATAAAAAATAAAACATCCCATTATGCAACCATTGGAAAATGAAGATGTATGATCTATGTGTCTTTTTTGTTTGTACATGTGTCCCATTATGGCTGCAGCATAATAGTTCAGCAAGAAGTAGAGACTGACAGAAACTGGTCAGTCAGTCTCAGGGTTGAAGGGTGGAAAGATATTTTTTATTTTTTACACCATGTTGAGATGGATTAAAATTAGAGATGAGCGAACACTAAAATGTTCGAGGTTCGAAATCCAATTCGAACAGCCGCACACTATTCGACTGTTCGAACGGGTTTCGAACCCCATTATAGTCTGTGGGGGAAATGCTCGTTTCAGGGGTACGCAACATTTGATCAAATTCTACTTACCAAGTCCATGAGTGAGGGTCGGGCTGGATTCTTCTCCCTGCGCAGCGTCCCCGCGTCCTCTTCCGGCCTTGAATTCACTCTGCTAGGCATCGGGCCTAGGCAGAGCTGACTGCGCATGCCCGTGCTACAAGAAAATAGCCGCTTACAGTGTAAGCGGCCATTTTCTTGTAGCGCGGACATGCGCAGTCGGCTCTGCCCAGGCCCGATGCCTAAGCAGTGTGAATGCAGAGCCGGAAGAGGATGCGGGGACGCTGCACAGGGAGAAGACTTCTAAAGGTAAGAGAAGAACCAGCGTTGATTGTCAGAATGTATAGCATTCTGCCAATCAACGCTGGTTCTGCATCGAATCTTAACTTCGAACAGCTAGTAGTATTCGATCGAGTAAGAGTATTTCGAATACCGTAGTATTCGAACGAACACCTACTCGATCGAGTACTACTCACTCATCTCTAATTAAAATGATTCATTATTTTCATCATTCAACAAACACTTTAAAGGGATTCTATCATTAGAATGCCTTTCTTTAGATAAGTACACATCAGAATAGCCTTAAGAAAGGCTATTCAATGCTTACCTTTCTTTTTCTGATCTGCGCCGCCGTTCTTGAGAAATTTCCTTTTTCTTCCATATGTAAATGAGTTTTCAGACAGCACAGGGGGTGTTCCCCTGCGCTCAAACAGCACAGGGTTGTCCCCTGTGTTGTCCAAAAACTGTCCAGTGATGCCTCTGTTTTCTTCTGCTGACCGCCTCTTATCTGCATCATCAGCCGCATCTTTATTCAAAAGCACCAACTGCGCTTGTCCGTCGGCCATTTTCCAGTGGCCGAACAGCTGCTCATGTAAGAGGTCACAGGAAAATGTCTGACAGACATGCGTAGTCAGCACTTTTGCATGATGCGGTGAAGAGGCGGCCGGCAGAAGAAGTTGGAGGCATTGCTGGAGAGTTTCAGACAGCACAAGGAACGCCCCCTCTGCTGTCTGAACACTCATTTACATATTAAAGAAATAAGACATTTCTCAGGAATGGAGAATTCCTTTAAAGGTTTTAAAAGATTACCTGTATAACTGTAGAGCCAGGAATTCATTCTTCTTTTCTTTCACTTCACTTATTTTACCTGCTTTAGCAAAGCTATGTCAAAAGGCAGCCGTATTTCAGAACATACTGTATATACAAAAGCTAATCTTACTGCTACATTACATACGGTGTGTTGTAGGAGCATACATAGACCGCTGCAGAATATGTACAAGAGTATGTAGTTATGAAAGATATGTATTACATGTTTAGTGTGAAATGTTTGACATTACAAATATGAGTCCATTTACTTATTTTGAAGGTTATCTGTTGAATGATTCTTATTATGGTTATTAATCAAAGTTTTCTTTTATATAGCAAAGCTATTTTCCGCTTCAGGTCATAGAACACAACACAAGCAGGGCAGATTTATTGACTTGAGAGTTCTAAGTCCTAGAGCATCTATTTCTTCAGCAACTGTAGTAACCATTTCATGACCAGAGGTGTCTTACACTTTCATGCCCAGAGCAAAATTTCACCTTTTATAAGGCTGCATTCTAAAAATTATTGTATTATTATTATTATTATTATTATTATTATTATTATTATTATTATTATTTCTTAGCCTCTTACCATTTTTTTTTTTTGCTTCTTTTCTTGAGGGACACATTTGCTTTTGTATTTAAAATGTATACATTTTATTTTATTTATTTATTTTTAAAAATGTATGCATTATAAATATGAAAGTATTTAAATACGAGTATTTAAATACGAGAGTATACATTTTGTTGGAAAATGTATGGAAGCAAGGAAAAAAAATACTACAATACTTTCATGATCTATTTTGATACATATACATACTGTTATAAGATAATTTAGAAAACCTTTTATGTAAAGTATAAAATCAAAAAGACAAAAACCCAATAAACATTGTTTTTGACAAGCTGGGGACTTCAGTTCTTGGTTAGAGTGACCTGTTTTTATATCTTTTTTTATTATTTCTTTGCACTTGGTTTTCATAAATATGAAGTAGCAAAGTGTCATCCACAGATCTACAAATCCCCATAACATCATTATGTTTAGAAAAAAGGGGAAGATCTCATCACAATGGAGACTTTTTACACCTTTTTTTATGTAGATTGTGAGCCCCACGTAGAGCAATGTACATTTTTTCCCTATCAGTATGTCTTTTTGGAATATGGGATGGAAATCCATGCAAACACGGGGAGAACATACAAACTCCTTGCAGATGGTTTTTTGCCCTTGGTGGTATTTGAACACCAGGACCCCAGCACTGCAAGGCTACAGTGCTAACCACTGAGCCACTGTGTGGCCCCTCTTTTTACACCTTTGACAGTGGCAAAGGAACATTCTCCACACCGAGAAGACAGAACATTTTGCCAGCATGAAAGACGAGGATTCTTTACTGTAAGACCAGTGAGGCTATGAAACTCACTTCCGCAGGATCTGGTGATGATGAATTCATTATGAAAGTTCAACAAGGGCCTGGATGCTTTTCTTGAGGGTAAAAATGTTAAAGGTTACAGTTTTTAGAAAATTGGATTCAGTGTTTTATAATGATTGCCAGATTTGGAGTTAGAAAAGTTTTTTTCCCCTGACATAGAGCAGGGACTTTAAAACCACAGCAAATAGCTGCTTCTCCACTGATTCCGGAACAGTTGGATTTTTTTTTTCTAGCCCCCACCATTCCCAAGCCATGCTGTTAATTGTGATGCCTGACATGCTATTTAGGCTCTGTACTGTCAGGGGGCGGTGTCATGCAGGAGCAGACAAGGGGTGTGACTCTGAGCTCTGACTATGGCTGCCTCTGATTGGAGCTCTGGCACAACCCCTTCCTGACATTGCCCTTTTGACATTACAGAGTTTAAATTGCACAGCAGACACCAAAACTAACTGTGCTTGTTGCTTGGGAATGGAGAGAAAATTCCAACAAAGTGAAGCAGTGCCTATTAACAGATGCTAAGAACTAGAATTGGTGAAGGTGATGAAAGGTTCTCTTTAAGAAAATTAAAAGATGCCAATTGTTGGCAGCATATTGTCTTGTGTAATCAGGGTGGTCTTGCTTATAATCAATGCTGTCAATTGGGGGAAGAACAATATTAGCATAGCATAGTCTAATCCCAGAACATCAGCCTCATTCAAAAGGGTATGACATTTGTCCCAGGTCGCCATCTCAATAAATTTTAGACATTAATTGACGGTCACAAATTTACTCTGGGTCTAAATATATAAAAAACGGAGAAGACATTTTTGGACATTTGGGGGAGGTCAAATTTGCTAAATTGATGCCAGTTTTACTGGGAGCTAAATTATACACACCAAGTTGAAGAATCCTTCTACATTTAATCCACCTATCAAAACATCAGCACTGGAGTTCTTTAGAGATTTCGTACTGAGGGATCCAGCCAACATCAAAACTAAACCATTATTTAGGCATAATTTGACAAAAAAAAGAAAACCTGTCTTGGAAATTGGAGAATAATAAGGGGATTGTTGTTAAACAGGTCTGTGGGGGAGAGGGTAAGCATTTGAATCTGCCATCCCCCCCTGCTTAAGCCAATATTTTGAAGGGATATTGTGTTGGGAATAGGTGTAAGGGCCCCTTCACACGGCGTAAGCGCTCGGCTCATTCCAAGCCGTACACGCGAGCGCTTCTAAACACTTCCCATTCACTTCAATGGGAGCGTTCATAAAGCCGGTTTTACGAACGTTCCCATTGAAGTGAATGGGAAGTGTTTAGAAGCGCTCGCGTGTACGGCTGGGAATGAGCTGAGCGCTTACGCCGTGTGAAGGGGCCCTAATTGTGCAAATGTCTTGGACTATGTACAGCAATGTATCTCAATGATACAAAAATTGAGGAATAAAGTAGCTAGAAAAAATAAGAAAAGGAAAAGAATGACGGGAAGAATGGAACTACCTAGAAGAAAATGTTGGCCCACGTTGTAACTATTCTAGTGATGGAGTTCAATTGAAAAAGATATTTAATACATATTAGTGAACAGCACCCTACCTAGATAAAAGACCAAAATTTGTGTATCGGAGGGCCAAAACCATCAAAAATGCAGTGGTGTGATGCCGTGTCTGTAATAGAGCTGGTGAAAAAGAAGGGATAGTGGGTTTTTTCCACCTAAAGAACAATGAGAATTGAGTGTGTATAGGGCACTAAGGCCAGATAGACAGCCACTCTACCAGTCTCCACAGAACGAGCATGCATTTAAAACTTATGGTGACATATAACATTAGAGATGTTGCTTATCTATTAGAATGTAGGAGTAAAAATAACAAGTCATTGGATGCACAAGGCGTAAGCTAAACACATGTGCACAGGAGCATATCAGCACACTTTTCTGAGGATAATAAAGAGCCTAGGGAATAGAAGTTATGGTGACATATAAAAATAAGTAACATTGGAGGGAGCTGTAATGTTATTAGAGCCCCGTCACACAAAGAAACAGAGTTTTCATATAACATTGCGACCATGGCTTCTTAAGAGATAAACGTTTATCAGTCTTTATGAACTGTTTTATATAAGTTGTTTTATTGTGGCATATTTCAGGGGTGAATATGTGGGTTTCCATATTTTATATCTAAACTGAATGATCCAGTATGGGTCTTAAGAATTGTGAGTACCTTAGAGTTCAGTCCGTCATAAAGCAGTAATAGTGAAGCTCCAAGATTTTTTTTTTAATCCATGTGCAATGGAGCAAGTTAATATCTAGTAAGCTTTATGGAATAAAGAAGGATATACTATTTTAATACAGATTCATGTTGTGATTTTCTCCCCAGTCCTGGCTGTCTTCTGGATTTTTTGGACTGTTGTGACTTATGGAGTGCAGAAGCTGTGAAAAACATGCTGTGGAAGTTTCATGCTAAAAGAAGAAGTTGGCCCTGTGTGTTGAGGCTCTAATACTGTGCAAGGAGTTTCACATCTTTAAGATACAAATGTCTTTATAGCTCTGGGACATTGATTTTATATTTTTGTGACAGTTGTGGTGAGACCACTTTTGGACAGGAAGACTACAGGTTGCACTTAAGGCTCCATTCACACGGAGTAACGCCAGGCGTTTTTTGTGTGTATTTTGTGTGTATTTTTACAGCTGTAAAAAGCAGTCTCCATTGAGTTCTATAGTAAAATACGCATGTATTTTTACGTCCATAATTTTACGGACGTAAAATTACGGATGTAAAATTACGGACGTAAAAAAACGCCAGCATTTTACTATAGAACTCAATGGAGACTGCTTTTTACAGCTGTAAAAATACACACAAAATACACACAAAAAACGCCTGGCGTTACTCCGTGTGAATGGAGCCGCAATGATCAGGGGTGTCCAAATACTCACCTGGGTTTTGGGTGTTAAAGTATGGGTCATGGAGAGGTACTGGTGGGTCTACCAGGCCGCAGAGGGATCAGTGCAAGCAGTAGTGTAGAGTGGGCAGGCCTCATCCTTTCACTCCCAGGGTTCAGCCAGTTTTATGCTGTGCTAGTATACCAGGACTGGAGGTAAATCCTCGGTTGTCTGGCACCCTCTGTGTCATTTAGAGGAAATGATGGTGGGTTACCATGATCAGCTTCCTGGCTAGTCATATCCCGTTCATTTGGCGTGCCATCAAGAATAAAAGTACAGGCTTCAATATTTATCCTGTCAAAAATTCTCAAACTTTTTATAGAAATAATAACTTATATATGAATAGCGCCTAAAAAAAACCATCTGAATCCTGTGTTTAACCTTAAGGATTAGTTATCAGTGGACCTTCTTTTAATCCTAATGGTTATTTTATGTTAACATGCATCTTCTATTTGGGAACCTTTGAGCATGCACCACACCACATACAAGCAGTGGAATCTGAGTCAGTTCCATTTCCAAGCCTGACTACACTTGAGAAAGTAGCTCAAACAAAAGAAAACAGAACAGCACCAAGCCGTATATAGTGGTCATATTTTTAGTCATATATAGTGGATATATATATATATATATATATATATATATATATATATATATATATATATATATATTTTTTTTTTTTTTTTTTTTTAATGTAGATTGTGAGCCCCATATAGGGATCACAATGTACTTTTTTTGTTATCAGTATTTCTTTGTAGAATGGGAGGAAATCCACACAAACATGGGGAGAACATACAAACTCCTTGTTTCTAGCGGGATTCTAACCCAGGACTCCAGTGCTGCAATGCTAATCACTGAGCCACCATTTTGCCCCTAATAGTGGTCATATTGTATGGCAAAGGAAATGCAGAACATATAAGTAAAATTCTCACATTGGTTGGTTGTAAACAGGTCACACCCACCATAAGCACGTGTTATGGTTTGCTGTTTATTAAAAAAAAACTAACAAATGAAACCCAAGGAGCCTGCTGGGCTCTGGACCACAGAAGCGCCCTGGTGTGAACTGGGTCTGACAGTTAGACGTCACTGCCAGCCCTCTACACACCCTAGTTCGCTCTGTACTATCACAGCGGCCTGTGTAGGTCCGAGCAGCCGCACAAGGACTCAGTCTAGACAGCACTTTGGTGCTAGACTGTCCACAATAAGCTAGTGTGCACACAGTGGCTTCCTGAGGCACACCAAGCAGCTAACAACTAAAGTTTGTTTTCCTTTTTTAGGAAATAGAGTTCTACCTGAACTGCAATACTGCCTAACAAAGTTTCTAACTAGCTAGCTAGCTAGCCTAAGCACACGCAGTGCATTTGTGAATTGACATTAGGGCAGCGGGCTGAGGAACCTCCCTCTTTATAAAGGGAAAGGGCGGTCCACTTTCGGCCAACCCAGCTGCCCAAGGCGGAGGTGATTGGTCGATACAACTGTCAGTCACAGCCTGACCACACACTCCGGCTGCAAGAGGGTTTAACCCTTGCTAAACCTGACTGCCGGCACAAGGGTGAAGTGACAGGCGGAGAGACCCGACCCCTCGGCCGCAGTTGCCGCACAGTCCTAACAGCACGTTAGAACCAATTCACAGAGGGTTCCTCTCTGGGTGAAAACATGCCAAAAGGACTAGGAGTAGACCCCCCCCCCAATGGGTCAGAAGGAAGGAACTGCTCTTCACCCAGAATGGTTCAATCCAAAGTTACTTTATTAATCAACAACAGACTACGTGTTTCAGGGTATGTACCCCTTTATCAAGTGTACATGAGTCAAATAGTGCATGCTATGGGTTGTTGATTAATAAAGTAACTTTGGACTGAACCATCCTGGGTGAAGCAGGTTCGTTCCTTCTGACCCATTGGTAGTCTAAACCTGGTCCTTTGGCATTAAAAATGAGAAAGGTATGAGTGGCCCTGAAATGCCTTTTTGGTGTTGTGTTTGTGTTTATTGGAATTTCAATTAATACCTTGAGTGCTTTTTTCTGATATTGTTTGAGCGCTGTTGTAACATCTTTGCCCGTCCGGGCTTTGGCGTCATCATCCGACTGCATGCTGCAGCGCAGGAAATGTTTGGTTGTGATTTATTCCTTCGGGTTCTTCTTGCACTGTGTGAACACTGCCCTACTATTCTTTCACCTTGGTAATTGATTTTCCACCACACCCATCTCCTTCACCTTCATTTCTCTCTGCTCCTCTAATGGTTAATCTGGCCTTGCCCTGTGAATGACAGCCTGACTTCCTGTCAACTCCAGGGGCGGGTTTTTCCTCCCTTTTTAGTCTTGGCTCTCATTCACACCAGTGC
Source organism: Leptodactylus fuscus (assembly GCF_031893055.1). Taxonomy (NCBI): domain Eukaryota; kingdom Metazoa; phylum Chordata; class Amphibia; order Anura; family Leptodactylidae; genus Leptodactylus; species Leptodactylus fuscus. The sequence goes on from NC_134272.1 coordinate 58,358,019, forward strand.
TTGCTATTGCCTTGTGCGTACTTGCTTCTTGCTGTCACTATTCCTGCTTGCATTCTAATCCTTGACCTCTAGCTTTCCCTACTGACTATTCTTTGGACTCTGATTTGGCACTGCATCGCTCAACTGTTTACTGACCCTTGGCTAGTTGACCTCACTTTGTTGTTGTCCGCCTTGTCTGCGTTTTGTGTTTCATGTATACAGGAAGGGACCGTCTTTGTGGTTGCCACCTATTACGTAGAATAGGGCCTGGCAATAGGAAGGGACAGTTGGGGGCTTCAGCTTAGGGCTCACTGTCTCTTGTGTCCCCCAGGGTTTTCAACAGCTGTACCTTCCGTCTGGATACTGTTTTCCTATGGTTATGGACGGATTTGGATTTGGTCTACTTCTTGATTAAAAAAATAAATAAATTGTAATTTACAAAAGTGAACATATAATTTTCCAGCAGTAATGGTTTTTCTCTTCCAACTAGTTTTTTTTTTCATCAGCCATATGTGAGGTCTTCTTTATTAACCCAGGTGAGTTGGTAGATGACATTTGGTTTGGCTTATGTCACACTTACTATACTGCTACCACTGTCGGGAATCTTGGCTATTTTACCAGAATCCCTTGATCTTTGCTGTAGAAGTGGCAGCACTAGCATTTAACCATACAGAAAACCAATTAATTTGATGTAGATTAACTATCTGGCAGAAAAAAACGCAGACTAATACATTTTGCGATAATGTCTGTGAAGGGTTTAAATGACATTTATATACACGTATTTAAAAAAATGAGGCTGCTAGAAAATGTTCTCGTATTTGCAACAATCAGATTGCTTAAATTCCTACTGTGTCTAAGCTTACAATAGCATGTACGTGATGTGATGTCTGGGATTGTCAGTTTAGGCTTGATACAACACCATGGTAAGGACGATGGTTTTATCAAATCTCAGTTATGTCTGTTGCAAAAAAAAAAAGAAAAAAATTCAGATTTGAATAACAATACATAAAATAATGATTGTCATCATAATAATTGCAAATATTATTATTTTTATGCACTTCACCATTATTATTTTGTCAGCAGAATCTGTGGCTTCATGTATGAATAAATCACATAAATCTTGACTATTATTCTGTAGCAGGATTTTAAGATGTATCACTTTTACTATATTTTACTTTAGTATATTTATTTCTATTTCAGCAGATGTCATGTCAGGGTCAGAAAAAGCAGATGGATTTGTTGGCAAGAGACCTTTATTTCTCAGCTTCTAGTGAAAAGCCATGTCTATATGTTTCCATGTTTTGGCAGTTTGAATGGAAGCTATCGAGCTTGCATTAATTTCTGAGGACATATTTGTTTGCTAATAGCTGAAGAATCGGTGCAATATATAAAATATGTTTTTCGAAGAATGATTTGCTAATGTTTGGTGACTGTATTATACATTTACACTAAGTCACATTTTTTAATATATCACTGATCCTATTATAATAACGAATTTATAGATTTAGCATTACCATATGTTCATACGGTATCATCCCCCTTCCTTTCCTGCACTTCCTGATATGTCAGTGTGTGTCAGTGTAATTCCAGACCTATTCTTATTTTTGGCAAGCTTCTTGTTTGTCGCGGAGAAGAATTGATGTTAGGCTTCAGTGAAAAGGTGCTAGATGATAGCATTAGATTGACCTAAACAAGATTAAAAACTCATGTCTGCTTACACCAAGCTTATAATGGATTTTCATAGATGACATTAAAAAGTGCAGTGATATATAAACAAATAATGATATTGGGTCCTAGGCGGTAAAGCTTATTTTTTTTGTACAGCTCCGGTGCAATAACAATATGAAGTATTGTAAGATACCTTGACAAAGAGTTAACAAATCCAAGAAGTTGTTAACTGTTCCTATATGGCACTTTGGAGGCCAGCGAGATAATTAGTTGCTTAGTAGACAATGGTATATCCAGCTAACATTGTAATTGCTATATACATGACCTTTAAACCTATGCTGTACACTAACAATGGTGTGGAAAGCATGTCCTGTACATTTATAGCACTCCGTTGTATAACTTGTCTGTGTGTGTGAAGAACACAGAGCTTTGTAACCTTTCCCATTAGAACAGAAACAATTCACACTGTTATATCATCAGGACCTCTACATGTACAGATGTGTCCACACTTAACAAATCTCCACCTTGGTTAAGGACATAACCCTCTCACAGTCACATTAGTCACAGCAAAAACTCCTGAAAATGTTGTTGAATATTTTGAATTTTTCCTGAAATAAATATAACTGGTAAATATCTCTGGCGCCTTATGTACATTTTAACACTTTAGTACTCCAACACATTTTAACCTTAAACCGGTAACATATCCTTCTCTGCTTTCTGGCTTTCATAACGTTTACATTTATTTCAATGTACCTTTGTGATCTTTGTATTTTTGAGTCTATAAAACATTTTGATTAGTTTTTAATACTTTTCATTTTTCAGAGTGAGATGAACCAAAAACACGAATTTTGACATCTGAGTTTTAAGGATTATCTTATAGAATAAGTAACGTTACTAACATACTAATTTAATTTTATTATATTGTTACAGATGTGGTTTTACCTCTATATTATGCCTCTATACAAATCACTGGTACGGCCACACTTAGAATATTGTGAGCAATTTTGGGTCCCAATACACAAGAAAGACATAAGTGAACTTGAAAAAGTGCAAAGACGGGCAACCAAAATTATTTGGGGAATGGGTGGATTGAAGTACAGCGATAGATTAACAAACTTGGGGTTATTCAGTTTAGAGAAAAGATGTCTATGGGGAGATCTAATAATAATGTACAAATACATGAAGGGACGGGATCCTTGGTTCAAATCCCGCCAGGAACAACGTCTGCAAGGAGTCGGTATGTTCTCCCCATGTTTGCATGGATTTCCTCCCATTCTATAAAGGCATACTGATAGGAAAAAAAAATATATGTACGTTGTGATCCCTATATGGGGCTCACAATCTACATTTAAAAAAAAAAAACCATGAGGGAACGATACAAAGAACTTTCTAAGGCTGAGTTCACACGTAGTAAAGTGGAGCGTGATCTGGCACGTATACGGCGTGTCAGAGTTTGCGCACTCAAAAAGATCCCATTGATTTCAATGGGAGTTACGATTGTATATGCCGCATAATTTTGCGCCCATAATTTTGCAGCTGCAAAATTCCGGGCGCAAAATTACGTGGCATATACAATCATAACTCCCATTGAAATCAATGGGATCATTTTGAGCGTGCAAACTGCTGACATGCGTATACGTGCCAGATCGCGCTCCACTTTACTCTGTGTGAATTCGCCCTAAGGATCTTTTTACTCCTAGGCCAGTGACAGTGACAAGAGGACATCCTCTATGTCTGGAGGAGAGGAAGTTTCACCAGAAACAGAGAAGGGGATTCTTCACAGTAAGAATAGCGAGGCTCTGGAACTCTCTGCCCCAGGAAGTGGTGATGGCGGATTCACTGAACAAGTTCAAAGAGGGCCTGGATGTCTTTCTTGAAGAGAACAATATTACAGGTTATGGAGTCTACATTTTAAGGACATGTTGATCCAGGGTTTTTATACTGACTGCCAGATTGGAGTCTGGAAGGATTTTTTCCCCCTATTTCAATTGCAATTGGCATGAGCCTCATGGTTTTTTTTGCCTTCCCCTGGATCAACACTGTAGGGGATTGTAGGGTTATAGGTTGGACTTGATGGACTGATGTCTTCACTCCACCTCATCTACTATGTAACTATGTAATTGTGTAGACTGTTTTTACTTTTTATGTAAAATGAGTATTGACCACATCATATAAGGGGTTAAATGGAAAGTATTCTTTCTTATTGATAGTGGGGGAGGGAAATGCATAACTTGTTATATACATATCTGAACCTATCCAGTCAATAGGACAGGTATGAAAAGCCTCATATGCTACACATGCAGTAGCAATGGTGGCTTGTAAAAATCATAACTGTAAATAAAAAAAAAAAAAAATTAAGTCAGACAAAGGCATACAAACACATGGTTACGCGCCCCCCCCCCCCCATCTCTATATAAGCAATGAGGGAGGCTGCATTAGTTATTGAAGTAAGTCAGACAGTGGCTCAATGGTTAGCATTGCCTTCCAGTACTGGGGTCCTGGGTATGAATTCAACCCAATGCATGCATTCTTGGTGTTAACATGTGCTTGCTGTGTTTACATATATTTTTGCAGGTTCTCCATTCATCATAAATACAATTTATAAATTGGATTTTTACAAAATGGAGCACTGTTTTTCTTTTTTATGTAGATTGTGAGACCCATATAAGTCTCACAATGTACATTTTTCCTATCTGTATGTCTTTGGCGTATGAGAGGAAATCCTCACAAACACGTGGAGAACATACAAACTCCTTTAAGATGTTGTTCTTGGCAGGATTTGATCCCAGGACTCCTGCGCTGCAAGGCTGCAGTGCTAACCACTGAGCCACCATGTTGCCGCTGGAGCCCAGTGTTTTCTTGAGGGTCAAAAATTAATGTTAATGGGGATGATTTTTGTGCAGGGATATAGAAAGTGTCTGTGCTATGTATACCTCAGAAATATGGAAATATTCAGATATATTTAAGTCACAAAAAATTGTAGCTGTAACTGTCATACAGAAACAGTATATAAATTTACAACTCTGAATATATATTTATTATGATGGATACTTGGAAGCTATGGTGTCTCACTATCTTGGTAATAAAATAAATGACTAAATACTGTCCTTTTCTACATTTTACCAAATTCACTTATTATGTATAACAAAATTTCAGCAAATGGGAGGAGGATGAGCCTCTGTAAATTGATATTTCCTGTACCGTGCATTCATTTGAATTTCAAGGCGTTACACACTTGAAGACAGAGAAATTTATAACAAAATGTATGTGCATTTTTCTCCACATCTGCCAGATCTTTGACTCATGATTTGTTCTTTATTTCATTTCTCTTGTTAGAAGCAATAAATTGATCATTTCCATTTTAGCAAGATCTATAAAAACCCTTGAGCTTCTAAGGAAGAGCCTGGGAAAGTGTATGAAGTTTAGGCTACATTAATGGCTTTGGAAATGTAAAGAAGGAACAACATGTGAAACACTTCTATAGATGAACTGCACATTGTCCTACAGTGCTACACATTACTGTACAAGCAATATTAAGCAGTTTTGTATTTCTCATAACATTTATCATGCCATGTACACTGGTTTTCAGGCGTTAAAAGCAAGAAAAAGTAACAATTTGTTTGCGCGAGTCAGGTCTTTCCTGAAAAAATTGCACTGTTACACCGCTCTTAAAGGAGGGCGTAGTAAGAGGTCTGTCGCGAATGGGAGAATTGGCTCCATCAGAGTTATTGTCATTTACTATGCACCTGAAAAATCTGGGCCAGCTATGAGCACAGCCTAGTAGAAGATAACGCTGACAGTCATTCCTCATAAGTCAGGTGCCATAAATCTCTCCCATTGTATTCTCACATATTTTTGTAAATTGTAATTTTAAGATATGAGCCTATTGATAAAGAGTAGCCATAATATACCAAATCTTAAATAATAATAAATAAATAAAAAGCCCATTCTTTCCTCCCTTCTTATATTCCCTCATAGATTGTAAGCTCTTGAGAGCAGGACTCTCACTCTCTACTATTTGATATGTTAATTTATTTGACAAATTATAATGTCAAATACTGTTTGTTCTTGTATCTTCTGTTTTGGTGCAGCCTAAGAGAAATATATTGAAGGCATACCTGAGGTCTTCATTAACCTGCCTGTTAAAGGCTGGGGTGCAAATGCCTAGAGGAGAGAATCCCCTCACTCCAAAAACCATCAAAATGTCACAGTTGCTATTGAACGTGGAACTAATGGGTTAAATGCAGCTTTACACAGTGCAGGAGACCCTGCCTAGTTCCCATGCAATTTACATAGAAAATCAACTAAGGTATTGAAATAAGGCTGATTAGAGATATGGAAAGTCTATATGTCAGTTACTAATGGGGAAAATAAATATGAGCTCTTATGACTATTTAAATCCAATGTTACACTGGAAATGGAGGAAAATCCTTCTTCATGCTGCCAGTAGGATATAGAGCCAATTACTAAAGCTGAAGGTCTCCTTTAATATTGGAGTGGGGGAAACTTACAAGGAGATGAGGGGTAACCCTTTATTTAAATGTAAGAGTGGTGTGCTGCTGGTATCAGTGTCATGCAATCCAACAATTGTTATCAAGGTGTTCAATGACACCTTATTACTTCTTAACCCTGGTTCACATTAGAGTATGTATTCCATCCGATTACAGTTCTCATGGAGACCCCCCTGGACGGAATAAAATCACAACTGCAAGCTCTGTGCTGTAAAAGAACACAGACCCCATAGACTATAATGAATCATTTGTGCGGGCAGTGCGCGGCAAGCACATGGACCCCATTATAGTCTATGGGGTCCGTGTGCTTTTACAGCACAGAGCTTGCAATTGCGAGTGTATTCCTTCTGGGGGTCCATAAGGACTCTAACCAGATGCAATACATACACTAATGTGAACCAACCCTCAGGCTGCTTTCACACGGTCGAGGTTTGGTCAGTGATTTTCATCAGTGATTCTGTGACAAAACTAGGAGTGAGTTAAAAACAGAGATCAGGCACAAATATTTCTATTATACCTGATCTCTGTGTAGTCTCCACTCCTAATTTTGGTACACAATCACTGAACAAAATCACTGACCGAATACTTACGTGTGAAAGCAGCCTAAGTCTTAGGGTGCCCTCAAGGATTTAACTAGTAATATATGAAGTGTCAATCAAAATCAATCACTATAGGCAATGAATACATGGATATAGATAGAACAGTAACCTGTTTTAAGCTTGGGCAATGAGCTAGGGCTAGATCCCTATCAAGGATAGGATAAGCTGGATTTGAGACATCTAATTCAGTTATTCAGTAACTCTATTGGGAGGCTTTTTTTGGAGGCTGATTTGGAGGCAGATTCAGTGTCAAAATCTGCGCCAAAAAAACTCTGTATGTACTGACCCTAAGTAAGCATGAAAAAAAAGGGATGTAAACATAGTATGGAAAAATCTTTGTTCGATAAGAATGCCTTACCGGACTCAACAGGTCCCCTTCTACTTACACTACAGGAGGCTTGTTCCAAGTCAGCTATGAACAGTGTATTCTGTAGTTCCCAGACACCTTGGGGGAGATTTATTATTACTGTCTGAAATTTAAGCAGTTTAAAAGAATACTAGGAAGGCAGAAGATGCGTCAGATTCATCATAGTGGCTCATGCTGCGTGATAGATTTGCCACTTCTTGCCAGACATGTTTGACACTTTTCTCTTCCTTACACCAGGTTGACTTCCTTTAGTATTTGTGGGGAAAGAGTGCATAAGACATATTTAACTACTGAAAGCATGTACAGTATTATGTATACTTATACATTTTTTTTCTTTAATAGAACCATCATATGAAAGATTAGAGCATCAAAGTTTATTTGATATACTGTACTTAAAAAAAAAGTGCAGTGCAATAGTTTCCTGAGATGGGATAGGTAGCTATCGGATTTTACATAATATTTTGATATTTTATTATCATCATTGTAAGATTATATTTAATTCTTATTTTTCATGAAATGAGATTTCATGATTCATTCACCATTTCTGTTCATTGTGTTTTACTGTTACTGTTATGTTTTTTTAGATCTGCAGAAGGAGTTGCGTTATTAAAACGCACAGAACTCCGAAACGCGTTATCAATATAGTTGCACTATTTATCATAGCCTTCTTCTGTTTTTTTGCGACATTGAGATGTGTGATCCTGGGTTTACTCAACAGTGGAAACAATTTCTACTAATCTACAAAATCATAAGAGGCTAGAAATGTAAAAGTATACATGTAGTCAGCATGTGATAGAGCAGAAGATGCTAAGCATATTGATATACAGGTACAGTATTGTTACAAGTAGAGATGAGCGAGTAGTGTTCGATCGAGTAGGTGTTCGATCGAATACTACGGTATTCGAAATACTCGTACTCGATCGAACACTACTAGCTGTTCAAAGTTTAATGTTCGATGCAGAACCAGCGTTGATTGGCAGAATGCTATACATTCTGCCAATCAACGCTGGTTCTTCTCTTACCTTTCCGAAGTCTTCTCCGCGCTGCGTCCCCGCGTTTTCTTCCGGGTGGAATTCACTCTGCCTAGGCATCCGGCCTAGGCAGAGATGACTGCGCATGCGCGGGCATGCACGCGCATACACGCGCATGCGCAGTCGGCTCTGCTCAGGCGTCGGGCCTGGGCAGAGCCTCACGTGCATGCGCAGTCGGCTCTGCCTAGGCCGGGAGAAGACTTCAAGCAGAATCCAGCCCAACTGTCACTCGTGGACTTGGTAAGTATGATTTTATTGAATATTGCCTACCCCTGAAACAAGCATTTCCCCCATAGACTATAATGGGGTTTGAAATCCGTTCGAACAGTCGAACAGTGTGTGACTGTTCGAATCGGATTTCGAACCTCGGACACTTTAGTATTCGCTCATCTCTAATTACAAGTGATCCAGTACAACTATATATTCATTGTAATCTCTGGATCTAGATGGTTGGGAGCTATGGGAATGTGCATTCATAAATCGCACTGAGTAGGCCCACTCACTGGACTGCTATATCCAGAATGAACAGAGATTTAAATGAATATACTATAAGGATCTATATGTTAGAAATGGTATGTGACTACAAACACACCCTCTATAACTGAAGCTGCAGTTATATTGCTATTTATCTGTCCCTACGTTATCCTAAATTATATAACAAAAGTTGAACAGGGAAAAAATAGAGTTTGACTACAAGATCAGAGTGCATCAGAGCTCCCCCATTGTTCCCCTGAGTACATCTCATCACAGAAGATCACAATCCTATAGGAGATTCTACAAAATTGCTTACGTGAATGATGAATTACACTGCACTATTTGAATTCAATGCACATTCATTTTATGTGTTGAAATTGCAACTAAGAAACACAATGGATGTGATTTTTCCTTTGGTGAAGTCAGATTCCCTGACCTTAACCCTGCTGTTCTGTTCGGTTTTACTATATATATAATGTTTCGGTCATTTTTGACCGGGCCTATTAAAGTCTGAATTTTTAACTAATTTAAGTGTTTTATTTGAATTTATTTTGCATTATTATACTCTATGTGAACGTGGTTGTTCATAAATAGAGATGAGCGAACACTGTTCAGATCAGCCAATCCGAACAGCACGCTCCCATAGAAATGAATGGAAGAACCTGTGACGCCGGCCGGCCACCGACAAGGTCAGCATCACAGGTGCTTCCATTCATTTCTATGGGAGCGTGCTGTTCGGATCGGCTGATCTGAACAGTGTTCGCTCATCTCTATTCATAAACAAATTAAAAATGAAATAAAAAACTTAACTTTTTGTGTGTGTGTAATTTATTCATGTGAAAGGTTGACAACTGAATTGAACCATTTCTATAAGAACAGCACATAACTATACTGGAAAGGAATCCATCTACAGTATCATCATTTGAAAATGTATGTATGTGTAACTCTGCATGGACCAAAAGGACCTAGATAAACTGATAAATAGTAGTAGATGAACTATATAGACCAAAATGAGATTATAACTCCTTTATTTAACCCCTTAGCGACCCTTGATGTAACTGTACGTCATGGGTCGCATGGGGATGTATGGAGCGAGCTCACACGCTGAGCTCGCTCCATACACGGCAGATGCCGGCTGTATAATACAGCCAGGACCTGCCAATAACAGCAGCGGTCGGTGCCCGAGCCGATCGCTGCTGTTAACCCTTTACACACTGCAGTCAAACGTGACCGCAGTGTGTAAACGGCGCCGGCGGCATGGGCGCCGCCATGTTTTGCCGATCGCCGCCCTCCTGAACGTCACATGAGGGCGGTGATCGGTTGCTATGACAGCCGGAAGCCTATTGAAGGCTTCCAGGCTTGTCTCTGCACTAGATCTATTAGACGATGCCAGAGGCATCGTCTAATAGAAGTGCTGCGATTTTCCTATTCACTGCAATACTGTAGTATTGCAGTGAATAGTATGAGCGATCAGACCCCCTAGGTTTCAAGGTACCTAAGGGGTCTGATCATAAATGTAACAGAAGAAAAAAAAAAGTTTTTAAAAGTATTAAAAAAATTAAAAAAATATAAAAGTTCAAATCACCCCCCTTTCCCTAGATTAGCTATAAAAGTAATTAAAGAACATTAAACATAAACATATTAGGTATCCCCACGCTCCAAAATGCCCGAACTATTAGAATATTAAAACATTTATCCCGTACTGCAAACGGCGTAGCGGCAAAAAAAATAAAAACAGCCAAAAAGCGTTTTTTTCAACACTTTGCCTCCTATAAAAAATTGAATAAAAAGTGATCAAACCATCAGATCTTTCCCCAAATAGTATCAATAGAAACGTCATCTTTTCCCGCATAAAAAGACACCACAACCAGCTCCATACATGGAAATATGAAAAAGTTACAGGTGTTAGAACATGATGACACAAATTTTGTTTTCTATTTTGCAAAGTTTATAATTTTTTAAAAAGTATCAAAACATTTCAAATACTATATAAATTTGGTATCACCGCGTTCGTACTGACACGTAGAACACAGGTAACATGTCATTTGTACCAAACAGTGAACGCTGTAAAAATTAAACCCATAAGAAAATGGCGCAAATGCATTTTTTCTCCAATTGCACCTCATTCTGAATTTTTTTCCAGCTTCCCAGTACATTGCACAGCATATTGAATGGTGCCATTACAAAGTACAATTTGTCCTGCAAACAATAAGCCATCATGTGACTCTGTGAACTGAAAAATGAAAAAGTTATGGCTCTTGAAATGTGAGGAGGGAAAAACGAAAATGCAAAACCAAAAAATGGCCTGGTCCTTAAGGGGTTAAAAAAAAATGGCTGGAGATTAGTATAAAAGGCTATCAGTCATTTTTGACCGAACAGTACAAGTGTAAAAAAAGACATGGAGCAAAAAAAAATAAATAAAATAAAATAAAAACTGCTATTAGTAAGAACCCCTCAAATGAGGAAAAGTCAATGAACCACAAGTTTCAGAACCGCATAATGAATATTTTAAAAAATATCAAATTTCAAATGTGGTCATTTTTGACTGAACAGAACAGCAGGGTTAACATACCCATAGGATATATGCAAAAATTCTAGCTAGATATATTTTTGAAGCAGTGTATGTCATGTTGGAGGTAGAGTTACATGCTTATATTTGCAATGGTCAAAATCAATAATTATATTAATCAAAGTGATTATGTAAATTGTACATTTTATACTTAGATTATTAAGAAAAAACAATATCATCAGGTCATAAACAGAATAATAAAACTACCGTAGTGAAAAGTCTCATGGATGGGGCACACTGTAAGTGCACACAGGGTTCTTGTAGATAGTGTGTATGCTACCATAATGCAATGCTTCTAGGAGGGAATATCTCCTTTATATATCACATTATAAGTTCATTTGTAATCCAACATCTGCAGGCTTCTATATAAAAGTGGAGGAATATAGTACAGTATTATAATTATATAGTATGAGTGCATAAAGTCTAACAGTCAGAGTAGTATCTACTAGGCAAAATGTATTATAGTATGTGCCAAAAAACTGCCTAATATGTCTTGAACCACATTTATCAAGTGTTTTAGATACCTTTTAAACACATTTACGGCTTTTTTCAAAAAAAGGATTGCGGCTTATAATAAAGTCAGTGTGGATTAAAGGGGTTCATAGATACACCCATATACCTTTAGCAGTGTCTGCAGTGATTTCTGCATTTGTCTGATTGCTGCTGCATCCTCTGCCTTTGTTTACTTGTTGTTAGCTTCCTGCTGTGCAGCTTCCTGTGTAGCTTTTAAACTAGTTTCCTCTCACTCAGCCCCTCCTCCTCCTCTCTCACTTATACACTCCCCCTCCCTGTCTCACTAGCCTAGTGATCCTGCCCATTACAAGCCCCTCCCACCCTTCCCTGTCTCCCTAACCTAGTGATCCCACCCATTCCTAGCCCCTCCCACCTTCTCCCTTTCTCCTTGGCTAACCTATTCCACCCACTACTAGCCAGCAGGAAAAGGGGAAGAGCCATTCCCAGACACAGGCAGGCTTGGTAAGTATTGATGGGGGAGGGAGGAGAGTGATGGTGATGTTCCATTTCAGAAGCAGTGAAACGGAACATTACCAGATTATCAGAAAGTGTCCCTGGGATGGCCACATGACCGCTCCAGGTATATGGGTAATTATAGATTTTTTTTTAATTGAAGGGAATTTGAAGTTAGGAGGGGGGTTAATTTAGGAGTTAATTCTTATTTTAGCCTCAAAAATCCCTTTAAGTTGTGACATTGCAAGCATCGAAAATGCACCAACATTTTATTTCATTTTATTTTACTAAGCTAACTAATAAGTGCTACAAAGTTAGATTAGACAGTCTTAACATACGTTGGTTTTATCACGCAACATTAGACTCTTTGATCCTTCTGGTGCAAGACTGTCCAGTCTATGTTTGCATCTACAACTTAGACAGTATCGGTAAATCTCTCCCAATGTATGTATGTAGATTTACCCTTCATTCAAAATCTATAGGAAAAGTAAGATCCTAGTAATAATAACTGATAATGGGCACCCGGAAGTTTGTTCCTATATGAGACATCAACATCACACAGAAACAGTTGAACCGAGTGACAAGTGCTCAGAGATGAGAATATCATACACATTTCCTAATCATGTTTTGATTTTTGGAAAAAAAAAATTGTAAGAGAAAGTCATTGAAGATAAAGTGTTCGGCAACAAGTCGATACATAATATAAATAGTGATAATTCTATAAGAATTCCTTTTATAAATGACTGCAGACTTGTAAAATGCAATTCTTATATTCTAGAGTAAATCTTTTATCCAACTTCAGTGATTAATTTTCTGCACTGTGATGAATTATGTGCCGGGAAAATTTTATTCTTTATCATTTTCTGCACAATAATTAAGTAAACTTGTCATAATTTTCCAAATCCCCAAACAAAACAGTGAAAGAGTGATGCAATTATCAAAGCAGAAGGGAGAGCTAGGATTCCCATACCAGAAGGGAATCGCTTTATTTGTTAGCATCCTGGGAGAAAAAAGAGACATAACAGCAGAGGGCAGAGAAATGACTTCTAGTTTTCTAATGCTATTATGAATCATGTATTAAAATTGGTAATTTAGAATTTTAAGTAACTACATAATATTACATTTAAAGAACTTGAATATTTTGTCTTAAATTCTTTGGTTGAAAGCATAAGTGAACGTCTAATTGTGAATTATGAATAAATACATAATTTAGCTCATACGTGCTGAAACTTGAGACATAAGAATCATTTTTCATTTTTTTCTTTCCGTCACTGGAATGTTACCATTTTGATATGTTGTAGGTGCTATGGGAAACATAACAATAGAAAAAGGAAATAACAGAGAATGCAAACTTTTGGTTCAAAATGGGGTGATTTGGGGGGGCAACATGGTGGCTCAGTGGTTAGCACTGCCGCCCTGCAGAACTTGAGTCCTTGGTTCAAATCCTAACATGCCTTGTGTTGGCATGGATTTCCTCCCATACTCCAATGACATACTGATAGGGGAAAATGTAGATTGTGAGTTCTATATGGGGCTCACAGTCTACATTAACAAAACAGGGTGCTGTTTATTAGCTACAGTAATATCTGTCTCTCCTCTTTCATGTGTCTCTCCTACCTCTCCTTTCCATAGACTTCTATAGAAAGCTTTCATTTTATACTTTAGTGAGCTTCAGTCTGTCTTGGGAGAAATTGAGATTAGGAAATAGGAAAAGAACCTGTGCTATTGATTTATGCAAAACTTATTGAAATTTCAAATAAAGATCAACGCAGTTAAGCTTTGTACACTTGAGAAAGGGTGACTTTTAAGCCCTAAATGCGTTGTGTGAAGTTCATTTATTAAAGCCGTTTTGTATACTTACCTTTGCTCGAAGAGCAATTCCTACGGTCTAGAACTCCCAGTGAAGTCTAGCCTTGGTCATTGATCTTTATCTGTCTACGTCTAGAAGGTGCAAGGAAGTTTGCTGCTACAACCCACACAGAGAGGGGCCCCCTGACAAATTGACCCAATTGCTATTCACAGAGTTATGGCTCATCCACAACCCGACAAGGTGAGAACTTCTCCTTCTACTTACAATTTTTACCTCCACATACATGGAGTTACACTATCGGCTACTTGGCACTGTTCTTTCTTTTTCTTTGAGTTATTGAAATGTCAGGGTTTTTTAAGGGTAGTAGATGGAGGAAACCAGAGTGCAATTGGGTAAATATGTGATTGATGCATGATTATTAGAGATTAGCGAGTAGTATTCAATCGAGTAGGTATTCAATCGAATACTACGGTATTTAAAATGCTATACAGTCGGCCAATCAATGCTGGTTCTTCTCCTACCTTTAGAAGTCTTCTCCGCGCAGCTTCTCCGCGGCGTCTTCCGGCTCTGAATTCACTCTGCCAGGCATTGGGCCTGGGCAGAGCCAACTGCGCATGCCCGCGCTACAAGAAAATGGCCGCTTTGACTGTAAGCGGAAATTTTCTTGTAGTGCGGGCATGCGCAGTCGGCTCTGCCCAGGTCCGATGCGTGGCAGAGTGAATTCAGAGCCGGAAGATGCTGCGGGGATGCTGCACGGAGAAGACTTCTTGGAGGATCCAGCCCAACCCTCACTCGTGGACTTGGTAAGAGTAATTTAATCAAATGTTGCCTACCCCTGAAACGAGCATTTTCCCCCATAGACTATAATAGGATTGGATATTCGATTCGAGTAGTCGAATATTGAGCGGCTACTCGAAACGAATATCGAATATCGAACATTTTACTGTTAGCTCATCTCTAATGATTATTAAAATTATGCTTGTGGATAGAAGTAGGTAGACAATTATTTTTTCCCAGGTATTGGAATTTGGCATTGGATTTAGCCAGTTTCACAGTAGTGGGATAATGTGTACCATGATAATATAACCAGTGGTCATATTTGCTGGTATCCCCTACCAATTCATTATATTCACTTTGACATCTTTGAACACATACTACACTTACATTTTTCAATGTGTTTCACTTACTTTGCTCTATTCCATTATGTTTTTAAGATATGTTTTACATCTTGGTTGGGTACAGCAAAGTAAGCCAAGTGATAGGTGGTGTAAACTTACAAAAGATACACCAAATTTATCATCCACCGTGAGCCACAATGATACATTTCGCACATATTTACAATGCCTTCTTCTACAGGATTAATAAGTCTGCCCCATTTCTTTGTAGAAATGACATAACGTATTTCTCATATTTGCATGTCCTAAAATACTGTACAAGTTACAATAATTGAGGGTTCCATTTTCCTATTACAAAGAAACTTTCAGTATTTTTTTTTATTTTGTAAAAATGAGAAAATAGGGTTGGAGAACTTTTGCAGGGTACTGTATGCACATTTCCTATTTATATTTTGCAGTAGCATCAACTTAGCCATTATCTTTGTTCTGCCTAAAGCATAAAGCATTTTAAGCTGAATAAATGATGTTAAAAGCTGAATAAATGCAGAAACCACTTCATTTTGACTCATGGTGTTATTTTTAGCATTTAAGGCTTCCCTCCTAGTCACATTTCTTTATTTTCCAATAGTTTTATTGGAATTTTTTACATACAAAAAAAATATAAAGAATCAGATAACTGTATATTACTTAGCATACGGAGTACAGGTCACAGAATGCAAGCTACCATAGCAAATTTTGTACTGAAATTTACCCAGGAAATATTGGTGTGAGTTTCAGACCTCACATTTCCAAAATTGTACATGCAGTTTCAAGACTGAAATTCGGGATGATCACAAGATAAGGATGCTCTTTAATGGGGTTTTCCGGGATAAATTGATCTTTTTAATCTAAGAATCTAAGCTAATACCTTTAGCTAAGACCTATACTCAGTGTTAAAGATTACTTGGTAATATCTTGGTCATATCTTTTTTTTATTTTTTTGTTGACAAAGCCATGTGAGGGCTATTTTTGTGATCTGTAGTTTTTATTGGTACTGTTTTTACATTAAGAACAATTTTTTATCACTTTTCATTTTATTTTTTTGTGTGGGACAGTGAAGTAACCAAAAAACAATTTTCACCTCACTTTATTTTAAACTATGTTTACTTTGTGGGATAAATAATATTATATTTTGATGGTTTGAAATTTTACATATGTGTTGATGTTTAATATACAGTATTTATCTATTTGGAATGGAAATTGGAATACTTTTTCCCAAATTTTAGCACACTTTATAATTGTTGTTTTCTTATGTTTGTCTATTGTGCCTCCAGGTTATGTTAGTATGTCCCGTCCTATGTGTTTTATGTTATATGTGAATTGAATGTTGTTTTTCCCCCTTTGCAGTTCAAACCACTGGCTTGGTTCATCCCTGGCCAATAACAGGCCACTGGGTGGGTTTGTGAGGAGATTGTAGTCTCCTGGTGGCAGTTGGAAGTATCAGTCTAGTGCTTGCAGCCATCCTGCACAGCTCAGGGGTAAGCTGCCTTACCGGTGAGGAGAGAGCCAAGGCTAGGTTCCAACTGTCATCAGCACAACCTCTAGGAGGAATATTCATCACCCCACGCTCATCCAGACACAGCCCCGAGACAGGGAATATACTTCAGCATCTCTGAGAGATGTTTGCCAGCCATACCAGGAGGAGCAATGGAGGAACTGACATGATGTATACATTTGGGCCTAGCTTCCAGGTAACCAAATCCCTGTCAACAACTTATTGCCCTACTAGATTCCCCATCTCACTAAATTGGGAGTAGCACGAGAGGAGGAGTAGTGGAGGACTTTTATCTAAGATCCTGCAACATCGCTGGGCAGCCTCCTTTGAAGAAGACATTGGGACTGAACTGCAAATGATACCCCCCATCTGCAAAGTTGCTGGTTGTACCAGACGGTTCCTATTGAATAAACAGTTTCTTGGTTTCACTGCAACCATGGACTCCTGAGTCATTTGCCTGCATCACCATCAGGGCCCTCCTGAACACCACCACACCGGCTCAGCATAGAAAGGTCCCTTCTCCAACTAGGAGTGCCCTGGGGGAAACAAGTTTAGCTACCCCCACTATCAAGCAGCGCTGCAGGACCCCCTTAACTGTGTCCAGCCCTGGATTGGGATTGGAGTGTGTGAAGAGTGTCCGCGGCCTAGCAGGTGGCACAGCCAGTGTCACTATGACTCCCATCCTCCGATCTCCTGCACTGGGTTGCGGCATATATTAACTCCATACAAGCGTGATACTGATCTTTAACTATACATTCAGCTCAACCTGATAGTATGGAGCTTGGCATGAAGGGATTCATACTTTTTCCTGCACATAATACAAATTGCACTGACCACAAAAAGTTGGTTATTTGCATTTTTACATTGATATTTGTTTTCTGTAAGTGTAATGTTGGTAAGTAATACAAACATAAATTTTATTTCTATGTATTATGCGTGTTATTACTATTATCTATTACTGATCTATTCAGTCTATAGTACAACAAATGCTCCAATGCTTCTGAAGACCTGGAAATAAGCCAATCTGTAAAAATTCTCTTCACTTGAATTTCGTTGATGGGTGAATTTCCTATTACACAGCCATAATCTCCATATAACACAATAGAGTCAAAAAAGGCTTTTATACAGTTCCCTATTTTAGCTTCCATTTTCTTATATGGGAAAAATATAGCTTCATAAAAAAAAATTGTAGAAACTTTTTTAGCTCCCCTAGTAAAGACATGCATAGTATAGCATAGTATATATCATTTTATTTTAGTATTTATCCTACTCCAGAATACTGCATGATCCCTCTACTAACTGCAGGCTCATCGTGTAACATTAGCATGCATGCAGATACTTGTGTATCAATGTGCAATTTGGATTTCAGGCGTACCTTTGTGTGTCTTCTGTCTTATCAATAAATGTAAGACCAGAATGACATCTGATGGTGAATGAATAAGAAGGCACGGTCTACTGCTTGTTCTTGTACCACCCCCTTGATTACTTTCCACTTTTATGTACCAATGCGTTTTATCTAATTATTAAGACAATGCATAACAGTCTTGTGCAATGACTTTATGAAGCTTTATAATTATGTCAACCCATATGTTAAAGCAGCTGTCAAGCAATAAATGACACACCAAACAATGACTAAATACACACAATGCAGTTCCTAAGTAAGGACTCGATAGTAACATTATCTTAATTAGTGGAAGTTTAGTACAGAACAGTAGTTACTTTTTTAACAATGCGCTAAGCAAATTATCATTATTGGAATTTGGTTATTAAACATACAAAACACCCCTTAAAAGTTTGAGTTTGCAAACTGAGAACTAAGTACAATGTGGATCATAGAACTGCTGACCTTGCTTCTTGAGAAAGAAAGAAATTAGAGCTACAAAACAACTTACATTTCTTCCTATTAAAGATATCAAACAAGATAATTCAAGTCAGACTACGTTTTCCAAGAACAATAAGCGGTGGGGCAAATTCTGCAGTGTTGTGATTTTCTTAAAATAATTACACTAAATAATAATTAACAAAAAGAAAAATAAAGGGGTAAAACATGTTATTATTGTAATGTATATGCTAGATTCTATTTGCATAATACATGCAAAATCTGGATATTTTGTTTTAAACTCTATCATGATTTTTTTATTTTTATTTATTTTATTTTATTTTTTTTTGCTGCTGTTGTTTTTATGATCTTTTATTCAAGGGGGTTTCAATTAATTTCTGCAGTGGGTTATAGTAAAAGATGTATACTCACCTCTCCATTCCAGAGGATTAAGCACAGAGTTTCTGTTTTAGCTCTCAGTGTTTATGCTCAGTGTAGTAATAGTATGCCACTAGAATCCACTTCTCAACCATCGCTAAAGCCTGTCCCGTCTCTGACCTATCTACCACTGTAATGTATTTCTTGCTGTCCCCCCTGGTTCCTAATGTAACTGCTCCATTACCCCTGCTAGAATTCTCTCTCCTAGTACAGCAGAACCTCTTCTATTCAGATGAAAGTTATCTGCAAAACCAACTTGCACCCCAATGAAAGTCAGCCCACTACACTAGAAACCCAAACCCTTTTTGTCTGCTTCAAGAATTTGATTGTAGCTTCACTATTTAACTGCTCATTGGCCGCATCACCCATAAGCGGGCAAAACGTCAGGAATACCAGGGAGCCAAGTAGACATTGCTGGATCCATAGCTGAATGTAAAGGTGAGACTACCCTACTATACCCAACATGGGGCTGAGAGCAGTTGGCTCCAGTCCTTGTATAGTGACCAGGTGCTGGAACTGAACTTTGGCTCCCATTTGTTCCTGGCCACTTTACAGGACTCAAAGCCATCTGCTTCCAGCTCTGCATTGTGTCCAGTACAGGGACGTGCAGGGACGATGCGTGCAGCCATGCATCAATTGTAACTTCATTTCAGGACACATTGATTGAATGAATGTAAGAATTAGGAATTTGTGATAGTTGTGATGCAATTGTCAGCAATGACTGCTGTCTCTCTAACTGTCCTCCTCCCTGCCTAACATGGTGACAGTAGTGCTTAAACCCCTTTCCCTAAAACGTTTATTAATTTATAATTTGTAAATTGTATTTCAATGTAATGTATCACTTTTCCTCACTAAACACACTAATCCTCACTAGCTATTGAAATTCTGTTTTGGTTTTTACTGCCTCTTTCTCTCTGAGATCTGATATGCTCTCTTAGCCATCCCACCTGTATACCCCTACAAAATAGCAGAAGCCATGGCTGGGCAGCTTGTACTGGCAATGGCCACATTCCAAATGCTGATTGCACTGATAAAACTCTAAAAAAAAACTTGGAATACTACCTTGAGGAATGTTTTCCTCAGTACTTGGGGAGTTCTTCACTAGGGGTCAGGGAAGATGTAGAATAGAAAGGCCGCTATGACCATATTCAACTATTATGATGACGGGGATAGCAGGGACATGCACTTAAGTTGTTGAACACTGACTTAGAGTCAAAGTGTCACTGACATCATTATTTTGGTGTAACTGAGATGATGAGTTATCTATATACTTTACAATTGTATATGCTTCCGCTATAATTTTATGCCATTGCCTACTGTAGACAACCATGCTTTTTGCTACTTCTGGTTGCTGGATAGCTGCCACCCACATTCTTACTAGTGGAGGAGAATAACATGGCATAGGTATCTTCTCCTACATTACCCTGACTTTTTCCACTTTTACTAGTCACTTTTTATTCCGGCATGCAATGAAAAATCTGTTGCAGTGGTAGTGTAACTTTATGTAACTTTACAGTTTTTTGTATTTTTTTTGTCAAGGTGAAAAAAATGACTGTCCCACTTTGTACAACATTCTGCAAACAAAAATTTTGAGTTAGTTTGGATCCAAAAGTTTGGGCTAAATCCAATTCTTAAGAACTAGTTGGCACCTTTCTACTGCAGATTTTGTATAGACTGAGGCTTGTATCCTACAAAATTGTACTTGATGGACAGCACCTACCAATGAGGCATTTTAGAGGTTTCCACTTTTCATTTAGTTTGAATGTGGTAAAAGAACCCAATTTCCTATGAATGCAATATCACAGCAAAACCCTAAAAATTCATTGAGTAATCTTACCCAGACATATTAAATATGGACAGTCAAGATAAAAGGATGGAAAACTTTTCTTGTGTTTCAATCCAGGATGCACCTCCAACAAGTGTCAATGACAGATGCTTAACATTTACGCATTTTTACAGATCAGTGTACCAAGGTATTTTCATTTTGCACCAGTTTTCATGTACTTTAAGGCTACGTTCCCATTGTTGTCATAATCTGAACAATGTCTATTTTTTCAGATGAAAAATACCTGCAAATGCAATTTTTTCATTTGATGATGTGAATACCCAATGGACCCCAATATTGTCCCTAGGGTGCATCCAGATTTGTTGTTATCCATTATCCATTGCTACGACAATCCAGAAGAATGGATTAAATACTGCAGATGTCAATTCACTCCAATACAATCACGGTCCATGCAAGAATGGATATAGGGTTTTAGATTTTCTGTGAGGTTTCCCAAAGAGCTACAGGATTTTTTAGTGGTAAATTCTTGGACAAAGGTAACAGTTACACAGTTAAGAGTAGTACGGGATCGATGATGTTGACTACTTGGCTTAATAGTGAAGGTTTATGGCTACAGATTGCAAATGGCTACCACAGCAGGTTTTGTAGGCCAAGCTCCTATGCCTACCCCATCTCTATGACTTACTGTACCATTATGTTGGTTTGTGAAGACTGTAGAGTACCCATGATGAACAGTAATAGCGTGTCATGGGGAGGAAGAGGGTTAAAAGATCATCTGCAAAAGCTGCAGTTTATGTGATGTTTCTCATTTCTATGCCTTTAATGTCCAGCTGCTGCTTGATAGATTGGATCGGGCTCATTATTTCTGAAATGTAAGGGAGAAGGGGGCATCCCTGCCATGTATTATTAAGCTATCTATCTATCTATCTATCTATCTGCCTATCTATCTGGCCTATAGATCACAAAGTTTCCTCAATTAGCCTGGGTTCTGGGTTATGTAAAGGCACACACAAAGTCATAACAATTTTTTTCTCTTTACTGCAGAACATAAACACAGGCAAATTGCCACTTTGTACAGTACATTTTAAAATACTGTGCTATAAGCCACTATTCACTGCAGAAGAGAGCCCATTTTATAGAATGCCATAAGTTGCAAGGGAAGAGTTTTATTGACTATTTTATATTACATAAGTTGGCAGGAGTACTATGTGCCTTCTTTGTATCTCCCTTAGGAGAAACTGAACATATTGGGTGTTTATTATAAACAAAACAGTAGAACCAAACATGTGTAATTTACTAAATGAAGGGTAAAAAATGGACATAAAATATACATAAGTTAACGTTCATTGCCAAAACACTCCAAAATAAGCATGCCATTTCACTTAAATAAGTAAAGTGTTAAAATACAGCCATATTCGACTATTAAATAACTTTTAGAAACAAAGAAATAGAACCTCACATGTGCATCCTTCTGGCAAAGTGAACCAAGTTTACATAAAAGTATATAATAGAAGTACAACAATTGAAATGCAGTACTTATCTGTATTAAGATCATGTACATAATCATATCATAATTCTAAGATCACAGGGTCATATCCTAACACTCATACTAAGTCTATATGTATCCAATATTTTCCATTTCATTTGCCTTTGATTTCATACAGAGCTACAGCACCATGTTCCAACAAATTCCATATTATGGAGGTGCTAATCTGTAGTTTCTAGGGAAGAGCAGCTGTTTAGTACTGTATTGTTAGTATAGTTTCCCTATGATGTATCCTTGATAGTGGTGGTTATGGGTGCCGCAACAATGTCCCATAGACCTGCAATGGGCATAGCTGTATTAACGACAACTGCCATTATCAAGATGGTAGGCAGCACAGCACCTGGGAGCAGAGCACTCTGGGAAATGGTTCATCAGCAGGGGTCCTGACAGATAACTGCTGATCAAAAATGAGTATCATATCTTAATGTTTTTAAAGGGTAGTTGCCAGTCGAGATCTATCCTAAGGCTTTTCCTGACCTCTATCATGAGGGGTATTCCAATTCCTTTCATTTGATGACCAATAAGAGAGTAGTTGGGGGCTCGATATCCAGGTACCTAGTTTACTTATATAAAACAAGGCTATAACAATTATTTATACTCTATCAAATGAGGCCATAATTAGATCAATCTTACATATATGACAGTGTCCCACATATTGGATTTCTGACTATTTTGATACTTGTCTGCTGCACTGTGATTGAATTTTTTATATATATATACTGTATATATATAAGGTGCCTTATGTGTATAGGTAGTCTATAGGCTACCAGGCATGTTGTGATTAATCTTGTCACTGCTGTAGCACACTAAGGAAGTTATCGTTATACTCTTCACCTTCCTATCACAAAAATGGTACTGTTGACTCCTACCACACCCTAGACAACCAGAGATGATGTTATTTAGCCTTTCATCACCACCTGTCAGAATCCTAGTGTATTTTAATGTCAGAGTCCTTTGTATTCTGGTAATCTACCACCAGTGGCTGATTTCTCAGTCTGAACTATTGTGTTGCACTTCCACTCCTCACCACTGGAGGCTTCTGTGTTTATCTTAGGAATTGCCTTTAACAAAGATGACCGATCTGTGCCAATGTAAAGCTATCTTGTTTCCTGTTTGGACCCATGGTGCCT
This sequence comes from Leptodactylus fuscus, assembly GCF_031893055.1. Classification (NCBI taxonomy): domain Eukaryota; kingdom Metazoa; phylum Chordata; class Amphibia; order Anura; family Leptodactylidae; genus Leptodactylus; species Leptodactylus fuscus. Next base: position 58,381,361 of record NC_134272.1, read on the forward strand.
AAGGTGGCAAAAAGTGTCAATACAAACCATTGAAGGGTGTTTAAATAGCATTGAACAAAGAGTCAAACATCCAACTACAGGTGTTCCATTGGCCTCACACCAACACTCTCAAAGGCGATCATGCTTTATAGCAAGATGCCATTGGAAGTTGGAATGGAGATCTCTCCTCTCCAGAGAGTTCCGCTTTTGTCTTGGATGCAATGAAAGTCAGGGATTGATCTTGGGACCATATGGCCAACATAATGAAAAAACAAAATAATGTCCGACTGGCCTTACTCCCTTGATTGTGGTGTTAAATGACGTACTGTATGGTAGCTAGACCCCTCTAATTTTCATTTTAGACATAGAACCAGTGGTAACCCCATTTCTCCAAAGTCCCAACAGGGGTCTGTCAACAGGACCACTTTAAATTTTATACATTTATGTTTACTCCTAAGTAAAAAGTCTTAAAGATAATTCAACTGGAAAATTTTAAAAATATTCTCATATTAACCCTTTTGTTAATGTTGGGTATTTAAATATATCAGCCCCGGAATTAGATCCTGGGCCAGCGATCTGTTACCATGAAAGTTAGTAGCCCAGTCTTCCAGGCTTCTCTGGCATATGATTCCATTGCAGGCTGTTTTATCCAGCCAGTAATAGAATTGCCAGTATTTAGGTGGCTGCATCATGAAACACTGGAACCTTTAATCTGTGAGGGCAAATTTTGAGCTACGCCTGTGAAGACAAGCTCCAGTACTGTGGTTACTGTATTTGAAGTGCTTGGACATTTTATATGTTATCTCTATCCTTTGTCATACAATCATGATCAGTAAAGTTCCAGGTTGGCATTTGACATCACATTGTAATAACATCACTTTATGATATTATTTTGAATTGGTTTAATGAGTAATTGCATCGGTTAATCAAACTGGAATCAGAATAAGTATAGATATATCTGTACGACAACATCATGACAAATGACAAATTCCGATTTACTGCAATGCCTAACAGCTATATATTCTGCCATAAGACATAAAATGCGGCATACTCTAATAATATAGCAAACTTCAAAACTTTGATGATTCTAAAGTTTGAATAAAAGCCATTGCCATTATTATGATGCTAAGCAAAGGTTAAATGATAATTTGCAGCATTACAGTGAGAAAATGTACTTGGCTTGCATCTTCTTCATATATTCTGTCTAAAACAGCCTATGGCATACTGCACTGTTATTTCTTAAAATTTCTCCCCTGAGGCACACGTACATGCCAGTTATATATTTTTTGGGTTATAGAATATGCATGGAAATTTAATAAAACTATTATTATTATTATTATTATTATTATTATTATTATTTGCGGTTTTGTATCGTACTTGATTAAATAATTCTCACTTTTTTTTAATTAACCAATATTAGAACAGTTCATATTAAGCTGGTTTTAATGAAACAAATAGGAAACAAATGCCCTATTTAAACCATTAACATACAGTAATCTTTTTTGCTTTATAATTGAAAAGGTGAATATTAACAGCTTAAAAACACTTGAAAAATTCCCAAGCATAGTAATACCCTCGTGAAGCACAGAGAGGTGAATTACATTCAGTGTTTGTCCATTCTATACGAAGAGCTAAAAGCAATTTTGCAGTAGATTGAAATACAGGTATCAAATCAAAAGTGAAAAAAGGACAAGCTAGGTAGTAATAAAATAGAACACACGCCAAACTTTTACAGTTGAATGTCACTCTGCCACTGGCTTGTGTACTTTTTAGAAACAGACAATGCTGAATATACTGGGCTGGATTTGTTATCTCTGCGGATCAAGCTGAGATCTGAGACCTAAATGCATCAACATTATATGAAATATATCATAGTAAAAATTTAAGGATGTAAAATTAACCATATTAGTTTACTTTATGGTCTGTCTGTTTTATATAAAAATTAACAAGTGACGTTAGAAGTAGAGATGAGCGAGTAGTTAAATACTCGATATTCGATATTCATTTCGAGTAGCCCATCAATATTCGACTACTCAAATCTTGAACCCTATTATAGTCTATGGGGGGAAAATGCTCATTTCAGGGGTAGGCAACATTCGATGAAATTGAACTTACCAAGTCCACAAGTGAGGGTCGGGCTGGATTCTCCGAGAAGTCTTCTCCATGCAGCGTCCCCGCCGCGTCTTCCGGCTCTGAATTCACTCTGCTAGGCATCAGACCTGGGCAGAGCCGACTGCGCATGCCCGCACTATTTTATATTTTATGGTTTATGGTTTATATTTTGTTTTTTTATTGTTGTTTAAAGGGGTTGTCCAGTTTCAGACCAATACTGAGAGACAAATGTTATTGTCTCTCAGCAGATGAGTCTTTTTTATGCCACCATCGTGGCACTAACAGTGTGGTATAGTGGAATATGATGGTGGACCAGGAAATGTCTGGTTAAGTGGTGGTAGTGACAATGGCTGTGCCAACATGAGTGACGCTACTACATGGAACAATATGATGGATCAGGCCGCAGGACATCTCTGGCTGAGTGGTGACAGTTTGGTATCTATAGCATCATGAATGCCAGATATTAGAGTATGAATTAATAAGGACTTAGACAAAATTAGATTATTGGCAAAAACATGGTTAACTGTCCTTTGTCTATATTAGTGTTGCAGTTACGCTCACATAGCACAGATGTTTTCCCTCCCTCATGTCTATGATTTCTTTCACTAATCTGACTATTGGCTGAGAGGCTGTCAGGTAGCATTAGAATATCAGAGTGACTCACAAGACACGTATCTCTTCTGTATTTTTGTTGTGAAATCCATGGGGTAGAGGTCATTTTAGTTTTTCCAAGACGAATTGCCATTTATTAGATTTTGATAAAAACCAAACAATTTTGAATCAGTGACATATGGGTTCATCCATCTCTAGTACTTAATAAAAATATTAAAAAGTGCTAAAAAGCAGAACACCCAAAACTGCCTTCTAAGACAAGGTACTGATGACGTTTGTAGATTTGGAGTAAAACAACTTTGAAGTCTTAAAAGGCAGATGGTGCACTAGTGATGGGCCTGTAGCCCTGGGAGCACTGCTTTTTCTACCTAAGTGATGATGGAGGATTAAGTCCCAATTCATAGGGTGTTGGAAGCAGACAATGGTAAGAACATGCTCCAGGGAGATAAAGGACCACACCCTGTGCACCTTTCATTAAAGTTGAAAGCTGTTTTTCTCCAAATACAAAAAAGTAACATATATAACACAGGTATGCTGCAATTGTGGATCAAAGTACAGACACATGCATTTCTATAGTCCTAAGCACATGACCGCTTTTATTTATGCCTGTGCTATATTCAAGGACTGTAAATGATGAATTATGTCCTATTTTGTCTGTATTTGCAGCACCGACAAGGGTACAGGATCATAGAAGCCATTTGCAGACTGTAAATACCACTACAGTCGTGTGCATGAGGCCTTACTGTACCTGGGTCCAGTCTAGAACTTTCCTCCTCATAAAAGCTGATTAGATTAGTCTGACAGGCCCGATTCCTCATAAACCACTGGCTCATTCATTTCTATGAATCATCACGTGAACATGAATTACACGGTCACACGTGCGAGCTGAAAGTTCAGGCCCAAAATATGGAACAAGTCCTATTCCTGTCTGGTTTTTTGACCCTGCTTCCATGGCTCCTATTCATTAAATGAAATGGGCTGGGAAGTACGGCTGGTGCACAGGCGGCACATGGGTGACATCTGTGTGCCGTCCACTCGCTGTCCAAGACGTTCATTTGTTCCCTGCATAAACTATTAAGTCAATCAAAGCCCTTTTTATTGGTTCAATATTCCATAGCACTGTTGCGAGTAATGAACACTCATAATCTTTAGATACATGTGAAGTTGAGTTGCTGGGATTTTTCAAAACTACCGTATTTTTCGGACTATAAGATGCACTGGACTATAAGACGCACCTAGGTTTTAGAGGAGGAAAATAGGGAAAAAAAATTTTGAAGCAAAAACTGGTAAAATATTTAATATATGGGAGTTGTAGTTTTGCAACAGCTGCAAGGCCACATTGACAGGTGACCCTGCAGCTGTACGGGGATGCATAGAGTGTTTTTTTTTGCGGGTCCACAAGTACTTTTTAGTTATACCATTTTGGGGAATATCTATTGCTTAGATCACCTTTTATTGAAAAAAAAACCCGGTGGTTTATGATATATGATTTTCTACTTTTATATATATATTCTAGGGACAGGAGGTGATTTAGAACTTTTATTTATTTCATATTTTTATTATATATTTTTAAAGCTTTTTTTTTTCTTTTCTTTTTTTACTATTTTATTCCCCCCCCCTGGGGCTTGAGCCTGCGGTCACTTGATTGCAAGTCCCATAGACGGCAATACAACTGTATTGCCGTCTATGGGACATTCTGTGTATTAGTATTACGGCTGGTCATAGACCCAACCACAATACTAATATATAGCAGTGACAGGCCTGGGAGCCTCATTAGGCTCCCGGCTGTCACCCGAACAGGTCGGCTCCTGCGATATCGCCGTGCAGGAGCCGGCCTGCAACTTTACAGGTACGGGGCCGGTGGGAACCGTCTCCGGGGGAGAAGGGGCCGCTGATACTGACCCGGCATCCGCTGTACTAGAGAGGCGGATGCCGGGGAGGGATAGACGCCGGGGCCTGAGACATCGCTGCGCTCCTCTGCCCTGCATGAAGCCAGCGGCGGGGGGATGGAGGAGTGGAATAGCATCACTCCTCCCGCTGCTGGCTTCATGCAGGGCACAGGAGCGCAGCGATGTCGCAGGCCCCGGCACCTGTAATGGCGTCTATCACTTGCCGGCTTCCGCCTCTCTATTACAGCGGATGCCAGGCGCCACATTCGGCCTATAAGACGCACCTTTCTTTTCCCCCCAAATTTGGGGGAAAAAAAGTGCGTCTTATAGTCCGAAAAATACGGTATATGTTTTAGTTACATTTCCTAGCGTTCAATGGTCCCATTTCATTTCAGACTGTATTTGTTTTATTTCTGATTCGTTTCTGTACTGACTTTAAAAATTCAGTTTAATTTGTGAAAAATTCTAAAAGAATGATAATTGTCAGGGCTCTTCTAACAATAGAAACAAATTACAAAATTGTTTCCTAATCAACATGCTTTCCCTAAGATAATTTGCATTTATGCATGTTTTGAATGACCCCCACATTATCTGAAATTGGATTTTAAGTTCAACATGTCCAATTAATTTCCAACAATATCCAATAGAATATAAACTGGGAGCTCCATCTTATTTCACATATACCACTGAATGCCTGTCACCTCATGATAAATGTGTGCCATTACAAGCATATGCAGCTTAAAATATGTGACCTTGCAGTAAGACATTGCATTGAAAACTCGACAAAATTGTAATCACGTTCACTTGTTTATTAGGAGAGGTATTTGATACCATTTCTTCAGTTTCGTCCCGTCTTTAATTACTACACATCCTATAAGTGCTCACTAATGTGTTATACAAATCTGACTTTTCATTGGATTAAATACATTTTAATTATTTTATAAGAATTTGGGACAGTGTTAAATTCCAGGGGGACTTATATTGAATTTGTTCTATAAATTATGAAAAATGGTTGAGGAAAGAAAGTAAAAAAATTGCAAAAAATTCCTGTCTATTATTTTGTGTAAGATCCACATTTAAACTTTAACATACTTATTGTACAGATGTATGCAAGTTTTCCATAACTTTTTAAGTGTTAAATAAACTATTGCTGCACTTACTACATACCTCCATTCCTGGCTATCTTCTCTGCTGCTCTGTATGTATACAGCTGTGACATCACATCATTGGGAATGCTGCAACTATTCACTGGTCTGATGGGTTGTAGTGACTCTACAAAGGAATGGAGGAGAGGATGCCTGCATACATTTTTATTAATCCCAATGCCTTATAATGCCCTATATAAAATACATAGTCCAGTCACATTAATCCATAATAACCACCTATGGCAGAGCGGACCGCTGCGAGACGTACAGGAAGAGAGGGGATGTTGTGATGATGTTCACTGGGATGTTGAAAGTTAAATAAAAATGCTATCTTGTCCTGCATAAAATGAAACTGTACCGAGCTTCATACACATAAATATAAAAAAGTTACAGGTGTCAATATGGTTACAATATGGCGACACACATTTTTTCTCTATTTTGTAAAGTTTAAATTTTTTAAAAATGTAACAAAAAGCTGCAACTACTATAAAAATGTGCTATTTTCATGATTGTACAGACCTGAAGAATACAGATAAGGGCTCGTTCACATCTGCGCCCGGTCTCCGTTCTGCAGGTTTCCGCTTCCTGCACAAAACAGAGGCAGGAGACGGAAACCTGCAGGACTCTTTCATACTCATTCATTTGAATGGGTATGAAAGATGTCCGGCCATGAGCGGCGGTGAGCGTTTTATGCTCTCCGCCGCGAAACCGTTTTTTTTTTAAATCGGACACAGAGTCGGACATGCAGTACTCTGTGTCCGATTTAAAAAAAAAAAAAAACGGTTTTGCAGCAGAGAGCATAAAACGCTCGCCGCCGCTCACGGCCGGACACGCTCTGACAGCTTTCCGCCTTCTGCATGCAGAAGACGGAAAGCTGAGAACGGAGACCCGAACGCTAGTGTGAACCTAGCGTCACATGTCATTTTTATCACATAGTGAATACAGTAAAGATTAAACCCATAAGAAATTTGCACAAATACATTTTTTTCTCAATTCCACCTCATTCAGAATTTTGTCTTGCTTCCCAGTACATTTTGCAGGATATTGAATGGTGCCATTACAAAGTACAATTTGTCCCGCAAATGATAAGCCAGAGTCATGTGACTCTGTGAACTGAAAAGTGAAAAAATGATGGCTCTTGGAATGGGGAAAGGAAAAAATGGAAATGCAAAAAGAAGAATTGCCAGAGGCATGAAAGGGTTAATGTACAAACTACACTGCATCATTAAAGGTTTAACTGATGACTTAGGTCTTAGGTCAGGACAGGTCATCAAATATTAAGTCTGTCAAATCCCTTTAATGTTACGGCTGGTTAGTGTGTAGTCAACTTTTCAATACAAATGTGTACAGCATTTTATTTCTAGATATATTGGGGATGCATCATTTCATCTCATCTAAGTAATCTTAAATAAATTGTTAAAAATTGATATTCCATTAAATGACTTATCAGGAGATTTTCTTTTATTTTATCTTTTATTTAAAGGGAGTCTACCATCTCCACCAAGAATAATCAACTGTGACCATAACTTATGTGAGAGCACAATACAGTGATAAAAACATACCTTATGTATTACATTTTTGTAAATTTGGAGAAAAACAAATTTGAACTCTTATGCAAATGAAGCAGTTTACGCACTAGCAAGGGGCTTTCACCTCCCTGGTGCTCTGGTTTTGCCACTTAGGCTCCTACTACCTTCTTCTAACACACCCTGTGTAATGGAAGTTGATCCTCCCCATCATCCATCCTAAATTGAGCAGCAAGTGCTGTGCTCCATAAAATGACAGCCCACCTCCAATACACCAAATGCTTAATTTGCATAGGACTTCAAAGTTGTTTTTCTCCAAATCTAAAAAAATGACATACATAGCAAAAATATGTAAATTATAGCAATGTAATGTGCCAAGTAATGTGGTATGCTTTGAGAGGTGATAGACTTCCTTTAACATTTTTGGGATTTCCAAGCATAGAGGAATAAGAAATAACCAACACACTGTGTGGAAGGTAGCTTGGTAGAAGCAGTGGTGCGGACCCTACCAGACAGAGACAGGAAAACAAATCTTGCAGCAAACCTGTTTATTTAAAGAAAAACAGCAAAATAAATAAACCTTTATGTCAGGCACAAAAAATGAGCAAAATAAAATACAGCCTTAACTTCACGTTTACAGCCTTAACTTCACGTTAAACAGTAAGAAGCAAAATCCTGCTCGTCTGAGCTACTCACTAAACAGTGGTAATAAGCTAACTATACGTGTGGCTTACTACCAGCCACATGAACAAACAAATAAGCACAGTCTCACCGGACTCAGGGTATAAGGACATATCCAGATGCCTCCTCTCACTATCTGGATTTGCCCTGAAGTTCATGTTCTTCAGCCTTTTTTTGGCCCAGTAATGAGCCTAGTACTCACAGCTGGACCACAAGTAAGGCAGAAACCTGGGTTTGATATATTGGGACTCCAGCACTCTGCCTGTCCCCTTCTCACAACACATAAGCATTATTGGTATAATTATTTTATTGCATTTATTTAGAAATGATATTTTTGAGATATATATTATAAGAGTAAAACGATATTTTCACTCATAGTAATGTTTATGACTGTGTAAACTGCATCTACATCTGTTAAACACAGGTGGAAGTAATTCAGGTCATATAGGAAAACAATAGAGAAAAATAAAATTCCCTAAAGTTTCTTTCCTGGTGCTGTCAGCAGAACACAAGCACCAGAGGGGAGCTGTTATAAGCCCGTCAGCATAGAAAGGCAGCACCTTCTTCTCCCTCCATCTGCAGAATGAAAGCTGTGATGACTGACACCCAGATTTTGCTGATAAAAGCACGAGAGCAGCTGCAGGAAAATCTTACTATCCTGCTGCTAATTCCCTGTGTTACCAATATCCCATTTGGTTTTAAGGGAAGAGATTTGTTAAATATATGCAAATTTTAACATAATTTAATTCCTTTATATTGAAGGAAGTTACAAGATATCCGACTATTAGGACCCTCCTGCAACAAGTTGAAATATATGGCAAAATTACTTTTACTCTAATTTCCATGCAGCACCACCACATTGGAAAAACAAGGTATACTATGTAAGTATTTCAGATATGTCCTCCCATTCCCATTTTTCTGGGATGGACATGTTCAGATTCTTGTGTCACAATTTAAAGGGAGTCTGAGTACCACAATTTCTTTGAAAAAACTCTTTTTAGAAAAATGTAAATGAGGCTCAATGTATGCAAAGGGGTATCAGCGGAATATCAGCGACTGCAAGGGTTCTGTCTCCAGGTTCGGATTGTTGCCACTGCAGACTTGATTGACAGCTTCTTTCTGTTCTATAGGAATGATGCAGCTTGTTAAATCCCTCATAAGCCCCTGGCATTTCCAGGCTGGAGCCCTTGGAGAGCACACCTCTTTCGCATGTGTCTATTTCCCCTACAACACAATATGGCTGGTTTGTCAACCTTTTCTAAAAACAATATGATCTCTAAATAAACTTCCACAACGGATATGCTAACTGTCCTATTCATGCTTTGTGTGACCACCCTGTAATACATGAAGGAAAAGATTGTGTTACTTACCTCTCCTGGGCTCCACTGCACTCCTTGCAGATCTCTTCAGTGTTGGACCAGACTTCACCGAGGCCAGAATAATAATAATAATAATAATAATAATAATAATAATAATAATAATAATAATAATGCTGTCCTCTGCCACGTGATGTCTGTGATGTCACCAAACAGACCCAAAACTTTCTGGAGTGCAGGAGAGGTAAGTAACATTGTTTTTTATGTTCCCTTACCACCCATGGCCCAACGATCATTTTACTCCAGGGTCTGAAAAGAGTTTGAGGGGTTCATGGGACTGTGGCCTCACTTACCAATCCCTGATGCTGCTCACAGCCTTCTACGCTTCTGCAGAAGGGAAAGAGCAGACGGCTGTGTGCAGGAGCAAGGATTGGTAAGTAAATAGTGCCAGTTACCTGGTCACCAGGTACCAGCCTATTAAAATAAAAATACACACATCAGGGGTCCCCTAATATCCCAGGCCCTGTGGCAGCAGTTGCTGCTGCTACCCAGGTTGTTATGCCACTGCACAAGACCATGCATCCAAGTCAATTGATGATATTAGATATATCCACATGGACCCACATAGAATATCCACAAGGGCCTATAGGAAAGTTTGTTTATAATTATACTTAGAAATTAGGCGACTGTATATATCATCTGTTTACATGGGAATTCCATTGACACTATCAGCCTTCGGGGTCTCTGTACTATTCTATTGGAATCCCAATTTCCAGGCATACAGTATTTATTTATGAGAAACAAAATACATTACAGTTGACTGGAAATCCTGCATTATGTAACCTATAGAGTTTAATACTGAACGCTGCATTTTATTTATTTTAATGTATTATAATCTCGCTGACTCATACTGGTAGAGTATCTTAAACTGATTAACCCTGATGGATTTGGTGGCGTTCAGCCACTTCCTGAAAAGGTGTCATTGGTAGTCAATTCAGGACATGTGAAAGAGCCAACTTATCATAATAAAATAAAAAAATGTATTTGGTGCAGTTGAAAGCTATTTGTATTGCATTAGCAGTTACACATTTCACAAAAATTGAACCAAGGCATTTACTATGCATCATGTATTGTATTTTCTATTTTGCAGATTTAACACTTTCTTTTTCTGGACAAGGCAAAGATAAAAGAACTCATGTATTTATTTATGGAAACATATTAAGTAAAGAAGGGCACAACTCAGTGTTGAGACGAAGAACTCCTCGGGTTCGGTTTGGTCCAAACACATCGCTGCTATAGCTAGTGGTTGGCAGCAATTGGAACAAGTTAACACATCACATTGATAGGCATGGGAGATATTACTTGGTTTATTTGTAAGTTTTTAGAAGTGCTATAATTATACTCTGGAGTCTCTTCAGACCCCATATTATAATAAGCAGAGGTGCAGCAAAAGAACACTGATACTCCCCTTTCCTCATTACTCCTGGGCATCCATTCTAATCACCTGAGGCGGACCGGAGCCTATTTAAGGAGAGCTCTGGCTCCGGACCTCCGCTGGCCATTCAGTTGATCTCCATGTTCTTCCTGTCCTGATTGCCTGTGTTCCTGACCCTTCTACCTTGACCTTTGACCTTACCTTTGCCTCGTGATTCCATACTCTGCCTGTTCCTGTTAATGACCTCGGCTTGCCTTTAGACCTCTGCTCTCTTAACTCTACTTTGTACTTCGCTATCGTTCTTTTACCGACTCAGCCTGCTTGATGTTCCATCTGGAACGTACTGTACTGCGTTGCCCTCTTGCTGACGACCTGGACTATACTATTTACTCTCTGCTGCCACCTGCTGACCACCTGCTTTAGACTTCTGGACCAACGCCGGAACCTGAAATGTCTGCTCATAAGAGTCTCAGTGTCTTGTTTGCTGTAATTTGTGGTGCGCTGTGTGTTTGGCATTTCTCGACCTGTGTTGCTCTGCTCAGCAGTGCAGCCAAATCCATCCCCACCATCTGGGGCTCCGGTGAACACCTCTGTGGGGTTGGAGTTAGTGCAGCCGGGGGGGTGTTGAATACACGGCGCCATGTCCACCATTTTAATCAGTATATCTAGTGCTAGTTCTTACTTTGGCTCTGAACTGCATCTGCTATCCTAACACACCTGATCTTAACCCAAAGGCTCTTCTGACATCTTTGCTGACATCCTACATGTCAGGGTCACCGTTGAGGTCTGTTAATGGGGCTGGCCGAAGTCATGATGCTTGACTCAACAGATTACAAACCATTTTAATAATAATAATAATAATAATAATAATAATAATAATATGATATAATAATAAACTATATTTATATGGCGCCAACAAATTCCATAGCACTTTACAAATCTCTAATGCCACATCAACACTGAAGCCACATAAACAGAGGCTGAAAAGAACCAAGGAAGTATTTCTTACAGTAGCAGGGGGTTAATAAGATAAGTATTGCTCTTTTTCATTTTATACAATTGTAAACTGTTTGTAAAAAATAAAAATCACGGAGTTATAAAATCCCTTTTTTATTAGAAAACAAAATTCTTATTTTCGCTGTTTCATTTTACAGTATATGGATTGCTGTTCTTAGAGAAATGGATAATAGAAGATAATCTAGATATAGTAAGTAACATTTTATGTGTCTGCAGAGTGTATTTAAACTATATCATTTAAGCAGAACTAAATTAATTGAAATGAGAAATTCTAAAGTTTCTGCAATGATAGAAACTTTAGGTAAATACATTGCGGCAATCCTCATCTGAACAGTTGATGCAGCTTAAGTAGATACTGATTACTCGGTATTGGGATCCATTTTGTTAGTGAGATAGAGATTCACTCATTTCATAAAGATTTATTTATCTCTATCAACAATCTCCTTTGAGATTAAAACTATTCTCAAAGCTTTCCCGAAATAATTTCAGGAACATAGTTAATCAAATGTAACAGTTCTGCTCTCTCCTACAAAAATGTGGCTTCTGGTCTAGGAAATCTGTTGACATGACAGTAATTACTGAAACATGGGCAAAAGGCCAAAACTGCATCTTGCAGACACTGGACTAAAAGTGTCTGGGAGCTGTGGAGCAAAAATATATTACTTTTTGCCAGATTATGTGACAGCTGAGAATTCTGTTGGTGACAATTTGTTGTGCAATCTAAAAATATGTAAAGATTTTAGAGCTTAATCCCTGCTGGCGTACTAGATTAAGATTAGAAGAAAGAGACGTAAACATCTTTATTATGGGTTTGCTAATGACAATATTTATTTACTCGCTCACTAATTTGATTACTTGTTTAGTATATATATATATATATATATATATATATATATATATATATATATATATATATATATATATATACACAGTCCTATGAAAAAGTTTGGGCACCCCTATTAATCTTAATCATTTTTTGTTCTAAATATTTTGGTGTTTGCAACAGCCATTTCAGTTTGATATATCTAATAACTGATGGACACAGTAATATTTCAGGATTGAAATGAGGTTTATTGTACTAACAGAAAATGTGCAATATGCATTAAACCAAAATTTGACCGGTGCAAAAGTATGGGCACCCTTATCATTTTATTGATTTGAATTCCCCTAACTACTTTTTACTGACTTACTGAAGCACAAAATTGGTTTTGTAACCTCAGTGAGCTTTGAACTTCATAGCCAGATGTATCCAATCATAAGAAAAGGTATTTAAGGTGGCCAATTGCAAGTTGATCTCCTATTTGAATCTCCTCTGAAGAGTGGCATCATGGGCTACTCAAAACAACTCTCAAATGATCTGAAAACAAAGATTGTTCAACATAGTTGTTCAGGGAAGGATACAAAAAGTTGTCTCAGAGATTTAACCTGTCAGTTTCCACTGTGAGGAACATAGTAAGGAAATGGAAGACCACAGGGACAGTTCTTGTTAAGCCCAGAAGTGGCAGGCCAAGAAAAATATCAGAAAGGCAGAGAAGAAGAATGGTGAGAACAGTCAAGGACAATCCACAGACCACCTCCAAAGAGCTGCAGCATCATCTTGCTGCAGATGGTGTCACTGTGCATCGGTCAGCAATACAGCGCACTTTGCACAAATAGAAGCTGTATGGGAGAGTGATGAGAAAGAAGCCGTTTCTGCACGTACGCCACAAATAGAGTTGCCTGAGGTATGAAAAAGCACATTTGGACAAGGCAGCTTCATTTTGGAAACAAAAATTGAGTTGTTTGGTTATAAAAAAAGGCGTTATGCATGGCGTCCAAAAAGAAACAGCATTCCAAGAAAAACACTTGCTACCCACTGTAAAATTTGGTGGAGGTTCCATCATGCTTTGGGGCTGTGTGGCCAATGCCGGCATCGGGAATCTTGTTAAAGTTTAGAGTCGCATGGATTCCACTCAGTATCAGCAGATTCTTGAGAAAAATGTTCAAGAATCAATGACGAAGTTGAAGTTACGCCGGGGATGGATATTTCAGCAAGACAATGATCCAAAACACTGCTCCAAATCCTCAGGCATTCATGCAGAGGAACAATTACAATGTTCTGGAATGGCCATCCCAGTCCCCAGACCTGAATATCATTGAACATCTGTGGGATGATTTGAAGCGGGCTGTCCATGCTCGGCGACCATCTAACTTAACTGAACTTGAATTTGTCCAAAATACCTTTATCCAGGATCCAGGAACTGATTAAAAGCTACAGGAAGCGACTAGAGGCTGTTATCTTTGCAAAAGGAGGATCTACTAAATATTAATGTCACTTTTCTGTTGAGGTGCCCATACTTTTGCACCGGTCAAATTTTGGTTTAATGCATATTGCACATTTTCTGTTAGTACAATAAACCTCATTTCAATCCTGAAATATTACTGTGTCCATCAGTTACTAGATATATCAAACTGAAATGGCTGTTATAAACACCAAAATATTTAGAACTAAAAATGATTAAGATTAATAGGGGTGCCCAAACTTTTTCATAGGACTGTATATATATATATATATATATATATATATATATATATATATGTAGATTGATATTTTATACATACTGTAAATGTATTTCATTTTTATATGGCTACCTATGTACAAGTCATGGGACACTTTATATAGGGAAGACACTATTTTAATTTATAAATAAATATCTAATTGCTGGTATTATTTATAATCTCAAATTAACCTTAAAGACAATCTTTCAATCCATCATATCAATCCAACCCTGTTGATAGATAAGGTTAGGGTTATCTGAAACAACAGTGTTTTCCCCTTGGAATCAGTGCCTCATTTGCTCATATATCTATCTTCCCTAGATGAAACCTTTTGACATGGGGCCCCCCTAAAGACCCCGACCGAACGCCTCCACCCTGCCGTTTTCCTGCACATGCACTATTATGCCCCATAGTTGCCACTGTACACAGTATTATGTACTGTAATAAATAATACTGTAATACGCTTGCCGCCTGGGGAAGAACGGGTTACAGCACTGAATGCAAACCCTTCTTCCCCAGGCACAAGAAAGAGCAGCAGGCAGCTTCCAGCACAGTACTGGTGGTAGGGCTTCAAAAAGTAAAATTTATTTTTTATTTCTTTTTTTGGTGTATTAACTAGTGAAGGGGAGCGGGCCCCCTAAGGTGTCGGGCCCTGGGACAGCTGCTACCATGGTAGTTATTCCACTGTTTGTTTGTTATATTCTTTTTGTATTCATTTGTGGATTTTGTATTTTACTCTTTATACTCATGCATTGATGTTTGGCACATGCTTAATGCTATTTGCATGTATGGAGTCACTTTACTACATGAGCCTTACCCCTTATGTCTTGCACTTATTTACATCCTCATATGTCCTCCTGCTTTAGTTTTTATTGTGGTAATCCCCGGTAGTGATTAGTTCCCTGCTGTCATTATATGTGATTATGTGTTATTTGTCTAATAAACATTAATTTGTTTTATTTGCTTGTGGGCATGAGTTTTTGGCTTTTTATTAGTTTACAGGCACCACTATTTTTGTGTATTCATTCCTATATTATCCTTATATTCCTGTGTTTCCTGTGAGACAGAAAGAAGGCTTGAAAGAGCAGGAGGTGCTCACTACTGGATGACTGCTTGGAGGAGGCATATTACATATAGTGGAGGCTTATAGTCATATAAGGCATATAGTGAAGCCAGGACAGTTAGTTTGAACCACTCTTACAGAGGAGAGGGACATATCCATTTAGATGGACTAATACCTGGTGTGCAGGAGTCCAGATACTGTGGATGACAGTGGGTGTATCTGCTATGACACTAGAAGCACATCCTTTATTGATGGAACGAGCATTCCAACATCCCATTGTGTGTGTTGACCTTGTGAATTTTTGCTATATCACAACTGCAGTAAAGACAAACACCACATTATGAATCCAAGTGTTGTGTATATATCCAGGTGTGTCCCTTATCTGCTGGGTGACCTACAGGGGGCAATGTATGGGTAACTCGTCTGCTGCTATAGGAAGAGTGGTGCTGGTCACAATAATAATCCTAGTGCAGGGGCAACATGGTGGCTCAGTGGTTAGCACTACAGCCTTGAAGCGCTTGAGTCCTGGGTTCGAATCCCACCAGGAACATCATCTGCAAGGAGTTTGTATGTTCTCCCCGTGTTTGTGTGGATTTCCTCCCATTCTACAATGACATACCTTAATGAAAAAGAGAAAAAAAAAATGTACATTGTGATCCTTATGTGGGAAAGGGGAAAAAAAAATCATCCTGTTGTAGACACTTCTCACAAGTACCTTTTAAATACTGAAGCCATACACTAAAAAAGTTGAAACTGATCTTGTTGGTTCTTCATGAGGTCCACATACAATATATTAAATACCTATTTGCCAAACTAGCAGAAATCTGTGGCACTAGCTGACCATCTAATGTGTATGGGGGCATCTCAACTCAGCCTCACAGGAACGAGAAAGAAGGATCAAGCATTTTACATTTTATCACACTTAATCCTTATTTTTCTCCAGTTATATGTCACTGTCAGAGATGTTTAGCGGTAGCTTATTTCATTCATCCCTTTAAGTACACATGCATATGTGTATGTGTTGTTCATGGAACTGGTATGGCTTTGGGACACCTCTAAGGGTAAGTTCACGCTGGTTTTATTGGTCAGGATTCTGAGGCCGTATCCATCTCAAAATCCAGACCAAAAAGACGGCTTACATTGAAATCAATGGGAGGTGGTCAGTTCTTTTTTCTGGGAGCCATTTGTTCCAGCTGCCGGAAAAAAGAAGCAACATGCTCATTATTTCAGGTGGAGTCGCCTCGCAACGTCCGCCTGAAAACAGTCCCTCCCGACTAGGCCAATTCATTTGGGCCTAATCTGGAGCAGAATGTGTGACTGGATGCCGGTTCATTGCACTGGCATCCAGTCGCAGCTACCCGTAATTTGGTTCGGAACCTGAAGCAACCTTCCCCTCAGGTTCCGGACCAAAAAAAAACCCTGTGTAAACTTACCCTAAGGGTGATGTCTATGCAGCCTCCTCGGAATTCACCTTTTAACCCCTGTACAAGGATGTTAAAATTGCTGTGAGGATATTTCCTGATTGCTACTCCTAGAGGTGGTTTCAATGTTGATAGCAGCTGGCCTCTCCACTGGACCTCCAATTATTATACTTTGGGATCTGAAGAGAACCCATATTATAATAATAGCAGTGGACACAAAATTAAACTACCAGGTGAACCCCATGACTATTCAGTAGTTCAGGAGTCAAGAACAAACAGAAGTGTCAGGCAGGACAGAAAAGCAGACAAGAATGTAGTCAGGAACACGTTGAGGGTCAATACACCAGTCAGGACACTGGTCAGATATCAGGCACACCCAAAGTGAGTTTAGCATACTAGAACCTTATTGCTTAGTCACATGGTAGATGGTTAAACAGACTTATGCTAGGTTCACACTAACACTTGGCTGTCCATTGTCTGAGTCCACATGTGGAACTGAAAGACAGGGAGTCCACTGACACCCATTGACCCCATAGACTATAATGCGGTCCACCTGGTTTCTGAAGGTTTTATATTGAACCCAGTGTAGAGAAAAGTCCTCCTTGCAGGACTTTTCTCTCCACCGATTATAGGTTGAATCTGTGGCAAAGTGATTCCAACACAGATGTGAACCTAGCTTTACAAAGGTTTTATCTCTGGTGGAGAGCAGGAAGAAGAAGCAAAGTGCCAGCACAGTGTCAGAGAGGTGAACCAGGAGGTAATGGAGTCAGGAGATATGCTGAGGCAGTGACATTATTGTAGCCAGTTTTACAAAAGTTGACAAGGAATCCATTTGGCAAAAATTTAATTTTATTTTTTTCCCACTGTTTTCTGTAAAAAAAGAGAACAGCACACATATACTAAAAGACTATTTAAAGATAAGTTTCACGTAAAATTATTTTTACCATTAATGAAGTAACAAATGGTACCATAGACTGAAAAATTGGGAGATTGTATACCCTCCTTGAAATCAACAATTTTAGTAATGTAAAAATACATAATGCTGTTTTTCTAGTATATTTGGTGATGGTTGGGCTAAAAAACTAATATCGGATTAATGAATGTTTGCTAAAAGTTTTGAAAATCCTTCCTTTGGGGTGGAATTAGGTATTTAGTAACTCTTCTTTCATTATGATTTTCAAGGAATGTGTATTTTTAAATATTTAAAATGTTAAATGTCACAGACTCATGTTTATTTCACGCGCAATTGTAAAAATTAAAATGTAGAAAACCGCCAAGGAATCAACTTGCTCGTTGCAAAATAATTGCATGTTTGGATAGTTGGTACTTACAGGTGTATGCACACAGTGATACTTAATATGTTTTTCCTTTTTTTTTTTTTTTTTGTTCACATAATTTATTTTTGAACTTTTGACTGCTTTTAATAATTTGTTTTACACATTATTTTTAACTGTCCCATAAGGGGCTTGAAACTGGTATTGCTTGATCCCTTATATTGCAGTATATTGTACAGTACTGCTTATGTGTATTAAGACAAGGCAATGCCAACCCTTTGGCACCCTGCAATATCACTATGGACAGAGCTAAGGGAGGGCTCCACTAGATTCGATATTGATCACAGCATCTGAGGGTTAATTTTCCAGAGTTTGAGTATTTTCCATCTCGGGTAGTTCATCCTGGGTCCTGACTGTATTATACAGCTGTAACCCAGAACTGATCTAGTGGGCACAACCCCTCTATTACAATGCTGATTGTTAAAGCTGCTCCTACACTTTCCAAAGATACCTCTCTTATTTTGCACTGCAGCTCCATTTTACTATATGCTCAAATCAGCATATAGTACAGGGAAGAGATAGTTAAACTACATCAAAGAATATGCAGGGATTTTCTTTTTTGTTTGATTTATGAGCTGAATATTTTTTTCAGTTTACCTTCAAATTCAGCCTCAAACTAAGTAATGTTGGAAGTGAAAAGTAGAAATGCGGATCCTCTAAATATAGATGGGCCGGGTGCAGAGACTGACCTCTTTGTTTAACACAGTTTTAATGAAGCTTCCTCCCCAAACTTCCTGATGGATTTTAGCTGTTGATGCTATCTGACAATTGCTTTTTTTCAGTGTTTAGCCTAAGAAGTGCAGTCATTTTCAGATATATCCGTATCTCTGATCATGGGCTGATAATGTAAAAAAATGATGGGTTATTAATTTCTTACACATTTAAAACAGTTGTGAAATGTAAGATGCATAACTACAGGATGTTTGCTATGCCTTGTTCACATCGTGTTGTATAGGGCATTACTATTTTATTCCAAGGCATTGAGTTCCTAAAACATTCTTGTGACATGAGAGATTCTTTCCCCTTGGTGTGTTGCAGAGATTCTATACCAAGGCACATGGAGTGCTTAAAGGGGTTGTCCCATTACAAGGATCCTATCTATACTGCTTGTTAATGTGGATGTAAGACTTTTCCTAAATACACTGCTTCAGCAAAACTGCTTTGTTTGTCCACTATATTACTGTATTCAATTCATTGTTGACACAGCCCTTGACTTATCTGCTCAAAAGTCAAGTGATGTATCTGCCTGCTCTCAGGGGGAAGGGAGGAGGGGCAAAGTGCACGGGAGTGAGCCTGTGTTTCTAGCTATTCCTGTGTCTGCACCACATAGCCTAGCTTCCTGCACTCAGATAGGGGAGAGGAGCTGCTTTCATTTCTGAACGTCTTCTGTTCTCCCAGTTATCAGGCTAGCTAATTCAATTGTGTTCATTATGGCAGAGACAGGCAGTCTCTGTATGTAACACAAAATGGAGTTGCTTCTGCCTGTACTTTATAGTCCAATATTGTGCATATAGTGTTTTTTGAAGATCTTTGATGACATCACAGGCCCTTCAGCCGCTGCATAGGATCACGCTACGTGGTGGGCAGAGCTACACACTAATTTTGGGGCGGAGCTAAACGGCAGGTTGCATGTGAAACCCCGCCCACCAAATGACGCAAGAAACCAGGAAGAAAGAAGATTTTACAGCAGTGAAGACTGATGAGTATGCGACATGGGAATACCCCTTTAAATCCCTGTCTGCTACCATGCTGGGTTTGCGCACATGACAGTATGTAGCAACACATGTATGATCCATTAATTTTTTTCACACCTGAATCTGCTTTGTTATAGTAAATATTATTTTTATGATAGTTATTGTTACTGATTTTATAGCCTGTCTTCCTTCAAAATCTGAATATTTGGGATTTTAGTTTACTTTCCAATTCCATGAAAGGGAGACCTTGGGCGGCTAGACAATAACTTGTAGGGGCTGACTCTGAATTTCTGTATGTGTTCCTATTTTTGTCTGTAACATGAACACAGATCTTTTCAATCAACTAACAAAATATTGAGCCTCATTTATCAGAAAAACTGTCTTTGTTGTCCATTGCCATTGTCCATAGAGATTAGCTATAATTTTAGTGAGCTACTCTTGGAATCTATAAACAGCCAGTAGTTCTACCAGATAGGCTTGTTTAATGGGGTATAGTGTCAGTACATAGTGAACAGTGCAAAAAATGTAATGTGAAGCCCTGCCCCTATGGACCAGAAATGTGATTCTGCAGATATAAGGTAAGAGTGAGCTATACCTCAGGGACTTTAGAGGGATCTATGGCTCTTATTTAAGAAATATGTTTTTTATACATTTATCAAGCTAAGTTACTTTTTACATATTAGTTTATGGAGATGGGAGGGGTGGATAAGGCTACTGGAAAACACATACAGTTAACTGTAGCTACTACACTGCTACACTGTGACTTGAGTAGCTATTTTAGCACTGCAATGTTTCACGATATCAGACAACCAGTGCACAGAATGAGGCATTAAATCACTTAGATGTGGGGGTGGGAAGGTTGCAGCAGTGGTACTCGCTAAAGTGCCACTTGCAACTGCTAAAATACAACCTCTCCCTTGGCTGCTTGCTTCCCAATTTTGACTACTGAGCAAGATTCCCAATGAGAAACACCTTACTGGAGTCTTCCTTTGTTGAGGAGTTCAGTAAATAGTAAAAATGAAGCGCTTAAACTATTAAGACAGAAGGGAAGAGATGACGCATTAAGGATTTATAGGAAGAAAAATAGGAAAAGGGATAAAGGTGAAAAAGATTACGACAGAGAGGTTCATAACCAGGAAGAGTACAAATAACCCACACATATTCTTACATTGCATAAATAACAAGAACTTAAAACTGAGACAGTGGGCCCTCTCAGAATAATCTGGGATTAATGGGGAAGGAGGAAAAGTGTAATCTAGTAAATATTTTATTCTGTACTGTTTTTATATAGGGTCAGGGGATAATCATACACATTAGGGAGAGTGAGTGCCTACATAGACATGTGGAGACTTACAAGTCATTCCTGCTCCGCTAGGGATTCTGGGTAAAAAATATGAAAATCTATTCTCCAGGATGTAATTAGGAGAACAGTGCCTCTGTATGCTGCCCTCTAGGGGCAGCCACTTTAACATCATGCATGACTCAGTTAATAAGCCTACTATCATGATGCAGGGTTTATTGCCAAATTAGTATTTCTATTCCAAAAGGAACAGATTCCCAGCTATGGACAGTGCTGTTTCGGTCTTTTTGACCTTGTCAGCATAGCGCAGGGATACTAATTTGTTTTTGTTTTTTATAGGAAAATGACAATGACTGGAAAGATAATGTCAAATCAACATTAAATGTCACTTGTTGAACCCAGGAAGACCTGCAGATGCATCTTAAAAATACTAAAATAAACAAATAACCAGGTCCTATGATACTTACCTTTGGGTTCTGAAGAAATTAATCAATTAACGCTCAGCTTTATATTATTATTTCCCACTGAGCACATAGTTAATTCTCAGCACTGTCATAGTATGATGCCGAAATGTTGGGAGAACAGGAGCTGTGCCTGCGGCATTTCTTCCGGCACCCAGCTGTGTTGTGACACTCGGATTCTGACGGATACTCTAACCACTTGGATGCTGTAATCACTAGCGATCATGGCATACAGGGAATCTGGGGAAATATTGACCCCTCCCCCCCTTCCCTGCTACCTCTCGCATCCCCATGTTTCGGATTCCAGTGGTTTGTCATGATTAGGTGCAATGTTTTTCAATACTATTTTTTTGTAGTACATTACAATGGAGACATTATACTGTGTGAATGGGTTACTATGGGATATTATACTGAATGGAGGGGCCAGTATGGGACATTATACTGCGTGGGAGGGCCAATATGGGACATTATACTGTATGGAAGGGCCAAAATTGGACATTATTCTGTGTGAAGGGATCACTGTGGGACATTATACTCATTTGTCCCAGGCACTCTAAGGCTGACGCAACTTGCCTCACCTTTATCACGTCCCTTGCTTTGTTCCCTATAAGCCCTGCACCCCACATGACCACTGAAGCTAATCAACAGCCACAATATCTACCAGTAAGGGACCGATGATGTCACTAACATGTATCACTGGTCCCTCTCTAGCAATTGCTGAGGCCGTTGGTTGGCCTCAGTAGTCACCTGGGGCACAGGGTTTCTGTGAACCGAGGTATGGTATGTGACTGAATGGGCTTCGGTGGCAGACACTGGAGTGCCAAGGACAGGTGATTTTTTTTATGTTGTATCTTGTCCAATTCCTAGATAACCCCTTTAAGCTGAGCACTCATGTTGGGTGTATGTGATGTATCTGATTCAGGCTATTTTAGTGATGAGTGGTGCGCATATGATGTGGTAGTCAAGTATAACTTTCTAAATTCAGGAAGTGTGGGGGGGGGCTCTATTTTAATTGTCTCAACAAGCAGAAAAGACAGAATCAGCCCTGACTTAGACCAGAACTACAAAAGTGACTAATGTGTTATTGAAAGTGTTTCAAGTAAGTATACTTCAATTCATTTTTTCTTATAGATGAAAAGTTCAGGATAAGAGAACAAGCTGTGTAATGTAATTCGTTAGAGAAAAGTTTACTTTTTACCTGAAGGATTATCAGTGTTTCTCCTCCTCCCCCTTCCTTCTCCATAGATGTATATTGTACAAATTTGATCAGTTTCAGAAGAGGCAAAAAAGTGAAGAAAGACATTTTTATTTTTCATAAAGTTTGTTATCTTCTCATGGATTTTGAATTTGTGAAAATAAATGAATAAATTAGTTAATTGATTAATTAACTAATTAATTAGTTAGTTAATTAAACGTTTGTTACCCTTTAAGAATATTTCTATATTAGCTTTGCAACCAAATGATATGCCATGGTTTTGTACTCATGCATTTCATTATTCACTCTTCCGGATTTGCAGTAATGTATATTGTGATAATTCAAGCTTACATTGATATAAATACTGCAGAAAACATAATTAAAAAAAAACTGCAGTCATTGCTATTCAGCAAACTGGCTTCCAAATCAAATTATGATGTTCTGTTTGCTGCTATACAAACTATCAAGAGTATTGGGTTGCAGTTGTTAAAGACATAATTGAAATGCTTTATAATGTCTCATCTATAATCCATTTGTGGAGTTTAACCATTATGACTTTTATGTAAGGATGATCTCGTTTTTACTTTTTTTCATATTTAATGAAATGGTTGTTCATATGGTTTTGGACTGTTATGCTTAATTTTAGGTGGAGTATTGGTGCTAAGGATATAATGGGGTAAGTGCATCGGAGTCCTGGTAAATCCTGCCAAGGACAACATCTGTGAGGAGTTTGTATGTTCTTCCCGTGTTTGCGGGGATTTCCTCCTATACTTCAAAGACATACTGATCCCTGTATGGGGCTCACACTATACAGTACCTAAGAAAATGCTGCAAAACCCAGAAGTCATATGTATGTAGTTACACAGTTACATACGTAGTTAGTATATGGGGGTTCATGGATTTCCTAAGATAATCGCTTTTTTTATGCGGATTAGGTTTCCATTCGCCGGGTTCTCAGGCAGACTCCCGAATGGAAACCCATGTGCACATGTGAACCGTGACATAGGCTTTTTTCTACATCAGAAGTGGATTCACAGAAGGAACTAAAAGTATATGACACCAATATTAAGAAGTTTTCTAGATTATACCAACTAGACATACTGTACCATGAAAAATCTGAATTATGGTGAGCCATCAACTAAGAGCCTGTCAATCCCCAAATCAGGTTGTCTTGTCTTTTTTTCCAACTGAGAAACGTCTGCTCATGTGAAGTCACTTTCCATCAAAGTTAATTGGAGATCTGGAAACAGCTCACTTAGCTTTTCTGTATTACTCATTGACCTGAAAGCCAAGCTGCAACTATTAAGCAATTTGCACACAATGCAGGGCTCTTGCATTTTTGCTGCTGCAATAATTTACAGTTGTGGTTGGGTGTCCCCGAAACAAACCAGACTTTAGTCAATTCAATTCTCATTTCAATGCTTTTTTTTAGAGAAAACATTAGTGGTTTCAGTTTGGTTTAAGTTTTGCTGTAAAGTCCCCAATAGTCTTCCATTAGGAAAACTGCTGTGTTAAAACCTCAAATAAAAACCATAACTACAATTTTTACACTCACTACTGTGAATTGGTTTTCATAAGGAAATCTTTAAGAATATTTCAAGAAGAAAAATATGAGTTCAATTGCAACCAGAAGTATAACTATTGGGAGTGCGGAGGAAACCATTGCTGTAAATGGCAAGTTGTAGAGTGATGGGACGCAGTGGTGAAACTAGCCTTTCTGCTGCCTGAGGTGGATGATCAAAAGAGGACCCCCCCGACTAAATACCGGGGGGGGGGGTGGGGGGTGTTCATCTCTTGATCATCCACCTCAGGCAGTGGGGGAGGGGGGTGCTAGTGGTAACATTTACAGTAAATACAATGTAGTAATATTTGGTGCAGTAATACTCACAGGAGACATCTTCCCACATTTCCCGTCTCTTCCCTTTGGACCGCCATGACCACTTCTTCCAGCTGTGACTTGACTCTGAATTCCATCCACTTTTCCCGGCCTGTAAAATGCCAAGGTGAAAAATAAAACCTGTCCCTGGTCCTTCCACCCCTGTCTGGTCCAGTGGCGCCCGAGGGCTTGTTCCAGCTGCAGTCCTCGCCACACGTAACCAATGAGGCC
Organism: Leptodactylus fuscus; assembly: GCF_031893055.1. Classification (NCBI taxonomy): domain Eukaryota; kingdom Metazoa; phylum Chordata; class Amphibia; order Anura; family Leptodactylidae; genus Leptodactylus; species Leptodactylus fuscus. Next base: position 58,406,186 of record NC_134272.1, read on the forward strand.
AATCAGGGGCCACAGCAGCCTAAAGAAAGGAACTTGGATGTCTCACATAAGTCACGTGTCCTTTCCATTGGCTGCTGATTGGCCTCAGCAGTCACGTGTGGCAAGGACTTCTGCCAGACAAAGCCCCCGCCGCTGGACTGGACAGCCGCGGGAGACATTGGGAACAGGTGAGTATGGGTTTTCATTTTCTTATTTTGAACCTTCCCCAACCTTCTTGCAGAAAACTGTAATTCCTGGCTAACCCCTTTAACATCTCAATATACAGAGGCCCGGGTCACATCTGCATTTGGGCCATTCCGTTCCCCTATCTGCATGAAAAATGTGGAGAGAAAAGTCCTGCAAGCAGCACTTTTCTCTCATTTTTTGTGCGGAAACCACACAGACCCCATTATATTCTATGGGGCCCATGGGTTTCCTGAAGGTTACCACTTTTTAATGCATATAGGTTTTCGTTTGGGGGGGGTCCCCAAGCAAACTCCATGAACTTAAACCTGAACGCAGATGTGAGCTGGGCCTAAACATAACATTATAAAATAGTATGTATAATGGTAGACATGTATGGAAACAAACAAAGATAGATAGATAGATAGATAGATAGATAGATAGATAGATAGATAGATAGATAGATAGATAGATATGAGATAGATAGGCAGCGGCTCAACAGCACAGTCCCATCCAAGAAAAGCAAGTGTCTGGATCACACTGCAGCATGTGGCCAGTTCTGGTGCTGTGATGCTCAGGGCAATGTTTGCATCTATCTGGTACTGGAGCCTCAGAAGGAAAAGAATACGGCGGATCCGTCTGTGAGTGCACAGACCAGTCAGTAGAGCTGCAGAGGTCTAAACTAGGCCAGGAGAGGGCTGCCCGGCTGCTCGGTTTGTTTTCAGAGCAGCCCTCTCCTGCGCTAGTTTAGAAAAAAATAAAAAATCTAATTGGCCCAGCTGCCGCCCCCTCCAAAATGCCACCTGAGGCTGTCACCTCACCTCGCCTCATTAGAGGTGCGGCCCTGGTTGGACGGGTCAGTTACAGATTTCGTATTGGCATCTTTGTTGTATTATATATAGTACATTAATATTCTGACTCTTATAAACATATTTTAATAAATCAATCGCCTCAAAATTTTAGAACATTGTTTAGAAAGAAAAATGTTGTCCGAGAATGGCTAATGGAACTCTGGATGTAATTTCTATGAACTGCTTTGTAGAAGTTGATTTATTTGCACAATGCTACCATATGTCAGACTATGTGCTCACAATAATTAATGTAGGCATGAGATAAGTCATCAAAGACAACTAATATGTTATGGTTGGACTGTACATTCATCTCACCATTAATCATATAAATACATACATCAAAGGTAAAAAAACCTGCTTCAAAGTCTCCAATGGTCAGTCCTAGATTTATGAAACCCCACAGCCCCTGACGCTTGGATAAAGCACACTGGTGTCTTGATTTTACACATAAGATATGAAAGAGTGTGAAAAACATAATGTAGGGTATACAAAGGTTAGCTGTAACATTAAAACCACCTACTTAACATTGAATACTGATGCGTTCCTCTTTATGCTACGTTCACACCTGCGTTCGGGTTTCCGTTCTTCCGGTCCACTTGGGGACCAAATGGGGTGTGCCCATTTTCCACCTGAGAGAAAAGTCCTACAATGCACCACATTTTTTAAATGAAATGGAGGACAGAATTCTCGAAAAGTGAGTGATGTGAACCCAAGCCTTACCTGTACTTTTGGCTGGACATGGCACATTATAAAGTAGATGGACTCTTGTAAACATGTGTTCTCCCTCACCTGTCCTCTTGGCTGGACATATCCAAAAATGTGTATTATAAGTTAAGCAACTTTTTTTAAATACAACATAATTATACGAGCAATTATTACAAAATGATATACTAATTGTCCTAGTTGTGTTGGAGTGTGACCACTCAGTGGGAGAGGGTGAAGCCTTTGAAGGCTTTTGTAAGCATGTTCTAATATTGTATTGAATTGGATTCATGGATTAAGGATTCATTACTGATCAAAACTCTGAATTTACCAAAAGTTTCAGAATCTGATAAATTCAAAACCTTCAATTTTGCATTTGGATAAATCTCTACAAATGGATGCTGGCTTTCTAACTAGTAAATCCCATTTACTGAGTTATTTTCAATGACTGATAACTTACAGCTTATAGCTGACAGTGTCTGGTTTAGATTAGTTTACTCTTGGACACTGAAAGTAGGTCAATGATTTATAAACCATAATCTGAACCAGCCAATGAGAGCTGTAAGTTCTAACAGTGTTTTCTTCTTGTGTTGCGAAGATGTCACTATTTTTGACCATATGCAGATGAGCTGTTAGGAAAACAAGGATATTACCACTTACTTCTTAGGACCAATGGCAGTACCTTCATTACTCTGTAAGCCATGTACCGAGGTGGGCTCCCCAGGATAAAGTGAAGTCACAAACGAAGAAAGCAACTCCAACACTGAACTTTACTGAAACCAAAGTTATATCAAAGGTACAAACACCTCAAATGACTGAAAATTACATACACATGGGTATGAGCCCGTTCCCCTCTGCAACACAGTGTGTCACCCAAAAATATGTGTTATGGATATACAAGGTAAATCTACCTATCAGTGTGCTTGGATAGGCCGCCAGACATATACCTATTAATCCCTTGAAACACAGGAACAATTATGTGGGGTACGTGTCGCGGGCATGCCTGTGGTGTAGCACAACAGCTTACAATCTTACAAACCATTCACAATATCCCCAAAACCACATATAACAGTGTCAAAGAACAAACAGACAAGTTTGTTGTTGAGCAGGTACCACGGTTGGAGGATTTGTTTCAATGTCACACAGCTTGTAACGTTCCTAAAACATTGTATCGTAACTTGTCACAAACAACAGCCTTAACTATACTGACTAGAGGCCTGATATCAGTCCCAAAAAGTTTGGTGTGCATGCTTACCGACCCAGGTTTTATTTAGATGGACAGCCGGTCACAGCTACTGAATGAGGGGGCTCCTCTGATCAAAATTCTGTATCAAAGATGGTGATCACTTCTCTATACTACTGGATTCAACAGAGCTCCTAAGCTGTCTTTGCAAATCTCTCCTCTCTCAACAGGATCCAATACAGACAAATGTAGCTGCTTTCCACATTAGTTGGGTAGTACCAGAAGAAACATGCCCCGCGTGGATAGCTTCAGTTTCCTCAGTTTGCATCAGCTACAACCAGCTACCTTATCAAAATGGCTGCTCCAGACTTTCCTTAAGATGACATGTCCCAGCTGTCAGTTTAAAATCATAAATCATTATTCCTATCTTTAGTTACATCGCCCTGGTTAAAGGCATCTCACAGCTCCACAGCCTTCTTTTGTATATTGACAAAAACAGTGATATCACAGCAACAGACACCAATTCACAAGGGAAAAACGCTGTTTGATTCAGGTGATTCTGTCCTATCTATCTGCAGGGCTGTTATTATGTCGAGTTCTGTAGCTTTTCCTCATGCTGCCAAAATAACTCTGAATCATTCCTTCATTGACTCCGACACCACAGAAGGTGTCTAATGGTACCTCACACCCAGTATTGTACACCCATTTGTGGCAGTGGCATAATGACAATACAGGAGTAATTTGGAGAATATAATAACAGTTGACTTGACCTCCAACTATCTCAAATCTCAATCTCATTGAGCATCTGTGAAATATACTGGAAAAGTGAGTCCCGTCCATTGAGGCCTCGCCTGGAAGCTTACACACCTCGACAGGTTAGAGTTGTTTAGGTGGCATGAGGGGGCTTTATACAAAATCCTCCATAACTGGAAATACGGATGACTAAAGAATGCACGGTAAGTTCACACTATCGGAAAATTTATTTCACTTCGTATTACTGTCTACCGATATACTCTGTACATGGACTGCTCTGTCATTGACTTCTCATTACAGTAGATAATAATAATATCTCATTTTTACAGACATATTTCTTTAGAGAATACTTTCTGTCTTCAATGAGTCAACATCTGATCTTCCAATTGATGAATAAGACATTTGATGAATAAGACATTTGATGAATAAGACATCCCACTACCAATGATGACTAAGCCGTCCTACTACCTGTTAATGAGCTTCTGCTAATTTTTTACGGAACAAGGGGAAACACTTCTGTATATCAAAGCTATTTCTCTGAATATTTTGAGTCAGTTTCTATAACTTCCTGATGGGATAATTCCTGCTTTTCACCATAGGCCTGAGAGCGTAAAAGCTTTGCATTAGTTTCTGATTCAATAGCTATTAAATAGTCACCTTTTTATCTTGTTTGTTATTTTTCCTCATTATAGGATCTCGCCCTTTCTTCTCTTTTACTGCTAGCTCGGAAACACTTTGTTTAAATCAACCTTCATCAAATATCTGATTAGTAGAAATTGTTTTATTGATGGGACTTGCTAGGCATCTGTAAATTAGTTTAATTGGTAAAGCTAATAAATTACTATGTGTAGGAGTGTATTTATTGCACAAATGAAGTCACAACTTATAGAATCTTTATTGTCACTTCATGCTGATTAATGCTTATTGAATTTGTGCACAATATGCAATTCTATATGTAATTTCAACATTACAGCCAGTCAACAATGTAATATAGTCTATGCAATGGCAAAACTAATTAATAAACCCATTATAGACATTAGGCTTATTTCACACCACTTTTGAAAATCCATTTTAGAGCAAAAAAACATGGTGATAGACAGGATGTAATCATATATTATGTAATGCTTATATGCTTGCATGCACCTGCCATTGACTCCTAGCAAATAACTATTGTCAAAAAACGTTTCCAGAAGTAAATCTGACAAATGCGGGCTAAAAATATATATTTTTGGTAAAAATTTTCCACATAGAAGACATGGAACCAGTGGTTACAGTACTACATATTTCTAAAATTTAAGAGAAATATTGTGACCCTTCTGCTCATGTTATAGTCACCATAACAGGACCTACCATGTCAACATCCTTTTAAGCCTTAAGTTTGTAAATGTTTGGCTCAGTAAGGTTGTCCAGGAAGTTTAATGATTTAACTTACTTCCTTTGAGGACTTATTCAATCAGGACCTGGGAGTTCCAGGTCATGTGATCAGAAGCCAGGCCAAACCCTCAGGCCATCCTGCCCAAAAATCTTCTTCCACTTTTAAGGAGGACCTTTCACCATCTGGGACACATGTGGTTTAACACACCGCTAGAAAGCCAGCAGTGCGCTGTGAGGAAGGGCGTTCCTGACTGACTGTCAGAAACGCTTTTTTGACAGTGAAGAGCTATGGTACCTGCACCGATAGCTCTTCACTGGGGGCACAGAACAGGAAAGCCGATAGTGCACGGTGTATTACACTGCATGTTCCCCAGGTAGTGAAAGGTCCTCTTTAAGTTACCTGTGCTATGGGAGCTAACTTTACTATAGTCTACCAGTCACCATTGCACAAGTAACTACCTGTGAAAATGGTAGAAGAGAGAGAAAGTGGAGGGACCCGGAGGGCTGGGTGAAGGTTCTTATCACATAACCCAAGGGCAGAACCTCTAAAAAATAATAAAAGTGGGCATTCTTATTGCGTGAAGGCACAAATTGGCCTGCAAAATGCAACCCTCTTTCTGTTCCTAAACAGTATTAACAGCCTTAGTGCCCCCTAATAGCCTGATAGTGCCCTTTGGTAATCAGAAAGTACCACCAAATATTATTTTCCTAAATTGTAAGCTTGTACCAAGGAGTGAGATAAGCTTTTCAGTAGCAACATAGCAAGAGAACATCTTTTCATAGTCAAAATGTGTGCCCAATAGCCAAATTGTGCCAACTAAATAGTAATTTAACACTACTAAAAGTCTTACAGTGCCCCTTCATATCTAGATAGTAGTCCTACAAATTGAAGCAGTATCCCCTTTTTTCTTAAATAATAAAAATGTTAAGGAGTTGCCAGTTGAGCAATTCCCCAGTGCTGCTGCTGAAACCTGGGAAGAAGGGGAAGACAGAGACAGTAAGTCCTAAACTTGATCCAGTCCCTGTCCCTACCTACTTGCCTCACTTTCCTAATGACAGGGACAACTGGCTGACAGTCACTTCTCTAGATTAGTGTGTACATAACAGGACAAGACAGCACAAAACAGAAGAGGAGTCAAGCTGAGGTCAAAACAGAGAGACAAGCAGTACCAAATCACAATCCAAAAGAGAAGCCACAAGAAAAGCCAAAGGTCAGAAGTCAGTAAATACAATACAATAGCAAAGAAAGATGCTTAGCAATGACCTGTTTATAAGTAGTCCAGGTCCCACCCCAGGCTTGATGGGTAGATAGGCTGTCAATCACAAAGCACACAAAAGTAACCTGACCCGAGCCAACACAAAATGTTCAGAGTCCTGGAGCAGGTAATCATAAGTGGACACACCTCCTGAGCCATACAATGTGGTCCGAGAATGGCAAAGAATTTCTAATGGGTGTGGACATAACAAAAAGTACTACTCACCTTATCCCAATCCTCTGACATATGGGGCAGCTGAACGCCCCTTCTGACAGTAATGTCCATAGTGCTATACTGTCAGAGGCGGTGTTCCTTGCTAAGCATCATGGCTGGGCGGTAAAGAATACCCCTTCTGACAGTACAGAGCTACGGACATTACTGTCATGAGGGGCAGTCCTAACAGCTTAGGAGCGCCCTTCTGACTGTGAAGAGCTATCGGTCATTGCACTGATATATCTTCCCCCAGGACACATAATTCAGCACACTGTTACCTTTCTAGTGATATATAAAACTGCATGTGCCCAAGGACTTGAAAGGTCCACTTTAATTGCACCTCTTTAGCCAGGACAATGATCCCCTGTTTGCAATTTGGCCTAGAGAATTTTGCATATGAGGATACTGGTGAAACTGGTGCTCACTCGCCTTGGGATCCAGAGATGGCCAGAAACATGAATCTATATGGACCATCTATGGGAGGGGAGCCCTGGGTAATTGTCCAGCTTGCCCTTTCAATGCCAGCCCTATCCATAGGCGATGTATTACAGTATTATTCTATACTAGCAACAATGCCTTCATAGAGAACATCTCAGAAATACAATGTAACAGCTGATTAGCATGGAACAATTTTTTTTCTTGTGAATAAATAGGAGCAATTGTTTTATATTCATGTCAAATCATACTAACCCTACTGAGTAGAAGGTGGTAGCTCCTTTACTATAACTGAATAGTTTGACAAGCACTGACTGGTATCTTACCATTAAAAGATCATCAGACAACTCATATGTCTGCCATTCACTGATAAGCTATGTAACTACTATCAATCATTATAGACTTAATCATTTCCTGCTAGTCAGGGATCACTTTCTGGCTAGTAAAAATATATATAATGAACTTTCCTGCCCACCTAAATAGGTCTAAGAAAGGAAATATTTCTTGATCACTTTGCATGACTACAAAAGTCATACTGAGGTTTGTGAAGCATTTTCTCATAAAGTTATATATTTTTACTAGACCATATTCTTCATTTTAACCTATAAATAATAAATACAATAAATAAAGAAATAAATATAAAACTACAATACAGGTCCTGAGGCAATAAGGGCTTCTTAAGGTATTGAGTTGTTATGCCAGAAAACTCTGCTTGCAATGCCTCAAAGAGGAAACTTGGCTGTAATGTATCTAAAGTATCTCCTTGTGAAAAATATCAATCCTTTATACTGACCTTTTTTGCCTCCCCCCAGTTCCCTATATTTATCTAACTTCTGTCTCTGCTCCAACTCCATATTCAACTTTACATACAGTATTTTTGAAGATATTAAGAGTAAAACGATTAATGAAGATACACAGCTTTAGAAGCTCCAAAATTTTGGACTACTCTCCGAAGTGCCCCTACCCTTTATCTGATTCACAAGTTGTGATGGAAGGTTTGGAATATCCAGGGCATTGAAGACATAACCCAATATGCTTCCCTTTGGGATACTCCTTACTTGTCTACATTTATTAAAGGGCTTTGAAGTGTGCAAACAAATGGGAGTGAAGAGGGTGTCACAAATGGTTTGAGAGAGAGTACCTTTAAATCTTATACCAAATTAAAAGAAGAATTTGTACCTACCTCTACTGAATTTTATAGGTACCTCTAGATCTGCCATATGCTCCCAAGATGGAAATGAAGTCCCAGTGAAACATGGTTGGCTCTAACAAGACTATGAAAATGATTGACACCTCGTCCTTATCCCGACTATTTACAGGCTTTATCATTGAGAGGATGGTCACTGGCAAAATATCTTGGAAATGGTACCTTCATTGTCACACTGCGTATCTCATTTGTACTTGTTACATAATACATATTGAACACCTACATCCCCTTTTGACATAGGGACAGATTTCTTATGTCCCCTTTGTCAGTCCCAACCAGTTAATTTGTTTTGTATGTTTTGTTGATGAAGTCAACTGGTTTATGGCATGGAAACAACTCTGTGGTTATCAGTAGGTTCAACAAGCTGTGGGTGCCCTGGATTGACTAGTTGAACTTTTCTTCAAGCGTGTTAATTAGATATCAACTGGGTATACAGTAATATCATCATGGATTCCCATTGGAGGGCACTGGAGAAACTTAGGCTGCATAAAAGCTCACATGGACTTTAGGTATGGAATGGTTGGGTCTCCTGCTGTTGCTTTTCTTGCACTTAGGTGCTGCCAGACCCTAACATGAGAGGACAATGCTATAGACATCAAATAATGGTTCAAATCACTGTACAGTGTTTATTTGGGGATGGGGTTTGGACAGAGAGTGAGATAGGGGCTTGTTTGGTGGGTTCTTTGTTTTAGTTTTTTTAAAATATGATTTTTTTTCCAATAAAAACATCTAACCAAAAGGATTTGCTAAAGAACATGTGAATATAATCTTTTGTATGACTGTGGGTGCAACTCCGTGTAGTTGTCTTCTATGATGAATGTGCACTGTCAAACTATTGTTTTTCTATGTAGGTCTAAAAATCTGTACTGATTAATTGTATGGTTCAAACTGTTTTTATTGAAAAATGCATAAAAAACAGAACATGACAAGTAATCATCAGCCATCTATTCTTTGGCTTTTGTAAAGAGGTACACATCTGGTTCGCATCTGGAACTTACAACAATTAAAAACAAGCAACTGTTCCAACTTCTAAATGCACAACACACAAAAAGATAGCATAGGACCTGAGCAATTGGTGGTGCACCATTGGCATGTTGGTAATACAGTCCTAGAGAATAATGGATAGTAAACACTGGGGAAAAAGAAAAGAGAAAGTAACAGAAGAGGGGTAAGTGTGGGGAAAGAAGGGGAAGGTAAGTAAGTGGATACCTCTGTTCCTGGGGTTAATGAGGTGTTAATGAGGATGGCCAGATCACTGTCTTGCCTCCAATGTAACTGATCATCGTCAGGGAGTTCCCTTGTCCCTGACCCCCAGCTCCTCCATATGCATAACATGATTAAGTGCCCCTACCTACATCAGTTAAAAGGAAGTAAATGGGAATTTCCTCAAACTATGGAAGATCTGGCACATAGCCGTAATAAAATGTTGTAAAAGGATCGGATACAAGACTAGAGAACATGGACTAGAGAGCCTATTCAGGGTTGAGTGTGACTCTAAGCCAACACATAGTGTTGTGAAGCCCTAAAAGATCTGCCGATAAGGAGGCAACCAGAGGACAGGTGCATGTGATATGTAGCATAGAACTTTTGTTCCTGCCATAAAACAGAAATACACTAGGATGTACAACGTCCATTGTTTTCTAGTCCATAAAATGGGATTTAACGTGAAACCAGCCTAAGCCAGCATTTAGCATTTAACACATTGGTGGGCCCAGTGCAAAGGTTACATAAGTTGGCCCCCCTCTCCATCAAAACCACATAAACATACCTGACCCACTGAACCACCGAAATTAAAATAGCCTCCATAGTATAATATATATATATATATATATTATAAGTGGCCATGCCCTTGCACATATAAATAGTAGTCCCCCTTATAACTATGGCCCATTCACAGCTAACTGCTCCCTTATCAATAAGAATTATGAGGTAGGGATATTATTATTTAAATCTCCACCATGTCTTTGAACCTGGGCTGGCTCTGCATGCCGATACAGTTGTGAGTGGAGTTCTCCTGGGCAGAAAATCTGGTGCCCAAATCCAGCGCCCCTGCAACCATAGGGACTGCTGCAAGTGCACCATTTGCTTTATGGTTAAAATGGCCCTGACAATAGGGAATCCTATCAGTGTGAGGGACAATAAGTATAGAAAACTATTATGCTAAGAGTCCCTCTCCTGGTAAATCCAGCCAACATATGGATGAATGGGGGTAAAAAACAATCACCAGGATTTGTGATCAGCATGTGCAAGTGCACAACGCATCTGTGTCACACAGCAACCTGCAGTTATAATACAATGTAGTTTGCAGCATTTCCCTTCAAAGTTTTTGTCTTGACAAATAATGAATGGATATTGAAATTATAGGAAGATGATATTAATGATTCCATTGCGTTTTATACAAAGTATATTAGAATGGGATTCATTTGTATGTAGCCAGTTATTACGTTAGTTAACATGCTTATTTAAATAAGGCAGCCCATGGCGATCCCATGGGTGTAAAAGTCTCTGTAGGTATTTATCACAATATTAGGTGCAATGACTTTTGCATTTTGGGGTTTGTTTTGAATAACATAATCAAGAAAATGTCTATCTTAACAAGCTCATTAAAGTGCTATGTTTTCATCTTAATTACTGCATTAGAAGGGGATACAAAATTTGCATAAACGTATTCTGTATCATTTGCATGTAATTAAAATTCGCACAGTAAAATCACATGCAGTGCACAAAATTGTAGTTAAAACTGATGACAGTACTAGTATAAAACTGGAAGGAGTATTCGGAGCACAATTAATGGTAAATATACATTAACTTATTTTTTTCCTTTGGCTTTTAAAAAGTTTTACATTGTTTAGTTAGCCCTTCTCCTACTTTATATTTACTGCAATGTAGGTCCAGGCTCCCATTAAAAACACATTTAAAGTTTCTTTTTATGTTTGCAAAATATTGGGTAAAATTGTAATTCCATGCATTTAAATAATTAGTCTTAATTAGTTTACTGTATAATATGGAGATCAAGTGTTTTGGCCAAATCTTGCAAGACGCCAGTGAATATTATATCAACTAATTTTTTAGGCTGCAAACTAAGCATTAGTTATTAAAATGTATTGGAAATTGTAGAAGTAATATCACAAATACCCAATATCCCATCTGTCAGAGAGTATAAGGGAATTACTAGTTGGGTAATTCCCTAGTGCTGCTGCTGGAACAATAGAAGAAGGGAAAGAAAGAGACAGTGAGCCCTAAACATGACCTAGCCTCTTTCCCTACCTACTTTCTACACTGTCCTAGTGACCGAAGCAACTTGGTGACGGTCCCTTCACTCAATAAGTGTACACAGAACAAGACAAGACAAATAACACAAAAGAGGTATCAGTAAGTTAAGGGTCATAGCTAGAGAGACAAAGCAGTACAAAATCGTAATCCAAAAAGTAGTCACAAGGGAAGCCAATGGCCAGAGGTCAGTAATACAATAGTAAGAGAAGTAGGAAGCTGGTGAAGACAAAGTTACAGGACAGATTCAAAATAGCCAGCAAACCTGTGTGGGCTGATGACCTGTATATAGGAAGTCCAGGAGCAGCCCCAGACTTGATTAGTAGACAGATTGTCAATCACACAGGCAAGGCTAAGACTAACTCTTTAAAGAACAAAGTGAAAGAAGGTGCAGGAGATAAGTGTGGTGGAAATTCAATTACAAAGGATAGGTAATAAAGCAGCATTCACAGAGAACAACACAAAACTCCAAGCAAAGAATCAAACTGAACATGCCTCCTGTGCCACAGCGTGCGAGCGGAGGGTGGTGCAGAGACTCGAACAGGCGATGTTACAGAGGGCTTAAAGAGGTAATCTGCACTCTCCAGTGTTTTTCATAATGATGATCAACCTACAGAATAAGTCATCAATATCTGATCATTGGGGTTAGGACGCCCAGACTCCATATTGATCAACTGATATGGCTGTATTTAGTTGCTGGTTCCTTTGAAGATGTACACAACCAGAAGCAAATGTGCTCCTATTCAAGTAATAAACACAGAGCTGCAGTATGCCCTGCTTTATCCTGCCTTAAGACACATTTTGTTTGATCAAAGCATACAGTAGTTTTCTTAGACCATATTTGTTGCTCCAAATGGCTTGATACAGTATTTCTCAGCTATTATCAAGGTAGCCGAGTAGCCCCAGAATAATCTCCACCATTTAAATATGGTGCACTTATACTTAAAATTAAATGTCATGTTGGTCCAGTTCCTATTTTTAATCCCTCAAACTTACAATAACAAACGCTGTGTGTCGACCTGTCTGTTTGACAGGAGATCCACAGGAGAGTCTTTGTTCAGGTCCTCAATCATTTTTGACATTCTGTCCACACATGTGCATGTCAGCCAATAAGTGGCTAAGCAGCGATCCTCCAATTAACTGTATTATTCCCATGTGGGTTAAAGGTCAGGAATGGGATCCAAATGGAAAATCTTTGCAGAATCCCTGGTCAAAAGAAGAGGTATGTATATAGTGATGCAGGATGCAAAGAATCCAGGGTAGTTTGGTTGTTTGGTTTTCATAATTTTGCTTTCCAAAAGTCATAACTTAAAAAAAACACCATCTTGCGCAAGTTAATGATTTGCCTGGGAACATCATATTCTGGAGTCCATATTTTTCTTTACTTTTTTTGACAGAAACTATATAAGGACCCCTTTTTGTGGACCAAGTTGTAGCTTTGGCTAATATCATTGGTATGTACAAGTTTTTAATCACTTTTAATCACTTTTGCTCTTTTGGGGGAAGGTGGGACGATCAAAACACATTCATTTGCATATTATCAAATATACATTATCTGTATGGAATAAATAACATTTTTTTAACTTATACACACAGCGATATCTAAAAAAATTTTGTACATTATTATATTAATTCAATGGTGCTGGATATTATTATATTAATTCCATAATGCTGGATATTATTATATTAATTCCATGTTGCCGAATTTTATTATATCAATTCCATGGTGCTGTACATTATTATATTAATTCCATGATGCTGGATTTTATTATATTAATTCCATGATACTGTACATTATTATATTAATTCCATAGTCTTGGCTATTATTATATTAATACCATGGTGCTGTACATTATTATATTAATTCCATGGTGTTGTGCATTATTATATTAATTCCATGATGCTGAATTTTATTATATTAATTCCATGGTGCACATCATTATAATATTAATTTCATGGTGCTGTACATTATTATATTAATTCCATGTTGCTGTATATTTGAGGGTTTACATACAGTACACACAATATGCAAAACAAATATAATACTAACAGTGACTGACTGGCACAGTGGGGTAGAGGGCCCTGCCCGCCCTCTTACAGTCTATGAGGGAAGAGGGATAGAGACAGTAGGTGAAGGTAGTGGCTGTTCAGATGGTGGAGTAGTAACAGTACTATGACTTCATGTATTCACACTGGATACAAAACCAACAAACAAATATTTCAGACTTCAGGACTAACCTGCCAATATGGTATTTGTTTTGTTTAAACTAAACTTTCAAAAACATTTAATTTTCTGGCAGAATTTGTGACATTAATAAATATTGTAATATACTTTGCCACATTTTGGCTTCTTTCTGTAAAATTAATTACTGAACTTTGTCTATTGCTACATTAAATCTGTACAATGCTTCTCACAGTGTAGGGCTCATATATAATACAGGTAAGCTGTGTTTTTCATTTAGAACAGTGTTTCTGGTATCCTATGAAAGAAGAGATTCTCAGCTTTCATATGAGACCAAGGTTGCATTTCTGCTTGTATTATTCTATATTACTTCCAGATATATCAATAGTTAAAAACACAATTGGGATTGAGAGAAGCTATAAATAAGGCATAAAAATGTTGTATCATTATAGACACGTCTTCCCTATCCACAGGATCTCTAGAACCGGGCACATGTAACTCTTTGTTTGAATGGAGTGACAGCCACACATCATTTGCATACCATTTGAGTGTGTGGTACAGCCAGATATAGCTCATTTAACACTTATCCTATGACTGAATAAGTGTCATGTGGACCAAATTAACAAGTTATCATCTATCCATCAAGTCACAAGATTGTGGTCCTATTTTCCCTATATGAATGGAGCCTTAAGTTATGCAGACAAGTGATAAATGCAGTGGTGCCAATCGCAATTGCCAAACAAGGGTCATATTGGTGGGGACCTAATGGCCAAAACCTCAACAAATCAGCAGGTTATCATCAATAGTGTAGATAGGTAATAACATGTTAACTTGTTCCAACCCCTTTAAAGGGAATCTACAACCACCAAAATTTCTTCTAAACCACTTGTATGCCATTGTAGGGACCATTAACAACACAGTGGACATTTGCCACTAATGGTAGACTCTTTTTAAAATTATTTTATTAGATATAATGAACATGTAAAGGGTGTAAACCACAACTAACCTACAACATACACCCTTACAAAGTAAAGTTATGCGTACAGGCATTTTGACACTTAACTGATCCTGAGTTTGGTGAAGGATTCCATTTTTTTTTTCTTCAAACCAATACAACAGAATGTCAAGACATGCTAACAAAAGACTAGAAAGACTGCAATTCACTCTCCCCCACTGGGTGATAGACACAAATAGGATAGTTAGCATATTACTGTATAATAATTTGTCATCCACTATATTTCTTGAAATATTTGTTAGGTGACAGACATTACAATGCTGGATGTGGCAGGGTTTTCATTGTCGGTTTAAGCTCACAACACTAGGAGTGATGTTTCTGGATTCTATCCTACAGAAGAAGGCAGTTTCAATCTGCAGTGGCCTTTTCCACAGCATTTCTAGTAGTTAGTATCAAGAGCAATGGGAAGAGTGAGAAGTGAGACCAAAAAGAAGTCCCAGAAATAGCCATCGACTGTGAGAGAAACCAATAATGTATGAAATCCACTGGCTGTATATTCTTGACAGTGGATGGTATCATACTAGCCTGTAGATGAGTACAGAGGGTATGGAGAACTAGTTTCTTTATGGCTTGGTCAAAGGCCTACAACAGTGTTTAACAAAGCTGTATATTAGTATTGGAGAAACGAAGGAAGTTATTTCTTTTGAATTCTCCTCTTAAAAACATAGAAATAATAACAGCACTCCAAACTTCCATAATAAAGTATTGTTTTAAGACCCAAAATCCATGTGTCCCTGGTTGGGACAATATCCGCCAGCAAGCCACCTTCAGAAAGATAATAATAATAATAATAATAATAATAATAATATTATATTTCTAAAATTCTATTATTCTTTTAGCACTGTTTAACCACTTCTGGACCGCCTATTGAGTATATACGTCTGGTAGGTAGTTGTCTATTTCTACGTTCTTGCAGTTTTCCACAGCTACACAAAATTGTGCAGCTCCTGAAACAGGGAGCCAACTGTAACTTAAGTCAGAGCTCCCAGAGAGAAGGCAGGGAAGATTTATTAACTTCCCTACCTTCCCAATTGCTGTGTATATAGTGCTCATTGAGCTATGGACACCGCCATGATGCTGCCCTCTGACATGGCGTTACATGAATCGCCAGGATCAGAGTCTGTAAGAGCTACTGTCCCACAGGACCCAGATCAGCTTTATAAAATAGGCAGGAGGCTGTATTACCCCTGAAACTGGGGCTAAATGTGCCAGCCCCAGTTATAGGGGAAATCAGTCTCCCCCACCAAAGTGTGATCAGATGTCCCCTAAAGTCTATTATGGGAACAAAATGTAAAAATAAATAAATAAAATAATTAGAAAAGTAGAAATAAGTAGGGGCCACACGGTGGCTCAGTGGTCAGCACTGCAGCCTTGCAGCGCTGGAGTCCTGGTGTTCAAATCCCACCAAGGGCGTAAAACCATCTGCAAGGAGGTTGTATGTTCTCCCCGTGTTTGCATGGATTTCCATCCCATATTCCAAAAACATACTGATAGGGAAAAATGTACATTGTGAGCTCTATGTGGGGCTCACAATCTACATTAAAAAAAAGTAGAAATAAATAAATAAATCTAGTTCTAGACCCACTCCCAACGACACCATACAAAATAAAAATTACCGTAATATATAAATTTGTGGTATTAAATGAGAAAAAATAAATGTGAAATTCAGACACAATGTCCCTCCTCTTTTGTTTGCATTTTCCTGGATATAAATTTAAAAAATAAAAATAAAAAAAATAAAAACTTAAAAACAAAGCTCTATGTGTCACCAAAAAAAAAATGCAGAAATTAGTTGAATAACTCAAATGATAAAAATGTTACAGCCCTCAAAACCGCACATACAAAAAACTCGAAAATATGCCCTTTCCGGGACCAGAAATTGGCCCGGTATTGAGATGGTTAATAAAATCCAGTGCAGTATATTCCGTAATGCATGTTAGATGCCACATGCTGCATATGACTTATTGAAATAGTGAGGTTCTGGCGAGTAGTAAGGAAGGAAGTGGGCATGTTTTCTTGGTGCCAGAAGAGTCCAACAAAACACTGTCTTATCTGCGGCACCAAAGTGAATTTTAACCTCATGTAAAGAAATATTAAACAATGGCAAATACCAATTTTGACAAAAGTGAAAGGTAGTGGTAGAAAAGCATGCTGGGGCAACAAGGTGGCTCAGTGGTTAGCATTACAGCCTTGCAACACTGGAGTCCTGGATTTGAAATCTGCCAAGGACAAACATCTGCAAGGGGTTTGTATGTTCTTCCCGTGTTTGTGTGGATTTCATCCCATATGCCAAAGACATACTGATAGGGAAAGTGTACATTGTGAGCCTTATATGGGGCACAATCTACGTAAAAGAACAGAATGCAGACTTTCTTGTTAGTGCAAATGTCTGAGGAAGTCACAAAGCAAAGCTGCATCTTCTTAACATGGACCGGTAGGAAATATTTATAACTAGAGATGAGCAAACAGTAAAATATTCGAGGTTCGATATTCGTTTCGAGTAGCCCCTCAATATTCGACTACTCGAATCGAATATCGAACCCTATTATAGTCTATGGGGGGAAAATGCTTGTTTCAGGGGTAGGCAACGTTCGATCAAATTATACTTACCAAGTCCATGAGTGAGGGTCGGGCTGGATCCTCAGTGCAGTCTTCTCCTTGCAGCGTCCCCGCGGCGTCTTCCGGCTCTGAATTCACTCTGCCAGGCATCGGGCCTGGGCAGAGCCGACTGCGCATGCCCGCAGTACAAGCGGCAGATGCCTGGCAGAGTGAATGAAGAGCCGGAAGATGCCGCGGGGAAGCTGCACGGAGAAGACTTCTAAAGGTAGGAGAAGAACTAGCGTTGATTGGCCGACTGTATAGCATTCGGCCAATCAATGCTGGTTCTGCATAAAACTTTTACATTCGAACAGCGAGTGGTACTCGATCGAGTACAAGTATTTCGAATACCGTAGTATTCGATCGAACATCTACTCGATCGAGTACTACTCGCTCATCACTATTTATAACAATAACTCATTTAGAACATTAACTCCAAACTTAAAGAAATTTCTAGCAATTACTTATTGATTTCATAGTGGGAACATCTATATTTTGTCTGTATTCTTCCTTTGTTACAGTATTATTCCATTCAATACCATATATCAAGCAATCGTTCTCTTTATTCTCTCTTTTTTCAATGTTTTCAACCCGATAAGAATGAAAGTCAAAATATTGGCACATTACTAGTAATACACATGGACCACTTAATTGATTTTTTTTTTTTTTTTACTCTTAGTAGACTTTACCTGCTGGTAAGTGAATCTCTTGAAATGCAGCTATAAATAAAATATCTATTTTTTCTCATGCAGAAACCAGTGACAGCAGCAGCTGTCTTTGAGCAAATAAGAAGAGACATGTGTCTTAATGTAGTAAGAATAAAGCTGAGTTTGGCTATTATGTATCATTATCAGTCACAAAGTGCTGATGGGAGTAGATATTCACCACATGCATAGGATGTCTGCAATGCACAGAACACCACATGCTGGGATTGCTGTGTCTATTAGGTATAGTATAGCATAATAGGAATACAACACCAATAATAGTTACACATTTTACTCAATATTCCGGCAGGGCTGTGTCTCCCAAAATACAAATTGTATTACTTTTCAAAAGAACATCTATAACATTTTGCTCTGCCATATTTTCTTTCTGGGCCTCCTTCTGCCTTTACTGTAAGATAAGATTTGCCCTTCATTACCTTTTCTCTTAGCTGTCCAGATATGTTTGTCACAATATCATATCACAAGATCCCTGTCCTATATGTGTGTGGCATCCAGGGGTAGCTATTCAGATTGAAGCATTTCAAGAGTTTTGTTCATGTTTCAATATTCTATTGAATTTATTTCACGAGAAATTGGAGACCTTAACAAAGAGTAATTATTTAAATGACTTTAAATGAATTTATTATTACATAATTCTGTAATATTATCCTATCAGGGGAAAATGTTTCTATATCATTACCTAGTCTGTCTGCTAAACTATTCACTTCACTGCTCAATTCCATCTGCAATGAAGACAGGTTTCAGTACATAGAGCTCTATGGAGAGTGGAGGAGGAAGAATGAGAAGCAGAAAGACACAGAGATCCCAGAACATATACAGAAAGGTTTATATCTCAGCTAGAAATCTTATTGTTTCATGTAGCAGTAAGTACCTGCATCTGTTTTTCACTTGCTGGGCTCCTCCTTCTCCTACCCTCCCCTCTCTATAGACTTCTACATAATCTGACTTGCTTGTGAGACTAGAGTAAAGAGACATGTGGCAGTGAATTGAGCAGTTTAGTAGACAGGAGAGGACATATAACCAAGTTTCATATATTCACCTGAACATTTCATTTACAAAAAACAAAAGAAGAAATAACAGTTACTATTTAGCCAAATGCATGTTAAAGGGGTTGGTCACTTCCAGACCAATATTGGGAGTCAAATAATATTGTTTGTATAATAAAAAAAATTATACAATTTTTCAATTTCTATTTCAATCCTGTACAGTTTTCTAGATTTCGGCTTGCTGTCATTCATTCTGTTACTTCTAGAGGATAAAACTCTGACCATGGTCATGTGATTTATGGTCCATGGTCATGTGATGAGCACACAGGTGCACAGCTGATTACCAGGCAGCTGTCTGATTATTGTGCTGTGACTGTAACAATCTGTGCACCTATGTCCTCATCACATGACCATGGACTGTAAATCACATGACCATGGACTGTAAATCACATGACCATGGTCAGAGCTTTATCCACTAGAGGTAAACAAAATGAATGACAGAAAAACCGTGATCTAGAAAACCGTGACGAATTGATGCAGAAAGTTGAAAAATTGTACAACTTTTTATTATACAAACCATAACATTTGTCTCTCAATATTATTCTGAAAGTGCCCAACCCCTTTAAGTTAAGGGTGAACACATCAGTAAGCATGTATTTTTCATCTGCTGTCTAAGAGAGCTGAGTTTGGAGTCCAACTACAGTGTGAATCGCCTCGTAACTTTCTTGGTTATAAACAGTTCTAATACCTTACCAGGAAGGAAAAGAACATAAAATTCAAAGAGGTCATACTCATTACAGTGAAAACTATAATACCGATGGATATCAGATAGTGTTCCAGCTTCCAGCTCTAGAAAACCAAAACTATATATATTTAAATGCTAAATATTTGAGTTCTGTTTCTTTTCCTTTTATTTTCTGCTTATTTATATATACTGTTGTGTGTGTGTGTGTGTGTGTGTGTGTGTGTGTCTGTGTGTGTCTGTGTGTGTGTGTGTAATTTTTTGATCATTTAGCTTTTTTATGGCAACAATATATGATAGTCTTCAATGAAGCACAAATGTTGTACCAATATTTCTCTATGCAATTGTTGTATGACTGGAGGGCTTATGACTCATATGTGGGTGGTTATTGTCCCTCAGTGCAGTACAGTAGGTGGTGGCCACAATAAGCATTTAACTGCATACAGCACATATAAATAATGCATAAACGCACTGAAAGCACATATTGAATAATGTATAACCAGCCATTGATCCACTATGAATTACCTGCCAGCTATTCCTGAAGTAGTTAAGTGATGACATCATTGAAGGAAGAAGTTACTATTGTTCATTCCTAGGATTTAGACTCCTCCTTTCATAAAAGTCAGATGCATGTGCAGCTTCTGTGTATACTAGCTAGAAAACATAGAAAAAAACTGGTAATTGGAAATATGGATGTTAGTATAATAATAATCGCCATGAACAATGTATTTGTGCAGTGTCTAATAAACAGCAAGCAAATAGTCATTATGGAACAGACCAGGACTGGCTTTATCAGAAGCCCCAGAGCATCTGTGGGTCCTAAGTTATGATACAATAATGGGTCTCTGTCAAATGCAGGCCAAAAACCCAGTGGAATACCTATATGAAGCAGGTTTTGAAGCCAGTCCCTTGACAAAAGTTCTTATGAGCTGTTTCACAAATAATTTATAAGACCTTATTGATCATATGTCCAAATTAAATGGACATGTTCTCTATAAATGGAAGGTGGCCCTTCAGAATAATTTCCTCTACTGGGGACAATAACCCCTAGATTGTCTAATGTACTGTAGCTAACTCTGTCTTTCTTATAGATACACAGTTTGTCTCTGCTTTGTATTATTACCCTTTTACTGCCAATAACAGAATTATCTGGAATATTAGGATGGATGTAGTCCAAGTACCCTATTAATTGTAAAGTACCTTAATTTACCCTACTACCGTTTTTTTCTCTGCCACCTGCAGAGCTGCAGACCTCCCCATGAATCAAGCAGGGCTCAGAGCACAGACCTGGAGACCAGACACGTATACTGTTACCAGGGTGTTTGAGATCAATTCAACACAAGCTCTTCTGAAAATCCACATACATGAAGAAGATGCCATTTTGCTCCAATCATAAGGAATGCTAAACCACAGATACAGACTGGAGATCCAGTAATGTACACTGAACAGGTAAACCAGAGGTATCCCTGTTGTTCTACTAAAGAGTAAGTGTTAGGAGTCAGGCCAGAACCTCCGCAGTGGCATGTGGGGGTTGTTGGCCTTCTACTAACATGGACCGTGGCTTCTTTTCCACCATAGGGGTGATACTGGCCTGCCAGGAGCCTATATATTGTGAACTTCTGCTCTTCATCACTGCTGGCTATTCAGTTTATTCTGGTAGTAAACTCTCCTCTGCCTGTGTCCCGTGTGCCTCTGCCTTGATTTCCTGGTTCTGTTTCTGACTGCTTTTGCCTCCCAATTTTGCACTCTGCCCTCTTCTGTTGACAACCTCAGATTGCCTTCAGACTACTGCACCTTGAACTTGATTTGGTACCACTCTGCTCTCCTGTTACTGACCCGGCCTGCTGGACCTCTGTTTTGGATTACCCCACTGTACTTCACTGACCTCACATTGATGATCCAGATTGGACGACCACTCTTTGGTGCACTTCTGCCATCTACTGGCTACTGCCAACCGCTGCCTTATGATTCTTCAGACCTTCATCTCAACTCCAGCGCTCCCTTATCCATACTGTCCTGCCCAACGGTAGCCTTCAAGTCCATCCCCACCATCAGGGGCTCTGGTACACATCTCTGGAGTGTTGAGGTTGGTGCGGCTTGGAGTGTGCAGTACACTCAGTGCAGTATTATGCCATTTTGATCAGTGTGTCTGGCACTGGTACTATTTGCTAAGTGCTGCATCTTTTTATTAATACTAAGAAGGGATTTGGGTAAAGTGTATATCTGTTTAACTAAATATTACCATTGTATGTTATTTATGTACCATTGTCAGTTTAATAAACCATTTAATTAAGGTGCTTTTCACTGTACTGTATATGATGTCTGTAGTGAAGTGGTAATGTTGCCCCAGGAGATTATGTGTGAGGCAAGGGAAACTCCTTCCCCACAGATTTACAACTAAAAAAGGCACTATGAAAAAGGTAAAAAAGGTTGCAACTACATTTGCCCATCATCACATTAGCACATTATGACATAATGTAGTGTTTTGTGATGAAGCTCTCCTGATGCCTTTCTTCTGTTCCCTCTGGAAATCTTTGAGAAACTTGCAAATGTCACAATTTCTGTGTACTTTGAATTGAACAATTTATTGATTCTGGTACTACCACACCCAGGGTATACTACTTTGAATTGAAACAACACTTCTCATTGGCTGTAAAGTTTCACAATTTGGTTCTAACTTTTGCTACAAATGCTGAGGAGTCTGTTCATCAATTGTCATACATCTCTGGCCTGTTTAAGTAGGACAAGTAGTTAGCTAATCGAAAGGGAAAGCTTTTCACTTCATTAGCATTTCACTTGTCCTATAAGATAAGAATGGTTTTAACACAGAACCCTTAGCGATTTTTTTTTCTTAATCTTAATTATACGTCTCATCACAAGGTCTCAATTTAAACCTCGTTCCACCACACCTCCTACTGAAGGATCTTAGGGTACACCAGGTATTCCAATACTTATCTTCCCTTTTGGCCATATTACTCCTGTTAGGGATACCAGCTTTTAGGAGCTCTCTCTCTATGGGGCCCTGGATAGAGGTTCATTAAAGTCTGCATGCCAGCCGCTTCCATTCATTCCTACGGGTGCATGCTATTCGAAACGGGAGTTTCGAATAGTACTCGCTCATCTGATACTATAGCCTTTCCCACAATGTTTGGCCAGTAGCCAAGCATTGTGGACAATAACCTCCGACCTCGATTCCGGAATTCCGATCGTGATTGTGAAATTTACTTGATCGCCAATCGGAATCCGAACATTTCCGATCCCGATCGCTCAACCCTAGCAGTGATCTTATAGCACAAAATGTACATGCAGCAGCATCAGCAACACAGAGCTGAGAGACCAAGAAACATCCTCTCACCAAGCAACCTGCAAAATATCCTCTCACCCCATGTAACCTGCCTTTGATAACAAATTCAGTCATCGGTTTTTCACATCTTCATGGTTCTATTATGCCATCAAAACTGCAAAACACAAACATATTTCAATTTATAGTGGCATGTAGTTCAAGGCACATGAATCTGCATGTGCAATCCCTATACATATTTGTATATCGGTGATGTGTATGTGTTTGTATTTTCCTATAAATATGTCCTCATGCTGATATGGTAGCACAGTAATCTCCTAGTACAATATATATTCAGCAGCACCAACAGCTAGGAGTTAAGAGATTTATAGAATAAAGCAATCTACAGCACACCCTCTTGGTCCAAGAAATCTCCTTTGGATACAAGACAACAACATTGTTTATTTAGTATAAGAAGCAGCCCTACAGTGAAGAAAGAATGTGGATCTGGAACACAATGTGAGTTATGAATTGGTTGTAACTAGAGATGAGCGAACACTAAAATGTTCGAGGTTCGAAATTCGATTCGAACAGCCGCTCACTGTTCGAGTGTTCGAATGGGTTTCGAACCCCATTATAGTCTATGGGGAACATAAACTCGTTAAGGGGGAAACCCAAATTCGTGTCTGGAGGGTCACCAAGTCCACTATGACACCCCAGGAAATGATACCAACACCCTGGAATGACACTGGGACAGCAGGGGAAGCATGTCTGGGGGCATAAAAGTCACTTTATTTCATGGAAATCCCTGTCAGTTTGCGATTTTCGCAAGCTAACTTTTCCCCATAGAAATGCATTGGCCAGTGCTGATTGGCCAGAGTACGGAACTCGACCAATCAGCGCTGGCTCTGCTGGAGGAGGCGGAGTCTAAGATAGCTCCACACCAGTCTCCATTCAGGTCCGACCTTAGACTCCGCCTCCTCCGGCAGAGCCAGCGCTGATTGGCCGAAGGCTGGCCAATGCATTCCTATGCGAATGCAGACTTAGCAGTGCTGAGTCAGTTTTGCTCAACTACACATCTGATGCACACTCGGCACTGCTACATCAGATGTAGCAATCTGATGTAGCAGAGCCGAGGGTGCACTAGAACCCCTGTGCAAACTCAGTTCACGCTAATAGAATGCATTGGCCAGCGCTGATTGGCCAATGCATTCTATTAGCCCGATGAAGTAGAGCTGAATGTGTGTGCTAAGCACACACATTCAGCACTGCTTCATCAAGCCAATACAATGCATTAGCCAGTGCTGATTGGCCAGAGTACGGAATTCGGCCAATCAGCGCTGGCCAATGCATTCTATTAGCCCGATGAAGTAGAGCTGAATGTGTGTGCTAAGCACACACATTCAGCACTGCTTCATCAAGCCAATACAATGCATTAGCCAGTGCTGATTGGCCAGAGTACGGAATTCGGCCAATCAGCGCTGGCTCTGCTGGAGGAGGCGGAGTCTAAGATCGCTCCACACCAGTCTCCATTCAGGTCCGACCTTAGACTCCGCCTCCTCCGGCAGAGCCAGCGCTGATTGGCCGAAGGCTGGCCAATGCATTCCTATGCGAATGCAGACTTAGCAGTGCTGAGTCAGTTTTGCTCAACTACACATCTGATGCACACTCGGCACTGCTACATCAGATGTAGCAATCTGATGTAGCAGAGCCGAGGGTGCACTAGAACCCCTGTGCAAACTCAGTTCACGCTAATAGAATGCATTGGCCAGCGCTGATTGGCCAATGCATTCTATTAGCCCGATGAAGTAGAGCTGAATGTGTGTGCTAAGCACACACATTCAGCACTGCTTCATCAAGCCAATACAATGCATTAGCCAGTGCTGATTGGCCAGAGTACGGAATTCGGCCAATCAGCGCTGGCTCTGCTGGAGGAGGCGGAGTCTAAGGTCGGACCTGAATGGAGACTGGTGTGGAGCGATCTTAGACTCCGCCTCCTCCAGCAGAGCCAGCGCTGATTGGTCGAGTTCCGTACTCTGGCCAATCAGCGCTGGCCAATGCATTCTATTAGCCCGATGAAGTAGAGCTGAATGTGTGTGCTTAGCACACACATTCAGCTCTACTTCATCAGGCTAATAGAATACATTGGCCAATCAGCGCTGGCCAATGCATTCTATTAGCTTGATGAAGCAGAGTGTGCACAAGGGTTCAAGCGCACCCTCGGCTCTGATGTAGCAGAGCTGAGGGTGCACAAGGGTTCAAGTGCACCCTCGGCTCTCCTACATCAGAGCCGAGGGTGCGCTTGAACCCTTGTGCAGCCTCGGCTCTGCTACATCAGAGCCGAGGGTGCGCTTGAACCCTTGTGCACACTCTGCTTCATCAAGCTAATAGAATGCATTGGCCAGCACTGATTGGCCAGAGTACGGAATTCGGCCAATCAGCGCTGGCCAATGCATCCCTATGGGAAAAAGTTTATCTCACAAAAATCACAATTACACACCCGATAGAGCCCCAAAAAGTTATTTTTAATAACATTCCCCCCTAAATAAAGGTTATCCCTAGCTATCCCTGCCTGTACAGCTATCCCTGTCTCATAGTCACAAAGTTCACATTCTCATATGACCCGGATTTGAAATCCACTATTCGTCTAAAATGGAGGTCACCTGATTTCGGCAGCCAATGACTTTTTCCAATTTTTTTCAATGCCCCCAGTGTCGTAGTTCCTGTCCCACCTCCCCTGCGCTGTTATTGGTGCAAAAAAGGCGCCAGGGAAGGTGGGAGGGGAATCGAATTTTGGCGCACTTTACCACGTGGTGTTCGATTCGATTCGAACATGGCGAACACCCTGATATCCGATCGAACATGTGTTCGATAGAACACTGTTCGCTCATCTCTAGTTGTAACAAAAAGATGAGTTCCTGCAACCAATAACAGTACCAGAAAAGGAGTAAATAAAAAATGCTACATTTTATGTGGATTCTATTATTACATAAGCTATTAAAAACAATTAAAATCACAAATACCCTGATCAGACATTGGTTTGTAGTATTAGAAGATCATTGTTTAAGTATCCTAAGGCTTAGTTCACATAAGGGGCGGTGGGGCGGATTTTGGCACCGAGAGTGACGTGGGGAGCTGCGTCACTCTCGGGTCAAAACCTACCTGCCATGACTGTTGCAGCTCCCGACAGTCGTGCCTTCCGCCTCCGGAGTCGGCTCAAATGAATGGGCCGACTCCAGAGGTTGCTGCCGCCAGGCGGATGTCGCGGCTCAACGAGCTGCGGAAGCCGCCTGAAGAAAGGGCAGCCAACTTCATTTTCATGAAAAAAAGTAGCCTGGCAATCTAAAGTACAAAATAGACGCTCTCACCCAATAATAAAGATGGGATGAAAACATACGTGAGTAGGTTGCTCTGAACAATCCCGACCAAAGAGGAAGTAATTTATGACGAAAAAATTATGTAAAAACATCCAGCGTATAGGGTATCTGCTCCTGTTCCGTCAGGAAGGGGTTAATAGGAGCACTACAAATACCCTATATTCAGAAAGGCTGAATTCCAAGTGGGGGAAGGAAAAACAGTCCTCAAGGTCAGGGAAGGGGCAAACAAACAACCAAAACACCCAGCATCTACTGCACCCAAAAACTCCGACCATTTTAATTTTTGAAATTTTCCAGTAGTTGCTGCATTTCCCCCCCTCGGCTTATACTCGAGTCAATAAGTTTTCCCAGTTTTTTGTGGTAAAATTAGGGGCCTCGGCTTATATTCAGGTTGGCTTATACTCGAGTATATACAGTACTTGTTTCATGACAGCCAAATGCCAAATAGAAAAAACAGATTTGATATATCCCCTCTTTCTTTCGAAAGAAAATATTAAACACTACAGTTCAAAAAATTGAGTGTAAAGTGGTAAATTGTAGCATAAAATAATAAAAGAAAAAATTATTTATAAAAAATTACAATTGGTCTTTTGGCCATTAGTGTCTGTGGCATATAAAGAGTTTTGGAGGGAGCTTGGAGGGAAATTGCAAGGTTTTGATTCCTTTACATGGCAGCTGGGGGCGTAATGAAGGCTCCCAGGCCTGGCTATATATAATCCTATTAAGCCATGGTCACAAAAAGATATGATGTGTAATTCATTGCACTACATAGGCAGCCCAATGCGTTATAAAAGTGATCAGAAAATCACAAGTTAAAGTCCCCAGAAAAATAATAATAAAAAAAAGTGAAACAAAGTATAGAAAAAAATTATGTTAAAATCACATTATCACATTAACATAGCACAAATATTTGATATTGCCATATTTTTAGTTTTATGTAGGTTGTGAGCCCCATAAAGGGATCACAATGTACATTTATTGTCCTATCAGTATGTCTTTGTAGAATGGGAGGAAGTCCATAAAAAAAAAAAAAAAAAAAAAGAGCTGTGTTTCCGCAACGTGGGGCCTTAGCCTAAGGGTGTATTGTATCATCAGTCTCATCATATTATTAGTAGAATGATTGCTGCTCTCAGTGTATGGTTGGTGCTAATGCTGTTGGGTAATAGAGATGTATGCTGCTTTGGCAGTGACTTGCTCTTCTCAGTCCTCTGCTTGTTTCTGCATTATGGCTTACTGTCTGAATGCTCAGCTGGCTAGGGCCAATGCTGAAAAACTCATAACTGATGCTATGAGCCTGGCGTATAAACAATGAAGATGCCTCTACAAGATGGCTGACTGGCAGGGCTCCCGACAGTTGGACTCATACTGTCCCACAATATACTGTATACTGAGCACACTGACTGATGTACTAGAGATAAGTACTAAATATCAATATCCTCCACATGATGGATTGGTTTATCAGTTAGCTGTTTTCTACCATTGAGATGTAAACAGGCACATGCTGACGATCTCTGTATAATTGGCCTAATGATCTACAAGATCTTTGTTGAGTATAAGGTATTTGATTGGCTGTAAAATAGAAGATTGTACCAAAATCTCGATAGCATAGTATTACGAGCAATAAATCAGCAAGACCGAGGCACATAAAATGCTGATTATTCCATTGATATAATATAGTCACACAATGTTTTATGTGGTATAAACATATTTAAATAAACAATATCAAGCATGTGATCTGAATAAAAAAGAGGCTTCAGCTACCAAGACCCAGTTCCCCAGGAAAACAGGCAGCTTTGTTTTTTATTTGATTTGGCCTTCAGAGTCACAGATACCGTGTTACACTTGAGTGCTAGAACTGATTAAATACAGATCAAGGCACAAATTGCATCTAAGCTCACAAAGCATAGGCCATTGCAATTTTGACATAAGTGAGGAAAGCAGGAACAAAATATTATTACAAGAAATAGTCTAGATTGATACAAGGCACAAAGACTATCTTTATGCAAAAAAAAATAAAATAATTATAGATATATTTTTCTAAAGTTTACTCCGCCCTGTCACTCTTCTGAAAAGTATATATATATATATATATATATATATATATATATATATATATATATATGTGTGTGTTTATTTAAGGATAAAGGATAAAATCTTAAAGTTGCACTATTTTACGAAAAAATATGTTAAAACTTCTTTATTAGTATATTTAAATAATCATGGAATTAACACGCTACCTTACAACTGGACTACAATGGGTCAACTTTGAGCCAAACAGAACCCAAAGTAGACAGTAACACAATAGAGTCTTCACACAGCTGGTACTTACTGTATATCCAGCAATCGTTAGGATTAGAGATGAGCGAACACTGTTCGGAACAGCCTTTCCGAACAGCACGCTCCCATAGAAAAGAATGGACGTAACCGGCACGCGGGGGGTTAAGCAACCGACCGCCAGCAAAGTGTACGTGCCAGCTGCTTCCATTCATTTCTATGGGAGCGTGCTGTTCGGAACGGCTGATCCGAACAGTGTTCACTCATCTCTAGTTAGGATCATAGCAGTCAGTCCCCTACGGGCATACACTAGAGATATATCCTGAATGTCTATCCAGAGAAAACTGCTTGAGCCTAAGGACCCATGGAATGTCCCACAGCAAAAAAGTGCTGCAGGGAAAAACCACGGTGGCAACGCATCGTGGTTTTTTTCCGCAGTGCTTTAGACACAAAGTTCACAGAATTTTCCTCTGCTGACTATCTGTTACAATTATACCTATTGTATAATTCCGTAGCTTCCGTAGCTATAATTGACATGCTGTGATTTCCAAAACTGCACCAGTCACATTGCATGGTTTTTACCACGCAGTGGACATGGGATTCGCCAGAATCCCATCGACTTTGCCCTTACTGAAAAACGGTTTCCCCTGTGGGCAAATTGTGGCAATTCCATCCTGGGGGGCCCCAGCCTTAAACATAAAGTTTGCAGAGTTTTCCTCCGTGGACTTTGTGTTACAATTATACCTATGAGGTAGCTGTCGGCATTTCTGTAGGTATAATTGACATGCTGCGTTTCCAAATCGCGGTGTGTCCTTGGTCTTTGCCGCAAAGTGGGCATGGGATTTGCTAGATTTCCATCCACTTTGCCTGTACTGTAAAATGCCGCAATTTTTCCCACTACGTTTTCGTCCTGTGGGGCCTCGGCCTTAAAGTGATGACATTTGCGGTACTTTTATAACAGTTGTTGGTAAGGGGCTAAGGCAGGGCCTGTAGAAGTAATTTCAACTTTCATTTTTGCAATTCTTCTAATGCTTGAATCATGTCGACCTCAGTCAGTCCCAGAGGGAGATGCAGCGTAGTGTATTAATTTGGCATGGACTTTTCCTTTTGGCTGTTTTCTGATGCCTCAAATACTGCATTGATTTAAGCTTATGTGTCATTACTACTAAAACACTAACCCCTCTTGACTTTAGTCATGTATGTAATATCGACTTTAACCTCTGTATTTTATATGTAGAATCCAAGTTACTTTGCATTATCTAGCTTTTGTGGTTAATATGGGACAGACTTGGATAATTCTCTTCCAATGCTCATGAAATCAATAGAAAACATAGTGTAGCAGAAGTTTCTATTCTAAAAAGTATAAAGTCTAAAATAAGATTTCAGTACAATGAACTGTTAGAATGTTGAAGATCCCTGCACTAGATGGATATCCATATATTGCATTCCTCATCCAAATGTATGGTATTTGCTATGTATACATTTTCAGCCGAAGCTGTAAATTACCTGGAATTGTACTGCAGTGACCACGGGGAATCCTGAGCAATCTTCATCTTCTGATGGTTGAAAATGTCCAAATTACTTGTGTACAGTAGGTGTCTGCACTGCAGTAGGAATGGCTGCAGTGCAGATATATTTTCCACAGGATAGCACCAACCATGGAGAGAATAAAACTGGTCACTTTTCATTGTCATTAAAAGGAAATAAACACCACTTGCCTTCTAAACGGTACATGGACAGCTCTGCCTGTTGATTCACATATTGAGATTTCACTTGTGTATTTTACAGTAAGTGTAATGACAACTGCTATTTTATTTTCTGTTTTATGTGGGATATTAACTATTTTACGTAGCCTCACTGTTCAGCTTATTTCTGGGATTAAAAAAGAAGTTAGCAGATGAAAAATTAATTGATTTTGTGTTGAAGCCATAATAAGTGTAAATCAGGAACTGAATAGAATACATAGTTATACTCAGATAGGAGAGCCAGGAAAACTTACACTTGTGTTTAAAGCTGAACCCTGATGCACCAGATTATATATATATATATATATATATATATATATATATATATATATATATATATATATATAAAATAAACAATAGAAATAAGCAATTTACAATTTAGAATAATATACAATACCTCCTCACTACATACTTTGATATTTTTCACATCGCCACTTACAGGCTTGTACGAACATCCATTCCTGATCATTGACCTAATGCAAACATGTCCGCTCACTGAATATTAAGCGCATTTTTATGCACCATGTCTTGTCTGCAGTACATCCCCTCGTGTAAAGGTGAGCTATAAGGGGATAACCAATCATATGGACTACCTTTAGTCTGACAATGCTCTCAATTTAAATGGGCACTGAAAATCTCTAATCCACTTTCTATACAATTGACACTCATTACATACAAATTCTCTGCCCATGTAAAGCCGGTTCACATCTGCATTCGGTATTCTGTTTGGGGAGTTCACATGGGGACCCCCCGAATGGAATACTGAGTGCATTGACAAGCAGTGAGCTTATGAAAGCACACAGACTCCATAGACTATAATCGGGTCTGTGTGTTTTCCGCGCAATGTCCGCATGCGTCTGGCAGACAGGAAAGTAGTTTATTAAGTACTTTTTTCTCTGTGTGTTCTATGTGGACTCCGCACGGAAAACATAAGAACCCCATTATAGTCTATGGGGTCCGTGTGCTTTCATAAACTCACCACTTGTCAATGTGTTCGGTATTTTATTTGGGGGTCCCCATGTGGACTCTTCAAAAGGAATACTGAACACAAATGTGAACCAAGCCTGAATGGGCCATTAGAAGGACATGTAAAAAGGGAGATTAGAAAAATATAGGAATAATATGAGGAGGTATGAATATGAGTAGCAATACATGAAATATATTGTAATACTATAAATTTAGAAAGCTTAGCACTCTTGCGTGCCCATCTGATGTTTCTGCAGGGAGATCTTCATTGTTTCCCTCCCTTAATCAAATTAAGCTTTGGAGGAGCTTTGAAGTGCTGATACACCTTTTTATTTCTACAGTAGCAGGATGGTCTGCATGAGGCGTGCATGATGGAAATGGGGAAGACAGGAAACATGTGGAGGGCTCCTTGTATAATCCAAAAAGAAAAGCTCTAAAAGAGCCCATCATACCCATATAAAGCAGAACAGGCTTTTCTCCCAGCTGGGGATAGAACTAAACTCTGCCTAACACTAACTGCATTTTATAAACAATTGTCCCCACTGAGCAATTCAAGATTTATCCTACCTGAGCCTCCCCAATAAGAGAAAGCAGGAAGTATGGCAATTGGTCCACCATAATTTTGCAGATTAGTTTCAGGTCCAGGTTGATTAAGAATATGGATCTATAGAAACTTGGGTTACTGGTCTACTTGCCTGACTTAAGTAGAAGTTTACTGTGGCCACCTTGGACTCACCTGGTATTGTGTTATTGTGTAGGATTGCATTATAAAACTGTTTTAGAAGGAGTGATTTTGTGCACCAATACTTGTGTACCTATCCGGCCCACATAATTTTACATTATCAGGTATTTAATGGCAATTTTAATGTCATCCTTACTAAGTTTTCAATTTAAGACCTGCTGATATCACCCAGTCACAGAATGTAAGGCATTGGTGTCAGGGGATGGTTGTCTCTCTCACTGGTCACTCCCTCCCCATCTGAATATAAGAACCTTTAGAAGTATCTTAAAGAATATCTGTGTTTTCTTCAGAAACTGAAATATCTGCAAGGGCTGTATAAGACTTCATACATGGTGACCTATCCATTTTTTTCTGCTGTTAATAGCATAGGGGTATACAATAAGAAGTAGTCTGCTTCCTACCATAAACCATTATAACTACTATTTGTAGTAACTGTTTTCTTTACATCTGATTCTGCCAGGAGTATCTGGCAGAATTACAAACAAAATGCTAAGAAGATTCCAAGAGAACATAAATACTGAAGAAGATCCAGGGACACTGGACTGCAAATACAGGTTATGATGCAGTTAAGAAGCTCCCTGACACAGAAAAAAATGATGTGAACACGCTAATGAAAGATACTTGCTGTCTATGCCTAACAATCCATCAGCAATAACACACACATCTATTCAGAAATAAATACATTCACTTTGAACAACTTCATTGATGTGTAGAAGCAAAGAAAACTGAGTGGAATTATCCCCTTTCCACTCACTATGTGAAGAAAGTCTTCTGGCACTAGCTGTGAACCCATCTTGCTTTTGATAGTATCTATGGATTGATCTTTCTTAGATACAGGGAGTGAACAGCAAATAAGATAGAAGGGAGACACCAACTTTGGAGAGTTTTTTTAAATAAATGTTTTATTTAAAGTGTATTACATTTTGATCCAGAATCACATGCTTTATTAAATGAGTTGTCTGAAAAGTTAGTGACCCTTTAAAGCAGTAGTATTAGCTTTCAGGTTTGAAATTATATGGCCACCTTTCACTAAAAATGCCATGAACCTTTCTGCTTTAAGCTAAAAGGGAATTTCTATTCCTCTTTCAGGATTTTATAAAATCTATCCCTGTGTTTGGGCTTAACATGTTTAGCCCAAAATGGACCCACGGGTGTAACTTTTAAATGTTCATGAGATGAATCTCATGAGATTCCACAATACTAGGAGTGACCATTTGAGATGGTAGAACTAATGTATAGATGTGATTACAATAACAAAACTGTAACTACTGTGTGAACACACTTGTACTCAAAATCATATACGAGGATCCATTATATTGTGATAATTTGCTTTCAGGACAATGTTGTGTTGGTTCTATAAATTGGGAGTACTGAGAAGTTACTATCATGTAAAAATCTGTGCAATTGCCAGTAAAATGTTGCCATTGCAAAAGCAGATTTACCCATTAACTGTATGTAAGTAGATTGAGATCATCTTTCCAGAAGTCCCACAGACCTGAATTGAGTGATATGGAAACATGCACAACACTTCTCCATTCATATAGAGCACTTCTGTTTTTATTATCATTGAGTATCTGAGCTTGGGGCCGCCAGTGATCAGACACTTATGTCTTATTCTATGAATTGGGAATATTTTTTGTTAGTGGGAGACTCTCTTTAAATGTCATGTAAAAGTTTATTTCATGCATACCACTATTGTTAAAGCAATTGACAAAAATACAAAAATATATATAAATATAATAATGTGCATGTATATGTTGCTAATGGGACTTTCCAGGACTATGATATTGACAACCTACAGTGTCCTTAGGACAGGTATTAATATCAGATTGGTGAAGTGTTCATGCTAGGAGCACTTGCTCTTCTCAGGTAATTGATGTCATGTCATGGTCACATAACCAAATTTGTAATATCCCATACCATAGAAAAGTGATATCCTTTACATATTCCAGAATTCTGCAGTTCTCCTTTTTCAGCCTGCAAGATTTCTGAAAGTTCATTTCAACAAAGAATGCATCTGTAGTAAAGAGATGAAGGGGAGGAAGCTGAATTTATAGTCTCTGTCCCTCAGTGTCTGTGTGTTGTGAGGGAGGAGAAGTAGCAGCAGAAGGGAGGCATTGCATTGGTTCATAATGCACGGTACAGCTCTTACATTAAGCTTTAACCACTTCAGTACCGGGCCAATTTGTGGTCCAGGACCAGACACAATTTTTTTTTTTTTTTTTTGTACGTGCAGTTTTGAGGGCTGTAACATTTTTATTATACGTCTCATTCAACTAATTCTTGCGTCTTTTTTTCGAGGACACATAGGGTTTTATTTTTATGTTGTTTTTATTTTTGCATGTGTTTTAATTTTTTTTTATATCTGGGAAAATATAGACAAAATAGGAAGGAAATCGTGTCTGTTTTTCACTATTCTTTTTTTAAATTTTTATTTAATAACACAAAGTGCTACTGAAAAACTTTATAAAATAGTTTTTCCTCTCCGTTACGGTAATTTTTCTTTTGTATGGTGTCGTCTGGGGTGGGGATATAACCTTTAATAATGGCATTTTATTGGCATATTATGTTTTGTTTTAATTATTTTATTTACTTTTTTAAAAAACTTTTCTGTTAGTTTTTTTTTTAATTTTTTTTCAGAATGTATCCTCATAAGGTCATAATAGACCTTTGGGGACACTTTTTTTTAAGTATTAGAGACTGATTTCCTCTGTAACTGGGGATGGTACATTTAGCCCCAGTTGCAGCAGGAATACAGCCTCCTGCACATTGTATATACAGCTTGCTGAGCTGAACTGGATCCTGTAGGGCCCAGCAGCTGTTGCATGAA
The DNA here is from genome assembly GCF_031893055.1 of Leptodactylus fuscus. Taxonomy (NCBI): domain Eukaryota; kingdom Metazoa; phylum Chordata; class Amphibia; order Anura; family Leptodactylidae; genus Leptodactylus; species Leptodactylus fuscus. The sequence goes on from NC_134272.1 coordinate 58,441,054, forward strand.
GCTGAGCCTGGTAGATCATGTGACTGCCAGGTCAAAGGGCGGCTACATCATGGCGGCACCCATAGCTGTGTATACACCACTCATTGAGCACTGTATACACACAGATCGAGAAGACAGGGAAGGTAATAAACCTCAACAAATAAACCTTCCTTGCCTTCTCTCTGGGAGCTCTGGCTGAAGTTACAGCCGACTCCCAGTTTCAGCAGCTGCATGATTCCCTTGTTTCACCTTATGCTATTGAGTGTAGAGATGGGCGCATCTGTTCATACTGAGTCAGGCTCCAACCAAATATTCCAACTTGGTTTTTTTATGAAACTAAACAAAGATTAGATTAATCTCAGGCAAACTAAAATGGCCAAATTATGTCAATATACCACATTAAATTGCTGTTCTTGATGTACATATATTATTAGTCTAATGGAATACTACATCCTATTACTCCCCACGTGGATACAACATTGTATCATGATGCTCAAGGATAACCCCTGCCTATCCTCTGCTAAATGTTCCCATGTCCCTATACCGATTTTATTCTTGTGGAGTTAACCAAGACCAAAACACCACCCTCTGCCTATCCTTGAGCGTTATGATGCAATGTTGTGTTTACGTGTGGAGTAATAGGATGTAGTATTTCATTAGACTAATAATATGGCCGCCTCATTATACTCTGGGGTCTCTTCAAATCCCAGATATTAATAGCTAGAGGCCCAAGGGAGGTGAAGAAATTTAAAGAAAACATTTGTACCCACATTCACTTACTTCTTTTGGGCCTCCTTGCGGTGTCTGGTGCTCCCCTGGTGATGTCCAGCGCTTTTCTGTATCATCATTGGCCTGCGCTTGCCGCTGAAACCTGTGATTGGGCCTCAGTAGTGACATGGGCATGACAAGGATCACAACATCATGAAGTATAATAATGTTATTTTCTCATTGACATAACTTCGGCTGGAATTTTCTTAAGGAGATAGAAATTATCCAGTTTGGTTTCTTGTAGGTCTGAGCGTGTTCTACATTATGTGTTAAGCCTTTTTAAAGTGTGGTTTGCAACATCTTTTACAACTTGAAATGAATCAAGGACCCGAGCTGGCCGATCCCGAAAAAAAACATATCCTAAAGGGATAGTCCATCTCTTATTTTATGGGAGAAATTTGCTGAACATATTTGTGATATACTTATTAACCTATTGTGCATATTGTAACTCTAACTATGACAGAAACGGAGAAATCACTAGTTAAAACCTATTTCAGAATATGCATTGTATTTGCTGCTTTTAAATGACACCAAAGCACTTTCCTAGGGGATATAAAACTGGAGATCCAGCAATTTGAAGTAACAACCCCCACCCTCTATATATGCGTATATCCTGGCAATACAGTCTGAATACGGGACTAACCTTCTTAGCCACACTTAGATAGTACTAGGAAGAACTTTAGTACTTGTTTTCTGCTAAAGAAAAGTACAATAGGTTAATAAAAAAAGGTTTGACAACTCCCTCCCTACAGGCTAACCGGAAAAAGTGAAAGGACAGTCACACTTTAAAGCATTTTTACGTGAGGGATAGGTCTGACTATATTTTAGTCCACCACTACTTCCATTCTGTTCAGTGTTACACGAGGCTCGGAAGCTGATGCTTTGATCGGTTATAATCTATTAAGCTATGTAACTGCAGTAAAATTCACAAAGCAGGGATATGAATTTCTGTACACATTAGTATTGTACGCTGAGCTGTATATCTACATTGTACATAGTATAGCAGGATTTTCTAAAACACAGTGATACGATACGATGAGCCGAGGAACTCTACAGATTGGAGCTTTGCCGTATTCTGTTCAATGTATATATTAATTAGAAACTGGGGGAATGGTTCCTAAGAAATGTACAAGTTTCCTGCACACATGACTGACTCTTGCTTACCATTTTCTATCATATCTCATCAATTATTATTTTTTTCAACAATGTAAACAACGAGCGGTGTTTACCCAACATTCCTTATCGGTTACTCGGCTCGATCTTACAGCTCATTAAAAGCCTTTCCATTTATCTGTGCTGTGTTACAGTCCTTAACTTTGGCACCACACAAAACAAGAAAGCCAATTTTACTTTTCCCTGTGGTGTTAATTGGTAGCACATGCTGCCTGCTTCTTCATTAATTATGTCAATGTGTATGAAAGTTCCATATTCATGGTGGAGAATTAACAAGGTTTCAAAATGGGACTGACAAAAAGCCAACATCCTTCTTACTTAAGACATAGCTAATGAAAGTGTCTAACAACAGCAATATCATAATTATTCCAGGCAGGCTTGGCCCTTATGTTATTTGGAAATCATTGTCACCTTTATTGCTATCATCTTAATGTAAATACGATATGGGATCGAGTATTCTACAGAGTGAAACATCAAGTCGCTCATCTATGAGCCGAGCCTTCACAAGGCACACATGAGAATCTCAGGCCTTGACGTACAGAAGCAGATCTGGATAGCTGATTTCCACAGAGTTCACTGATCTTTTCATTGCTAAAACAGGTTACATTTCCTCTCTGTAATGCAGGGAAATACTTATGCTACCATTCAGCTCTGAATTTCCAGTTTACTAGTATATCGCATCGACTGTTCACGAAGAGCAAAGTCTGGTAAAACAGTGACACCTAGCTTTATATTCTGCTATCTTGCAAATGAAACAAGGATGCAATACTAGAAACAGTAATATCTATAAATGTATAGAGCCAATAAGATGTATTCACGTACCCTCCTTTGGGTTTTTTGTGTAAATCACGGCATGTTTAATTTCGCTGTGACACGTCAGCAAAAAAGACTCTTTAGGCTGCATTCACATACGGCTTTTCCTGGCGTTGTTATAAGATTTGAAGAAAAAAGGAGCCAAAAGGCAAAAGAATATATATATATCACACCAAAAGTATAATATAAAATGTAATAAATATTTATTTGAAAAATATAATCATAAAAGTATAAAGGGGATTATGCAGCGGGGCAGATGATGCAAACTGCCAGACAGAAGACACAAAAAGACAAAATGCAAGTACACACCAACAATGTGTCAAACCATGTAATTATATAAAACAAGTTATACTGACAAATTTCCTACCCATATAAATATATGAGAGACAAAAAGTAATGCTGCAAGGTATCAGTGCAGACAACTCCCACTAAATATCCTACTCTAGTGGCATCTACATATACAGTCCTATGAAAAAGTTTGGGCACCCCTATTAATCTTAATCATTTTTAGTTCTAAATATTTTGGTGTTTGCAACAGCCATTTCAGTTTGATATATCTAATAACTGATGGACACAGTAATATTTCAGGATTGAAATGAGGTTTATTGTACTAACAGAAAATGTGCAATATGCATTAAACCAAAATTTGACCGGTGCAAAAGTATGGGCACCCTTATCATTTTATTGATTTGAATACTCCTAACTACTTTTTACTGACTTACTGAAGCACAAAATTGGTTTTGTAACCTCAGTGAGCTTTGAACTTCATAGCCAGGTGTATCCAATCATGAGAAAAGGTATTTAAGGTGGCCAATTGCAAGTTGTTCTACTATTTGAATCTCCTCTGAAGAGTGGCATCATGGGCTACTCAAAACAACTCTCAAATGATCTGAAAACAAAGATTGTTCAACATAGTTGTTCAGCGGAAGGATACAAAAAGCTGTCTCAGAGATTTAACCTGTCAGTTTCCACTGTGAGGAACATAGTAAGGAAATGGAAGACCACAGGGACAGTTCTTGTTAAGCCCAGAAGTGGCAGGCCAAGAAAAATATCAGAAAGGCAGAGAAGAAGAATGGTGAGAACAGTCAAGGACAATCCACAGACCACCTCCAAAGAGCTGCAGCATCATCTTGCTGCAGATGGTGTCACTGTGCATCGGTCAACTATACAGCGCACTTTGCACAAATAGAAGCTGTATGGGAGAGTGATGAGAAAGAAGCCGTTTCTGCACGTACGCCACAAATAGAGTTGCCTGAGGTATGAAAAAGCACATTTGGACAAGGCAGCTTCAATTTGGAAACAAAAATTGAGTTGTTTGGTTATAAAAAAAGGCGTTATGCATGGCGTCCAAAAAGAAACAGCATTCCAAGAAAAACACATGCTACCCACTGTAAAATTTGGTGGAGGTTCCATCATGCTTTGGGGCTGTGTGGCCAATGCCGGCATCGGGAATCTTGTTAAAGTTGAGGGTCGCATGGATTCCACTCAGTATCAGCATATTCTTGAGAATAATGTTCAAGAATCAGTGACGAAGTTGAAGTTACGCCGGGGATGGATATTTCAGCAAGACAATGATCCAAAACACCGCTCCAAATCCTCAGGCATTCATGCAGAGGAACAATTACAATGTTCTGGAATGGCCATCCCAGTCCCCAGACCTGAATATCATTGAACATCTGTGGGATGATTTGAAGCGGGCTGTCCATGCTCGGCGACCATCTAACTTAACTGAACTTGAATTGTTTGTCCAAAATACCTTTATCCAGGATCCAGGAACTGATTAAAAGCTACAGGAAGCGACTAGAGGCTGTTATCTTTGCAAAAGGAGGATGTACTAAATATTAATGTCACTTTTCTGTTGAGGTGCCCATACTTTTGCACCGGTCAAATTTTGGTTTAATGCATATTGCGCATTTTCTGTTAGTACAATAAACCTCATTTCAATCCTGAAATATTACTGTGTCCATCAGTTATTAGATATATCAAACTGAAATGGCTGTTGCAAACACCAAAATATTTAGAACTAAAAAATGATTAAGATTAATAGGGGTGCCCAAACTTTTTCATAGGACTGTAGCATACATAATAACTGGAAGGATTCAAGAAAGTGACTAAAAAGTCATATAGGTAAAGAGTAAACTACCAATACAGAGGATTTCTAGGTTGTCATAAGTGAAATTTTATAGGTAAAATACCTACACTGTACCAGAGCAAAAAGATAAATATAAGTATCTAAATTACAGAATAACTAGTTAAATACCTGCAGTCATAATGGTAGGCACAAGTGAGGTACTTGCAAAAGGACAGATGCCCGAGACACCCTCAACGCGTTTCACCGTGTAGGCTTCTTCACGCGTTGAGGGTGTCTCGGGCATCTGTCCTTTTGCAAGTACCTCACTTGTGCCTACCATTATGACTGCAGGTATTTAACTAGTTATGCTGTAATTTAGATACTTATACTTATCTTTTTGCTCTGGTACAGTGTAGGTATTTTACCTATAAAATTTCACTTATGACAACCTAGAAATCCTCTGTATTGGTAGTTTACTCTTTACCTATATGACTTTTTAGTCACTTTCTTGAATCCTTCCAGTTATTATGTATGCTATATGTAGATGCCACTAGAGTAGGATATTTAGTGGGAGTTGTCTGCACTGATACCTTGCAGCATTACTTTTTGTCTCTCATATATTTATATGGGTAGGAAATTTGTCAGTATAACTTGTTTTATATAATTACATGGTTTGACACATTGTTGGTGTGTACTTGCATTTTGTCTTTTTGTGTCTTCTGTCTGGCAGTTTGCATCATCTGCCCCGCTGCATAATCCCCTTTATACTTTTATGATTATATTTTTCAAATAAATATTTATTACATTTTATATTATACTTTTGGTGTGATATATATATTCTTTTGCCTTTTGGCTCCTTTTTTCTTCTGGTCTTGTTTTCTTGTTTAGTCCAGTATATGTGGACAGGTTGTTATGTTTGAGGCAACTCTCTATGTGGTTGTTATAAGATTTGTTCTTTAGTATTTTTTCCGTTAAAGTCAACAGTAAAAAAAATTAATCAATAAATATGCTACAAACGACACATTGTGTTTTTTTAATAGGCCTTATACTCTCAGTATGGAGTTCATTCTGGTGTTTATTTCGACAGCCTTGTGCCTAGAATTAGAAAAAGTTACAAATGTAAAAGACAAAAAAAAAAAAAAACACCAAACATACTTGCAGAAAATGCCATAAAAATGCAAGAAATGTATGGCATCTATCACCAGTGTTGTGTTACGTTACTTTTCGAGATAAACTATAGTGTACGGTATGCACATAAGGAATAACACCATTACTGACCATGACATGATTCCGCTCTCACTTGGCTCCTTCTCCACTTCTCCTCTTCATACTCTTTTATGGACAGAAAGTAATCTTATCCCTCACTGAGCCAACTGTACGACTCATCTGCCAACACTGATTTAGCAAATAATCTAGAGTGCCTGAACAGTTTAAGAAGCCGGGAGCAGCACGGAAGGAGTATGATAAGTGGAGAAAGTTGAACAACTTCCCTAATAACATACTGTATATTACAAAGTTTTCTATGGCATATTAGCTTGTACTGTTGATTTATGGCAAAGCTGTATATAAGGGCCATTTAAATACCAAATATAAGACGCAACCAAATCATTATGATAACAACCTGTCGGGTTTAAGTGTCTCATAACCAGTCACATAGTGACCATCTTTGTGCAGTAAATGAGTTTCTACTGACTTTAATATTAATACAGAACTCTGCTTAATATACACTTACCTGGCAAAAATGACAAAGATTCTAAAAAAAGTATCACTCATGGAAAAAAAAGGGTACTATTCCGTTATCGGGCCAGCAGAACTGTTCAGCACCAGCATCGAGACAGCAGGAGTCAGCAGTTCAGCATGGGGAATGACATCCAAGGACTGACTGCTGGTCCGATGCTTGTGCCCAGCTCTCCTTCCATCTGCCCTGTATCCCTCTCTGGCCTGATGGTTGTGCCCAGCTCTCCTTCCATCTGCCCCATACCCCTCTCCCCGCCCCAAGGACTGACTGCTGGGCCGATGCTGGCTCCCTGTCTCTAGTAGCCAGTACATCGATGCCCCCATACATCCTCCCAGTGCTGCCCCCCAGCTCACCTTACATCTGCCCTGTACCCCCTCTTCCCACCACACGACTAGGCCTCACCTCGGCACTCTCAATCTGGCCATTCGCATTCAGGAGGAAAGAAAGATGCCCGCGCTGGAAGCCATGGTCGGCAACGAGACCAGAGACCGGGGCTCAATAAAGGGTCCTGAAAGTGGTGATGAAGACTAAGGGACGCAACAAGCATAGTAACAGCGGGGAGGGACAAACTTCCTGCAGCGTTCGGTGACTAGTAGTGTCGGTCAGGCCTAGTCATGTGGCGGGGAGAGGGGTACGGGGTAGACGGAAGGAGAGCTGGGCACAAGCATCGGGCAGCAGTCATTCCTCGGGGCAGGGAGAGGGGTACGGGGCAGAGGGAAGGAGAGCTGGGCACAAGCATAGGGCCAGAGAGGGGTATGGGGCAGATGGAAGGAGAGCTCTTCGGGGCAGGGAGAGGGGTACGGGCAGATGGAAGGAGAGCTGGGCACAAGCATCAGGCCAGCAGTCAGTCCTCGGATGTCATCCCATGCTGAACTGCTGCCTGCTGCTGTCCCAATGCTGGTGCTGAACAGTTCGCTGGCCCAATAACAGAACAGTACCGATTGTGCAATGCAATGGTCTCTTCTGTAGCTCACTAGTTGCAATAGTGAATAACCAATAGAAAGGTACTTTTGACAAAAATTTGGCAAAGAAAAAGGAACACACATGCTTCTCTGTATTTGACCCTGGAAAACTTCTGTACGTTGAGCTAGGTATGGGAAAAATATAGAGATTTCTTGGAATAAAATTTACAGCAATCCAGGGACATATCTCCATAGGGTATAAAAGCTATAAAGGGTGCAAAGTTAGAGATGTAAAAAAAAATGTAATTTTCATGCTATGATGCATCATGAAATAGGTACTGTTATACAAAGTTAAGAACAAACATTGTTGCTGCGTAACAAAACTTCATTAATACAATACAATTGTTTTCTAATGCAATTTGGTTTTTCATTTCATGACTGCTACATTTGTAACAATTGCAACTATGCAACAGTGCCTAAGGAAGTCTGAAGGTGACGACAAGCCAGGCTATAAGTGGTGCCGTACATCTGAAGGATGCCTCATATTTTGCAGTGGAACTTCAGAGAGAGCAATATACATAAAGAAACTTCAAATATAGAAGTCCAAAAGTATAGTTTAAAAAAGGTTCCTGTGGTGGCCATGTCACAGTTCAGTGTCTGGACAGGAAACTATGTCTCAACTTACAATAGGCTGGTTTTGTAAAACAAGGAGGGCAGGGTATCTCTCTGTCATTGCATCAATATCCCTGATGGTTTGCCATGATGCGCAAAGGCAAAACAAAGGTCCCTGGGTGTGACATGAGCATATCTCTGTTAGGTCCTGCTACAAGTTAACAGAAGTATAAGTCTATATACACTCAAGTTCACTGCTGGAACAGTTGTAGCCTAAACAGATTCACTGCTGGAGTCACTGATGCCCAATTTCAAAGCAAATTTTACCAAAAAAAATATTCAGTAAGTAAAACATTCAGTAAAAACCCACAGCATGTCAATTTATGCTGCGGGTTTACTCTGCATCCTACAACTTTTGCAATTTAATGGTGGAAAGCAGCAGAAGACCCATGGTAATACATGACGGAATCATACCACAAAAAAACTATATAGATGGAAAAATTTAAAAAAATTATTACTCTCAAAATGTAATGATGAAAAAAAAACAAAACCCTGAAATAAATGCATTCCCAGGGTTTAGCCACTGTCACAAAGGCCTCATATATAGAATTTTTACAAATTCAAAATATAGAAATTGTATTCTTAACATTTGTTTCTCAACATTAAAAAAAAACTGCTGCCATAGTCCACCAAATGTGACCAATCAATGAAAACAAATAAAAGAAAGAAAAAAAAACACATTCATGAAGAATAACTAAACAATGCAATGCAATTCAATGATGGACTTGACACCAAAGCAGGTAAGCAAATGTCCGTTTATTCATCACAAGTGCCTATATAGTTGAGCAGTAAAACGTTTTTCGGTCTGTACACTCAAGACCTTTTTCAGACTCTACATTAAACACAAAATAAGTGATGTTACAACATTGTACAGTGTGAAAAGGTGCAAACAACACAATAAATATACACATATGTACACATATAAGTAAGAGAGCAGGTCATGTGTTGAAACAGCATGGCGTACAACATCCTGCTCACCGGAACACAGCAAAGAATTCTATAGGTTCTATGTGGTTCACAAAAATACAGTTAATATATAATGTAGACAGGATACACCATACACAGGAGCCAATGCGGATGTGAGTCCGTGATTCCATGTATAACTATCTATCGTTGATCAAGTAAAACATTATATGGGTTGTCTACATAACAAATATAACGCTAATATGAAGCCACTCAGATTACGTGTGTGTATGTGACACATACAGTATATGCTGTATCACATCTCACACAACTCAAGCAATACCTTAAATAGTATCCCATGCAAGCAGGGACTAGGATACAGAGAACGTGCATAACAAATACTCATACTATGGGAACTATATGTCCTTCCTTATACATGGAATCATGGACAATGTGTTACTTTGAGATACGTCGCTAGAGGCTCATGAGGGAAGTGTGTCATCTTCTCAGGCCCTTTAAAGAAGCTGCAAAATTTGTCAACAGGTATGAACAGGGCCGCCGATAGGCCAGTACTACTGCTACTGGCGTCAGGGGCCCGGCCAAATTTTAAAATGGGGGGGGGGGGGCGGGCCCCCTGGCGCCGGGAGCAGTCATTATATGTCCTGTTTCCTGTTTCTGAGTTGACGCGGCTGAAGCGAGGAGCTGACACAGGTCAGCTCCTCGCTTCGCCGCTGCCGCCTGTCTCGCTGACACATATGCGGCTGAAGCGAGGAGCTGACCTGTGTCAGCTCCTCACATCGCCGCTGCCGCCTCTCTCGGTGACACATATGAGGCTGAGCCGGAACCCGGGTTCCGGCTCAGCCTCATATATGTCACCGAGAGAGGCGGCAGCGGCGAAGTGAGGAGCTGACACAGGTCAGCTCCTCGCTTCAGCCGCATACATGTCAGCGTCAGGGAGAGAGGCGGCAGCGGCGAGGCGAGGAGCTGACACATGTCAGCTCCTCGCTTCAGCCGCATATGTGTCAGCGAGAGAGACACCCAGCGGCGAAGCGTGGAGCTGACCCGTGTCAGCTCCTTCCTTCAGCCGCATGTGTCAGCGAGAGAGACGCGCAGAGAGCGGCGAGGGAGCGGAGGAGAAGATAAGTTTAATGGGGAGGTGGAACGTGAATCTGGGGGCAGATGAAAGAGAGGACGGCATGACACTCTGGGGACATGAATCTGGGGGCAGATGAAAGAGAGGACGGAATGACACTGGGGCAGATGAAGGAGGGGACGGCATGACACTGTGGGGACATGAATCTGGGGGCAGAGATGGAGAGGACATGAATCTGGGGGCAGAGATGTGGGGACATGAATCTGGGGGCAGAGATGGAGAGGACATGAATCTTGTGGCAGAGATGGAGGGACATGAATCTGGGGGCAGAGATGGAGGGGGGACATGAATCTGGGGGGACATGAATCTGGGGGCAGAGATGGAGCGGACATGAATCTGGGGGCAGAGATGTAGAAGGGACATGAATCTGGGGGGACATGAATCTGGGGGCAGAGATGGAGGGAACATGAAACTGGGGGCAGACATGTGGGGACATGAATCTAGGGGCAGAGATGGAAGGGGGACATGAAACTGGGGGCAGATGAAGGGTGTATATGAAACTGGGGGAGAGATAGAGGGGGGACATATAATTTACGGGTGACTAGGAGGATTATACTGTGTGCGGGCACATGAAAAATTAACGAATGGGCATAGTCAACACAAAAGTGGGCGGGGATAAATTTGCTGCGGCGCGCTAAGCGCGCCACACATTTTGTCCCTCTTTTAGTTCTTCAAAAGTTGGGAGGTATGGAGATGGGGGACATGAATCTGGGGGCAGAGATGGAGGGACATGAATCTGTGGGCAGAAATGTGGGGACATGAATCTGGGGGCAGAGATGGAGGGGACATGAATCTGGGGGCAGATGAAGCTAGGGGAGAGACGGAGGGGGACATATAATTTACGGGTGACTGTAGGAGGATTATACAGTGTGCGGGCAAATGGAAAATTAATGAGTGGGCGGAGTCAACATAACAGTGGGTGGGGATAAATTTCCCGCGGCGCGCAAAGCAAAAATGGGAGGGGGGGGGCCAGACACTTAGGCTGTATGTGGCCCCAAAATTCCTGATGGCGGCCCTGGGTATGAATACAATGTCAGCATCTATTGTATATCTTTCAGGAAACCCTTATACCCATGGAATGGCAGAAGCGGAGCAGTTTCTACCTCTTCGTAGCAGCAGACGGGCCCAGTCAGTATCTGGAAGATGGCTTACAGCGTGTTCAATGCTGCAGGTGATATTGCAACACCTAAAAGAACAAAACTGTCCAAAGGTAGCGAGGAGAAAATTACTTTTATAAAATGAGTCAGGCATGGATCTATGAGGATTTCCAAACACCTCCATCTTATGCCTCCGAATATTGGTGTTGCCATCTCTCTTTATGATCATCTAACATTTACTGTGTTGCTGATGAAGCTGGCAGCTACTACTCTTAAATAGCTACTGACACTGCCACCACTTAGTCCTACATGTCATGTGACCTCGTCCATCATATTATTCCTGCTGCACTTCAACACGTTTCCACAGCTGCTTAGTGTCTACCATCACTGCCACCAATCAGACATGTCCTAAGGCCTGGTCCATCATATTATGCCCCGCCAACTTATCTCACATGTTGCCACAGCTGCCTTTTGCCTACCACCAATGCCACTACTCAGTCAGGCATGACCAGTGGCCTTGTCCATCGTATCATGCCCTGCCATACTGCCAAACATGTTGCCACAGCTGCCTAGTACCATTCATCACTGTCACCACTCAGTCAGACATGTGTCTACCATTACTGCTACCAATCAGTCAGATGTGTCCTGTGGTCTTGTACATCATATTAATCCCTGCCAAACTTCCACAAATGTGGCCACAGTTACCACGACTGAGGCAGACATGTTCTGCAGCCTGGTTGACCATCACATCCCACTATAACACACTATTGGTGCCATTGCCACAGTATTTATTTATTTATTTTTTTCAAAAGTTAATTCATCATTTTTCAAGAGGCTCACAGCCACAAATTTGTCTCCCAAATAATAATTAGCCCCAGTAAGACTTAATGCCTAATTTTCTACAAACTCCCCTCACTCGTCTCCCTTTGGATTCTCTGCGATAATCTTGAAGCATCCACAGGGTTGCCATGGAAGCCGGGAAGCTGAGCAACGGCCTGACTGCGTTCCCTGTGCAATGTGCTGTAATACTATGTATTGCAGTATATTGTACTAGGCATCAGAGATCCAAGGTTCAGGTCCCCGTGTGGGAAATTAAAAAGTGAAAAAAAATTCAAAAAGTTTAAAATAAAGATTGAAAAATAAATAACAAAAAGTTTTAAAAAAACACCTTTAGGCCAGGGCCATAAATGCCGCAATTTGCTCCCGGCAGAAACATCATGGGGAAAATTGTGGCATCTTACAGTCAGGGCAAAGGGGATGGGATTCTAGGGAATCCCATGTCCAATTTACAGTAAAAACCACAGTGCAGACATGCCGCGATTTCCAAAAACGGTACAGTTGTCGAAATTTCAGCATGTCAATTATACCTACAGAAATGCCGGCGGTTTCTCAATAGGAATAACTGAAACAGAAAGTCTGCAGATGAAGCCTCTGCAAATGTTTTGTCTAAAGTGCTGCGTGAAGAACCGTGATGCGTTGCCACTGCGGTTTTTCCTGCACCGCTTTTTTGCTGCAGGACGCCCCATGGGGCCTTAGCCTCAAAGTTAACAAAAATCCAAACATGTTAGGTATCCCCATGTGTTAATAAATTCCACTATCCAAAAATAGTGCTATTTATTCTATACAGTAAATGTTGCGATAAATTATATTCCACGAAGCGTAAAATAATATATTTTTGTACCTTTGCTTTCCCCAAAAGAAAAGCAATAAAAATTGGTCAAATATACCAAACATTGGTACAAATAAAAAGTACAACTTGCCTCACAAATAAAGAGCCCTTTTGTATCACCATCAGTAAACAGTATAAAACTTATAGGCATCAGAATATCTGGATATTTGGACTGGTGAGGAAAGGTGAATGTGAGTTGTTTGTTACACTAATATACTGCAGACAGAACCAAAACTTGCTGGTCAACCTTGCAATTATTTACATAACGAATCTCAAGAGGTTTGCCCATCACTACTGGTAACATTTAGTTGCCAGTTTATTCATAAACTAAGAAAAGTTGCTGTATAATATTGTATTGCTACATGGTGGTCTCAGAGGGTACCATGAAATCTCTGTCTGGTTCCCTTTAAGAGACATTCTATACATTTAATCATTCTAGTTACACACCTTTAAACGATCTCCAGCACATAATTCATGACAATACGCATTGAATACACTTTTGGATGGCCATTCAGCCAAGACACATTTGATTAGGCAGGAAACCTATATATGGCAACGTGTCACTAGAACAATGTGCTCACACAGCAATTATACCCATTGGACAATTGCCTCTTTATAGCATTCTGCCAACACAGTGGTCTTTGCAAAGCAGTTTGACCTCACATCAAAGTGCGCTGCAATAGAATGGTTTGTCTTAGTAGAAGAGCCACAATAGCCTGAACATTAATTAGATTTTTTAAGGAAACAATTGATACCCACTTTAAGTCACAATTGTAGAGCTGCCCGGAAATTACACTGATGCTAACTAAAAGCATTATACGTGTAAAGTGTTCTTTCTTTAGAAGTACTTTACAGGAAAATATAATGTAAAGCCGACACCAGGTCACTACTTACAGATTTGGCAAGCATTATCTTGACCCAGCAAGCATTAACCAGATAGGTATGCAATGAGTTAAATGTACGATTGACATTTGCTAGGTCATCATTTGTTACATCTGTAAAAAAACATTATATACTCAATGATGTTGAGATAATTATGCGGTAGTATAAAATTATTATTATTATTATTATTATTAACAATAATACTAATCAGCATGTGTACCAACCCATTGGGGAAGGCCAGGAGGGTGGGAGTAGTACTACTTGCAATGGTCATGGTTAGAGATGAGCGAGTAGTGTTCGATCGAGTAGGTGTTCGATCGAATACTACGGTATTCGAAATACTCGTACTCGATCGAACACTACTAGCTGTTCGAAGTTTAATGTTTGATGCAGAACCAGGGTTGATTGGCAGAATGTTATACATTCTGCCAATCAACGCTGGTTCTTCTCTTACCTTTCCGAAGTCTTCTCTGCGCTGCGTCCCCGCGTCTTCTTCCGGGTGGAATTCATTCTGCCTAGGCATCTCGCCTAGTCAGAGCCGACTGCACATGCGCGGGCATGCACGTGCATACACGCGCATGCGCAGTTGGCTCTGCTCAGGCGTCGGGCCTGGGCAGAGCCGCACATGCATACGCAGTCAGCTCTGCCTAGGCCGGATGCCTAGGCAGAGTGAATTCCACCCAGAAGAGGACGCGGGGACCCTGTGCCGGGAGAAAACTTCAAGCAGAATCCAGTCCGACCGTCACTCGTGGACTTGGTAAGTATGATTTTATCGAATGTTGCCTACTCCTGAAACGAGCATTTCCCTTCATAGATTATAATGGGATTCGAAATCCGTTCGAACAGCCGAACAGTGTGCGGCTGTTCGAATCAGATTTCGAACCTCAGACACTTTAGTGTTCGCTCATCTCTAGTCATGGTGGCTAAAAACTCAACCAACTCCACCTGGGCTGGTGCAATGCTGAAGGGGCCTCCCTGATAGTGATGGTAGATGTTTTCCTCTTGGCATGTCTTAGTTATGGTCAACTTTCCTGGAGTTTGGAGTGCCCACAGGCTCAGACTGGCCCACAAATGAATAGGTGAATCCCATGGTGGGCCCCAAACTCTGCCAGAAATAGCACCGTACAGTCTTTGTTCTTCTTACAGATACTTTTTGTACAGCACCTCAACCAAACTATGTTTCATTATAATATATTTTAGATAGATTATTTTAGAAAATACCCAGTTTATTTTAATATACTTTAGACACACTGGACTGCTGAGATTACATCTAGGTGCAGCCAACCAGTAGCCTTCCCTGGACCTCATCTTCTCAATCACACTGCAGGGGTCCCAATAACAAATCATCCTGCAGAGTCTTGCTGCTGCCTGAGGTCTGTTGTTGTGTGGATAGATATACTTGTCTTACCCCTAGTTCACATCTGCGTTTGGTAATCCGTTTGAGGAGTCCGCATGGGGACCCCCCGAACGGACTACCGAACGCATTTGCAAGCGGTGTGCAGTGAAAGCACACGGACCCCAAAGACTATAATGGGGTCCGTGTGCTTGCTGTGAGATCTCCACATGAGTCATGTGGACAGAAAGGTAGATTGTGAAGTACTTTCCTGTCCACATGTTACCTGCGGAGATCTCGCAGCAAGCACCCCATTATAGTCTATAGGGTCCGTGTGCTTTCACTGCATACCGCTTGCAAATGTGTTGGTAGTCTGGTCGGGGGTCCCCATGTGGATTCCCCCAAACGGATTACCGACGTTGATGTGAACGAGACCTTACCAAGCTAAAAAGTACCCTAATTCAAGGCAAGAGTCAAGCAGCAGCTTGCTAACAGGCCCCCAAGTCTGAAATAATCTGAGACAAGGGCTAGGCAGCAAGATACTACCGAAAAATAAATTGTGTCGGGTAATATTTGCATTTAGCAAACATGGTCGTGCAGGTATGCATCTTCTCCCACAACAGGCTGATTTCTGGAGAGTTTTAAGTGTTGAAAAGCATAAAAGACAGTAGCAGGGCAGTATATGATTTAGTAGCAGTCAGTTTGATATAAGCTTTGCTGTGTCACCTTAAGAAGAGCTAGAAATGGGCTAGCTATAGAGTCACAGGAGCCCTGCAGTGTCATACACTATAGTTTAAGCCAATTTAAACACCGGTTTGTTACAAGCTTATTATATCTGAAACAAAACTTTGGATCGAACCTCCTGAACCCAAAATAAAACAAATCTTCAGAGATTCACCTACCTGTATTCTTAACCCACAAAAGAAATTCAGAGAAAATAACTTGTTAACATTTGTCCTTTCTACCTGAATGACCCCATCATTCCTGTCTTTCATATATTGTAGATTGTAGTTTCCTCTGGATCTTCAGTCCACCTCTATACATCCTATGCAAGCTGGTGCTGATGATTTTACTGCACAGACCTATAGCATATCTTTAGTGTGTTACCAAGTACACACAACCTTCCTTAGGGTGAATTCACACTGAGTAAACGCTAGCTTATTCTGAACGGAAAACACGTTCAGAATAAGCGGCGTCTAAAGCAGCTCCATTCATTTCTATGGGAGCGGGGATACGAGCGCTCCCCATAGAAATGAATGGGCTGCTTCTTTCACTCCGTGCAGTCCCATTGAAGTGAATGGGGAGTGCTGGCGTGTACGCTCCGGCATGAGCAGAGCTTGCCGTATACGCCGGCACTTCCCATTCACTTCAATGGGACTGCACGGAGTGAAAGAAGCAGCCCATTCATTTCTATGGGGAGCGCTCGTATCCCTGCTCCCATAGAAATGAATGGAGCTGCTTTAGACGCCGCTTATTCTGAACGTGTTTTACGTTCAGAATAAGCTAGCGTTTACTCAGTGTGAATGCACCCTTAGTAAAGAAAAAATTTAAAGCTGCAATGAACAAGTGAAAGTGTTATAGTCTCCATACCACCCCCAAATAAAGCAATAAAAGGTGATCAAATTGCACATATTAGAAAATGGTGGAAATTAAAACTATAACTTGTCCCACAAAAAAAGAGCCATTACATGGTTTAATCTAGAAAACTAAATATCAAATAATTTATTTTCACAATATGGCATCTTATTCAGTAATAATGGCAAAATACTAATAAAACTGTTAGAAATGTGAAATTGCTATCATCACAATGACCTGCCACGCAAAGTTGCTTTGTCATTTTCGCACAAGGGAAAACCATAAAAATAAAATGCAAAATACACAGAATTGTAGGTTTTTATTTTCACATGGATCCTCCCCCAAAAACTATTAAAAATTAATAAAAATTGATTAAAGCATTGTATGTACTCCAAAATGGCACCTACTAAAAGTACAACTTTTTCCATAAAAAATAAGCCCTCATACAGAAAAATATAAAAGTTATGAATTTTGGAAGACAAATATGGAATATATGAAAGATCAAACCTTAATGCCAAGACTACACCTATACTCTACCCTTAAAGGGATTCTGTCATTAAAATTCCCTTTTTTTCACTAAGTACACATAGGAATAGTCTTAAAGAGGACCTTTCACCATTTTGCACACAGGCAGTTTTATATACTGCCGGAAAGCTGACAGTGCGCTGAGTTCAGCACACTGTCGGCTTTCCCGATCTGGGCCCGGTGTGAAGAGCTTACGGTCCGGTACCGTAGCTCTTCTATGGTCAGAAGGGCATTTCTGACAGTTAGCCAGAGACGTCCTTCTTCACAGCACAGCCAATCGCGCTGTGCTGTGAGAGCCGGGAGGAACGCCCCCTCCCTCCCTGATAATGCTCGTCTATGGACGAGTACTGCGAGCAGAGGGAGGGGGCTTTCCTCCCGGCTCTCACAGCACAGCACGATTGGCTGTGCTGTGAAGAAAGACGTCTCTGGCTAACTGTCAGAAACGCCCTTCTGACCATAGAAGAGCTACGGTACCGGACTGTAAGCTCTTCACACCGGGCACAGATCGGGAAAGCCGACAGTGTGCTGAACTCACTGAATATCAGAATAATAAAGGTAAGAGAATAATAGCCTTTCTTAAGACTATTCCTATGTGTACTTAGTTAAAAAAAGGGATTCTAGTGCTAGAATCCCTTTAAAGATTTTACAACTAACACCCCACTGGTTACGTAGCATAAATAAGAATAATATTTTTTTTGTCTGTTTTGTTCTTTTTGGATAATGAAAGAGAAACCTATTTTGCACATTGTAAAATGACATAGAAATTCACATAGAAAATCCAGCAACAAATACCAAAGTACCTGGAAATCTCCGGTAATCAGGTAGCGCCTGTCATTAAGACAGATGGGGTCATTTCAGTCCCTGGTATCAGCTTAGTTAACGCAACCCAGCATATCTGCATGATATTTTCATAAGGTCGCTGAAATCAACTGGACATAGAATGAGATTATGATGAGCCACATAGGGCTGATCTGGCTCCGAAAACCCGTAAAATCCTGTGAACTGTCAATGAACCAGCACAACACTAAAGTAAATGAACTACTGCCACCAGTGAAAGTAATCGTATGAAGCCCAGCTAGTTGTAATTACGCATGTGACTATATACATTTAACTGCAGTAATAAATATTATCACATGTTGCAATGCATTTTGTCAGCAGAATGTATCCCTGCAATTCCATTTATAATTTGGCAACAATATCGTACTCAGTACCTGTGCCAAATATCATTCAATATGTTCCAGCTCCTTCTCTCATTGAAGGAGTCGAAATACAAGCAAAGCGTGCTAACAAAAACAATGTCTAATATCTCATAGTTTGATATTTTGCGGCTACTACACTATATC
Source organism: Leptodactylus fuscus (assembly GCF_031893055.1). Classification (NCBI taxonomy): domain Eukaryota; kingdom Metazoa; phylum Chordata; class Amphibia; order Anura; family Leptodactylidae; genus Leptodactylus; species Leptodactylus fuscus. The sequence continues at coordinate 58,459,650 of NC_134272.1, forward strand.
AAAGAACTCTCTGAAGTTGCGCTTTAAAACATAATTGACTATATTTTCCTGAATATAAATCATATTTAATGCTATTTGATTTCTTTATGCTATGCCAATAGAATCCCATGCAAAAGTTTATAAATGGCTCACTTGGAAATGAAAAACATTATTTCTCACTTGAAGTATAATTAAATTAATTAAGTGATCAATAAAATACATTACTTGAAATATAATGTAGTTATAATTTATGTTCTCATGATAATGAGCGCTGAGAAAATGGATGATATTAATACATCCATATCATGTGCATGGAAATGAAAGCCTGTTTCCTTGTGTAGGATACAATCTGAAAAAGTCTGAATGTACTATATATACTTGAGACCTTAATATCTACAGTATTTCACAACAAAAACCTAATGTCAGTAATAAAGATGAATAAATTCTATTTTCCATCACGCAAATCTCTCTGATTCTTTGCAAATCACTGTCTTTACATTCAATCGCTAAAAAGCCTAAAAGCTTTAATAATAAAATGAAATGTGAGTATTACTCTGTTATATTTTCAAAGGAATGTATTGCCATTTTTTTTAAAAAAATTTCTTTATTACAAGCAAATAGTGAAATCTGTATTTTTTTTAATATGTTTTTATTTTCTGATTATAGATTTTTTTTTTTTCTGTTCATGATTATGGAAACTACTGAAAAGAAAGCAAACACAAGGTAGCGGAGGTTCACAACTGCGCTTGGATTTTGTGTCAAAATATGGGAACCCAACTGTTAGGGAATTGCTAGGACAGCAATTCCCCGGTAGCTGTTGGACCCTGGGAACGGGACACAAGAGACAGTGAGCCCTAAGCTGAAGCCCCCCACTGTCCATTCCTATTGCCAGGCCCTATCCTACATAATAGGCGGCAACCACGAAGACAGTCCCTTACTGTATATGTGAGACACAATATGCAGACAAGACGGACAACAACAAAGAGAGGTCATCTAGCCAAGGGTCAGTAATAGAGATGAGCGAACACTAAAATGTTCGAGGTTCGAAATTCGATTCGAACAGCCGCTCAATGTTCGTGTGTTTGAACGGGTTTCGAACCCCATTATAGTCTATGGGGAACAGATACTCGTTAAGGGGGAAACCCAAATCCGTGTCTGGAGGGTCACCAAGTCCACTATGACACCCCAGGAAATGATGCCAACACCTCTGGAATGACACTGGGACAGCAGGGGAAGCATGTCTGGGGGCATCTAACACACCAAAGACCCTCTATTACCCCAACATCACAGCCTAACAACTACACACTTTACACATTCAAAAAAACCTCTATCAAAGTGGGAAAATACCTGGAAACCTTATTTACTCCCCAAATGGATGGACACAAACCCCAATTTAAGCTCAACAAACAGTAACAACCACCCCTTTAAATCACGTTCCCCATGACAACCACAAATGGAATAGGCAATGGGAATTCCAAAAGCCCTCACCTTTAACTGTCATTTTGAGTGTGTGTGTGTGTGTGTGTGTGATGTGGTAAGACCTTCCAAAATTCACTTTTCTAGCCCTTAACATGAGCCCTTCCAAACAAAGTTACAGGACCTTAAGCTGAGCTACCAGCAGAGATTGAGGCCCTTGGCATGAGTAGAGCCTTGCACCAGCAGTGTTTTTGGCACTTAGGGTGAGTTGAGCCTTGTACCAGCGTGTGTCCCTTAACATCAGGCGGGCCCTAAGTTCTGCGCTTTGCACAAAAGTTCCACATTAACTAGGCTGAATGGTACAAAGATTAGTAGGCCCGAGAACCAGGAACAGGTCTTGCAATGGCTGTCGGATAACGCTTAAAGCACATTGTCCACCAGCCAGGCAGCCTCTACCTCCTTTTACCCAACAGTCTTGTCCTCCTTCCACCCAAAATTCCCAATCTTCCCAGAACAATAACCCCAACTGTCCCTGCTCCCCAGAGCTGTTCTCCCTTCCTTTGACTGTACCGCAACCTGCCCCTCCATTTCGCGATTCCACGGACCTAACAGACAAGTATCTGTGTCCAGATGCTCAAACACTAGAGTCTCCTCCATTCCATCTCCGGTCGATTTGGTGGCGGATGACCAGCAACCCACCCTCATCGACGACGATGAGACGCAGTTGCTGTCAGGGCAGCCAGTTGACATGCGCATTGTGCAGGAGGAGGAGGCGAGACAGGAGTTGGAAGAGGAGGTGGTGGACGACGAGGACACCGACCCCACCTGGACAAGGCAGATGTCAAGCTGGGAAAGTAGTGTGGATGTTGAGGCAGGTGCAGCACCAAAAAGGGTAGCTAGAGGCAGAGACATGTCCAGAGGCAGAGGTCAGCTGCTTTGCCGAAGCCAGGCCAGACCCGGAATGTCCGAAGATGTTCCCTTTTGTACCCAGCCCAGAAAAACTCCCCCATCGAGGGCACGTTTCTTGAAGGTGTAGAGTTTTTTCAAGGAATGCGCCGAGGACAGATATAGTGTCGTCTACACAATTTGCCTCTCGAAATCGAGTAGGGGCCCTGAGAAGAGCAACCTGTCCACCACTTCAATGCACCGTCATTTGGAATCCAAGCAATGGAATCAGTGGCAGGCAGCAACGGCAGGACAAACGTCGCCCGCCGTTCATGCCACTGCCTCTGCTCACAGTGCTGGCGATGCACTCCAGAGGACGAGCCAGGACATCACTTCATCTGCCTCCGCCACTTTGTTGACTTCTCCCTCATCCTCCCCTGTTTCTGTCTTATCTCCTTCTCCTGCACCATCAAAGGCACCATCAGGCGCTTCTTTACAACAACCCACCATCTCTCAGACATTGGAGCGCCGGCAGAAATACACCGCTAACCACCCACCCACGCAAGCCTAGAACGCCAACATCGCTAAACTGCTGGCCCAGGAGAGGTTGGCGTTCCGGCTTGTTGAAACTCCCGCCTTCCCGGACCTGATGGCAACTGTGGCACCTCACTATGCCGTCCCTAGCCGTCTCAACTTCTCCCGGTGTGGCGTCCCCGCCTTGCACCAGCACGTGTCACTCAACATCAGGTGGGCCCTTAGTTCCGCGCTTTGCTGCAAGGTCCACTTGACCACCGACACTTGGACAAGCGCCTGTGGTCAGGGATGCTGCAGTGCTTATCTTTAATGACAGGCAGGGTGAATGTGGTGGAGTCTGTTCCCCGGGTGCAAACTGGGGTGGCCTATCTCCTCTCCCAGGCCAAAATTCATGGCAGGAGTAGACTGAAACCCTACGACGCTGCAACCTCCACCACAGCTACTAGCGGCAAACGCTAAAACACTGGTGTGGGGAGACGTCAGCAGGCGGTGCTGAAGCTCATCAGCTTGGGGGACAGACAGCACAGTGCCTCCGAGGTCAGGGCTGCCATCCTGGCTGAGATGGCATTTTTTTTTCCCTGCTACACCTGGGGCCTGGCATTTTTACGCCTGTGATAATGGCTGGAACCTGGTAGCGGCTCTGGAGCTTGCCAGCCTCCAACACGTTCCATGTTTGGCCCACGTCTAACCTAGTGGTGCAAAGTTTTTTAAAAACATACCCAAATGTACCGAAGCTACTGTTGAAAATGCGGCGCTAGTGCGCCCACTTTTGCAAGTGCACAGGAGTCGCTGCTAGCCTAAAAACACTCTAGCAAGGCCTACATCTGTCCAAACACAGGCTGTTGTCCGTCATTCACACACGCTGAAACCCTACAATACCATATCTTTAGCAGGGTGTGTGAGCTGCACAGACCTTTGATGGAGTTCCATCTACAAAACCCAAGGGTTCCTCAAAGTCAGCTCCCAAAGTTTCTGCACCATGAGTTTCCAGGGGTGGCAGAGTTATGGCTAGGGGCAGAGGCATGGATAGGGATGATGTCTAGGGGCAAAAGCAGTGTGGATGTGGAGGCAAGCTAAGCAGGAAAAACTGGGGGTACAAGCTAAGGCATGGACTGGGGTGATGTCTAGGGGCAAAAGCAGTGTGGATGTGGAGGCAAGCTAAGCAGGAAAAACTGGGGGTACAAGCTAAGGCATGGACTGGGGTGATGTCTAGGGGCAAAAGCAGTGTGGATGTGGAGGCAAGCAAAGCAGGGAAAATGGTGGCTAGAGGCAAAGGGATGTCCATAGGCAGCAAGGGCAAAGATGCAAAACTCTCCCCTGTTTCAAGAATTTTCCTGACTTGTCTCCCCACAAAACATTCCTGGGAGGAGGGCTGAAACACCACCCTTCTCCTCCTCCGCTGTTAGATTGACCCCAGCTACGAGCTGAAAACGCTGCAACACTGGTGTGGGGAGACGTCAGCAGGCTGGGCTGAAGCTCATCAGCTTGGGAGATGGACAGCACACTGCCTCTGAGGTCAGGGATGCCATCCTGGATGAGATGGCAATTTGTTTATCCACGCTGCCCCTGGGGCCAGGCTTTTTTGTCTTGTTGGAGGGCTCTGGAGCTTGCCAGCCTCCAACACGTTCCATGCCTGGCCCACGTGTTCAATGTAGTGGTGCAATGATTTTTAAAAACATACCCCAAATTAGCTGAGCTAAGGGTGAAAGTGCGGCACTTGGACACCCACTTTCCCAAGTCTACAGTACCTGGAGCTAGCCGCAATACACTCCAGCAAGGCCTACATCTGCCTGAAGCACCTACTGTTGTGCGAGGTCACCACACGCTCTAACCCTAGATACCGTATGTTCAGCAGGGTGTGTGAGCAGCAGAGACCTTTGATGGAGTACCAGCTACAAAACCCAAGGGTTCCTCAGAGTCAGCTCCCTCACTTTCTGCACCATGAGTTTCCATGGGTGGCAGACTTATGGCTAGAGGCACAGGCATGGATAGGGGTGATGTGTAGGGGCAAAAGCAGTGTGGATGTGGAGGCAAGCTAAGCAGCAAAAACTGGGGGTACAAGCAGCCGGTGGCATCATCACTGACAAGCACAGCTGTCTGTCAGCTGACAGGCTGACTTTCACCAAAATGAACAGACAATGGATGGACTCATCATATACATGTCAGTTACATGACAAATTTAGTGCAATTTGCAAGTCCAAGATGGGTTGGAGATCTGCGGAGAGGAATCTCACCACCTCTTGCGGGTGCCATCATTTGGAAGGCAAGCCCTGGGCTCAGTGGGTGAGAGCAAGCGCAAGCGCACTGTTGACAGGGCTGGCACTGCAGTCCAGACCAGCAGCCAGGACACCTCCACATCTGCCTCTGACACTTTGGGGAGTTCACCCTTATCCTCACCTTTTCCTGCCATTTTTCCTTTTGCCCGCGCCATCATGAGCCTCTTCCCAGCAACTCCCCATCTCCCAAGCCTTTCATTTCATGCTAAAGTACAGCGCAACCCACCCACATGCCAAAGGCTTCAACGGCCTCATCTCAAGAAATCTGGCCCAGGAGATGTTGGAATCCCGGCTGGGGGACACTCTGCCCTTTTTGGGCAGAGTGTCTACTGCGCCACCGCACTGTGCCGTCCACACCAGCACTTTCCCCCAAACATGAGGCGGTCCCTAAATTCAGCGCTTAGCCCTAAAGTTCCATGTGACCAGTTACGAATGGACAAGTGCATGCGGACAGGGACGCTACCTTTCAATTTGGGCACAGTGGTTGAATGTAGTTGAGGCGTGGACCGGGTCGCAAAATGTGGTGGCCTGACTTGTCTCCCCACACAACATTCCTGGGAGGAAGGCTGAAACACCACCCTCCTCCGCTGTTAAATTGACCCCAGCTGGAAACGCTGCAACACTGGTGTGGGGAGACGTCAGCGAGCCGTGCTGAAGCTCATCAGCTTGGGGGCCAGACAGCACACTGCCTACAAAGTGAGTCATGCCATCCTCAATGAGACGGCAATGTGGTTTTTGCCACTGCACCTGGGCCCAGGCATGTTGTCATGTGTGATAATGGCCGTAACCTGGGATTGGCTCTGTAGTTTTTCAGCCTGCAACATATTCCATGCCTGGGCCACGTTTTTAACTCATTGCTGCTAATCTTTTGAAAAAGGTACCCCAATGTTCCTGAGCTACTGGTGAAAGTGTGGCGCTTGTGCGGATAGTTTTTAAAGTCTATAGTTGCCGCTGCTAGCCTCTATGCACTCCTACAACGCCTGTACCTGCTGGAACAACGGCTGTTGTGCGACGTCTCCACACTGCTGGCACTAAACATATCATGTGTTGAGCAGAGTGTGTGAGCAGCACAGACCTTTGATGTAGTTCCAACTCCAAAACCCTCGGGTTCGTCAAAGTCAACTCCCTCAGTTGCTCAACCATGAGTGGCAGACTTATGTGAAATCCCATCCCATCCATTGCACTGGACACGAAACATTAGCATGCGCTCAGCACAACTTCGGATATGGCAGCTGCGTTAAGCAGGGTGCAGGGTACAACACAGACCAGGCCCGAGCACCAGGAACAGGTGTTAGAAATACTGCAGCATCTGCCATTTCCTTCCAATTTTGGGGTTTTGGACCCGCCACCGACTTGTCTGGACCTAAGTGGGGATCATGAGACACAGTTGCCATCAAGGCAAGCTGTGGTCATGTGCGGTTTGCAGTAAGGGGGCAGTGCGCAATTGGAAGAGGAGTTGGTGGATGACGAGGCCACCGACCCCACATGGACAGGGGTGATGTCTAGGGGCTAAAGCAGTGTAGATGTAGAGGGAAGCTAAATCAACAAAAAACCTGGGTAGAAGCAAAGGCATAAACTGGGGTGATGTTTAGGGGCTAAAGCAGTGTAGATGTGGAGGGAAGCTAATTCAACAAAAAAAAAGGGTAGAAGCAAAGGCATAAACTGGGGTGATGTTTAGGGGCTAAAGCAGTGTAGATGTGGAGGGAAGCTAATTCAACAAAAAAAAAGGGTAGAAGCAAAGGCATAAACTGGGGTGATGTTTAGGGGCTAAAGCAGTGTAGATGTGGAGGGAAGCTAATTCAACAAAAAAAAACAGGGTAGAAACAAAGGCATAAACTGGGGTGATGTTTAGGGGTGAAAGCAGTGTAGATGTGGAGGGAAGCTAAGCAGCAAAAACAGTGGGTAGAAGCAAAGGCATGCAAAACTCTACCCTGTTGGAAGACTTATTCCTAGGTCTGGAACACGTTAATGGCCCCCCTGGACAAATTACTGCCACTCAGGGGCCTAGTGTCACCAGGAGGGACAAGTATAGGCGCATGTTGTGGGAATACCTGGCCGACACCAGCTCTGTCCTCTCCGATCCCTCTGTGCTCTACAGCCTACACTTATTTTCTCATCTTTTTTTCTGCACTGCACATCTCTTGCCTGCTTCCTTTGGGATCTTACAAGTGGTGGTCCACTTCCAAAGATGGTAATTTCACTAGACAGTGTAACGGGAGTAGCTGAGGGATCGCTGTCTTAACCACTTTTTGGCACAAAATTAACTTCCAAAGCCAAATATGGTGCAAGTATATGATGCAAGGACACCTACACACCTATCTCTGACACATTGGGGAGTTCACCCTCATGCGCCCTTTTGGCCTGCACCATCATGCGCCTCTTCCCAGCCACTCCACATTTCCCAAGCTTTTCATTGCAGGCAGAAGTACCACACAACCCACCCCCATGCCCAAGCCTTTAACAGCCTCATCGATAAACTGCTGGCCCTGGAGATGTTGGTGTTTGTTTACGCTTCTGGAGACCCAGGCCTTCCGTCAGCAGATGGCAGCTGGGGCACCTCCCTATGCTGGGCCTAGCCGTTACTACTTCTCTTGGTGTGCTGTCCCTGCCTTGCGCCTGCATGTGTCCCATAACATCAGTCGGGCCCAGAGCTCTGCGCTTTGCTGCAAGGTCCACTTGACCACCGACACATGGACAAGCGCCTGTGGTCAGGGATGCTGCAGTGCTTATCTTTAATGACAGGCAGGGTGAATGTGGTGGAGTCTGTTCCCCGGGTGCAAACTGGGGTGGCCTATCTCCTCTCCCAGGCCATGGCAGGAGTAGACTGAAACCCTACGACGCTGCAACCTCCACCACAGCTACTAGCGGCAAACGCTAAAACACTGGCGTGGGGAGACGTCAGCAGGCGGTGCTGAAGCTCATCAGCTTGGGGGACAGACAGCACAGTGCCTCCGAGGTCAGGGATGCCATCCTGGCTGAGATGGCATTTTTTTTTCCCTGCTACACCTGGGGCCTGGCATTTTTACGCCTGTGATAATGGCTGGAACCTGGTAGCAGATCTGGAGCTTGCCAGACTCAAACACGGTCCACGCATGGCCCACGTTTTCCAACTTGTTGGTGCCATGTTTCTTTGAAACCTACACCATTGTGCCTGATATACAGGTCAAAGTGGGGCCATTTTCGTAAGTGAGAACTAGCCTCTGCTAGGCAGAAAACATTCAGAGCACACTCCTCTCATCTTCGCACCGTTGGCTGGCGGAGGAAGACGAGGGGGTTGGAGTGGCATCTGATGTCCCTATCCCACACGAGGCTAGAGGGTGCACTTCAGTGCATCCCATTGCTTCACCACAAATGGTGTGAAGGGGAGTGGAAAATGGAGGAAATGGAGAGTGACCCTTACAGTTGGGGCCAGCAAAGGCATGCCAAGTAACACACTGGCACACATGGCTGACTTCACCTTGGGTTGCTTTTCAACACATATTTCACATCATGAAGAACAAATAATACTGGATTTTTACAAGCCTCGAACCCCGGTCTAGGTCTAATGTCTGTTCCTTTCTTATATTAGGGGAGAGGGAAAAAAAATTACTTCAGTGATACGTTTAGCGTACATAGACTGACTATTAATGTGTATCCCTCTTAGTGTTGTTAGGGTTACACACCGTCACAACCTGGCTAAAGCTTCTATAGCTGTTAATAAAGTCAACATAACTTTACGGTATCCAAAAAGACAGCTGGTACCGACAGAGAGCAAGACAAATGTCAACCAAAGCTGTGAGCTCTGAACACCCACAGTGACTTTGGCGTCATCATCATTATAAGGGAGCGGGTGGTAATAAATAACTTGGCAGTGCCTAAAACCCAAAAAGCTTATACAACTATATTTACATTAAGATACACAAATGACACTTTTCAGTAGCATGTCATGAGACAAGCTGATAAGCACTTCCTTTGTGCAGTGCTATTTGAAAGTTAAACGCTGCCTTTATTTTAATTCTGGAGAAGGTGCAGACATTAGATTTAGAACATGTTGTCTTCATTGTCCAAATCCTCTATATAGGTAACGTGTTTTTCGGGCCGAGCTGTCTGGGAACGAGCTGGTGCAGCACTGACAACCTGGGTGAATATGGCAAGAGCCTGAGATGTAGGGTGAATGAATCCCCAAATTATTTGTGGAATTCCCAGTGAGACAATGGCACTATCTACCAGTAGCAAAAATTGTGGGTGCACGTAACCCCCATATATTCTTTGAATTCCCAGTGAGACAATGGCACTGTATAGCAGTAGCAAAAATTGTGGGTGCACGTAACCCCCATATATTCTTTGAATTCCCAGTCAGACAATGGCACTGTATACCAGTAGTAAAAATTGTGGGTGCACATAACCCCAATATATTCTTTGAATTCCCAGTGAGACAATGGCACTGTATAGCAGTAGCAAAAATTGTGGGTGCACGTAACCCCCATATATTCTTTGAATTCCCAGTCAGACAATGGCACTGTATACCAGTAGTAAAAATTGTGGGTGCACATAACCCCAATATATTCTTTGAATTCCCAGAGAGACAATGGCACTGTATAGCAGTAGCAAAAATTGTGGGTGCACGTAACCCCCATATATTCTTTGAATTCCCAGTCAGACAATGGCACTGTATACCAGTAGTAAAAATTGTGGGTGCACATAACCCCAATATATTCTTTGAATTCCCAGAGAGACAATGGCACTGTATAGCAGTAGCAAAAATTGTGGGTGCACGTAACCCCCATATATTCTTTGAATTCCCAGTCAGACAATGGCACTGTATACCAGTAGTAAAAATTGTGGGTGCACATAACCCCAATATATTCTTTGAATTCCCAGTGAGACAATGGCACTGTATAGCAGTAGCAAAAATTGTGGGTGCACGTAACCCCCATATATTCTTTGAATTCCCAGTCAGAAAATGGCACTATATACCAGTAGTAAAAATTGTGGGTGCACATAACCCCAATATATTCTTTGAATTCCCAGTGAGACAATGGCACTGTATAGCAGTAGCAAAAATTGTGGGTGCACGTAACCCCCATATATTCTTTGAATTCCCAGTCAGACAATGGCACTATATACCAGTAGTAAAAATTGTGGGTGCACATAACCCCAATATATTCTTTGAATTCCCAGTGAGACAATGGCACTGTATAGCAGTAGCAAAAATTGTGGGTGCACGTAACCCCCATATATTCTTTGAATTCCCAGTCAGACAATGGCACTGTATACCAGTAGTAAAAATTGTGGGTGCACATAACCCCAATATATTCTTTGAATTCCCAGTGAGACAATGGCACTGTATAGCAGTAGCAAAAATTGTGGGTGCATGTAACCCCCATATATTCTTTGAATTCCCAGTCAGACAATGGCACTATATACCAGTAGTAAAGATTGTGGGTGCACATAACCCCAATATAATCTTTGAATTCCCAGTGAGACAATGGCACTGTATAGCAGTAGCAAAAATTGTGGGTGCACGTAACCCCCATATATTCTTTGAATTCCCAGTCAGACAATGGCACTATATACCAGTAGTAAAAATTGTGGGTGCACATAACCCCAATATATTCTTTGAATTCCCAGTGAGACAATGGCACTGTATAGCAGTAGCAAAAATTGTGGGTGCACGTAACCCCCATATATTCTTTGAATTCCCAGTCAGACAATGGCACTGTATACCAGTAGTAAAAATTGTGGGTGCACATAACCCCAATATAATCTTTGAATTCCCAGTGAGACAATGGCACTGTATAGCAGTAGCAAAAATTGTGGGTGCACGTAACCCCCATATATTCTTTGAATTCCCAGTCAGACAATGGCACTATATACCAGTAGTAAAAATTGTGGGTGCACATAACCCCAATATAATCTTTGAATTCCCAGTGAGACAATGGCACTGTATAGCAGTAGCAAAAATTGTGGGTGCACGTAACCCCCATATATTCTTTGAATTCCCAGTCAGACAATGGCACTATATACCAGTAGTAAAAATTGTGGGTGCACATAACCCCAATATATTCTTTGAATTCCCAGTGAGACAATGGCACTGTATAGCAGTAGCAAAAATTGTGGGTGCACGTAACCCCCATATATTCTTTGAATTCCCAGTCAGACAATGGCACTGTATACCAGTAGTAAAAATTGTGGGTGCACATAACCCCAATATATTCTTTGAATTCCCAGTGAGACAATGGCACTGTATAGCAGTAGCAAAAATTGTGGGTGCACGTAACCCCCATATATTCTTTGAATTCCCAGTCAGACAATGGCACTATATACCAGTAGTAAAGATTGTGGGTGCACATAACCCCAATATAATCTTTGAATTCCCAGTGAGACAATGGCACTGTATAGCAGTAGCAAAAATTGTGGGTGCACGTAACCCCCATATATTCTTTGAATTCCCAGTCAGACAATGGCACTATATACCAGTAGTAAAAATTGTGGGTGCACATAACCCCAATATATTCTTTGAATTCCCAGTGAGACAATGGCACTGTATAGCAGTAGCAAAAATTGTGGGTGCACGTAACCCCCATATATTCTTTGAATTCCCAGTCAGACAATGGCACTGTATACCAGTAGTAAAAATTGTGGGTGCACATAACCCCAATATAATCTTTGAATTCCCAGTGAGACAATGGCACTGTATAGCAGTAGCAAAAATTGTGGGTGCACGTAACCCCCATATATTCTTTGAATTCCCAGTCAGACAATGGCACTATATACCAGTAGTAAAAATTGTGGGTGCACATAACCCCAATATAATCTTTGAATTCCCAGTGAGACAATGGCACTGTATAGCAGTAGCAAAAATTGTGGGTGCACGTAACCCCCATATATTCTTTGAATTCCCAGTCAGACAATGGCACTATATACCAGTAGTAAAAATTGTGGGTGCACATAACCCCAATATATTCTTTGAATTCCCAGTGAGACAATGGCACTGTATAGCAGTAGCAAAAATTGTGGGTGCACGTAACCCCCATATATTCTTTGAATTCCCAGTCAGACAATGGCACTGTATACCAGTAGTAAAAATTGTGGGTGCACGTAACCCCCATATATTCTTTGAATTCCCAGTGAGACAATGGCACTGTATAGCAGTAGCAAAAATTGTGGATGCACGTAACCCCCATATATTCTTTGAATTCCCAGTCAGACAATGGCACTATATGCCAGTAGTAAAAATTGTGGGTGCACATAACCCCAATATATTCTTTGAATTCCCAGTGAGACAATGGCACTGTATAGCAGTAGCAAAAATTGTGGGTGCACATAACCCCCATATATTCTTTGAATTCCCAGTCAGACAATGGCACTGTATAGCAGTAGTAAAAATTGTGGGTGCACATAACCCCAATATAATCTTTGAATTCCCAGTGAGACAATGGCACTGTATAGCAATAGCAAAAATTGTGGGTGCACGTAACCCCCATATATTCTTTGAATTCCCAGTCAGACAATGGCACTGTATACCAGTAGTAAAAATTGTGGGTGCACATAACCCCAATATAATCTTTGAATTCCCAGTGAGACAATGGCACTATATAGCAGTAGCAAAAATTGTGGGTGCACGTAACCCCATATATTCTTTGAATTCCCAGTGAGACAATGGCACTGTATAGCAGTAGCAAAAATTGTGGGTGCACGTAACCCCCATATATTCTTTGAATTCCCAGTCAGACAATGGCACTATATATCAGTAGTAAAAATTGTGGGTGCACATAACCCCAATATATTCTTTGAATTCCCAGTGAGACAATGGCACTGTATAGCAGTAGCAAAAATTGTGGGTGCACGTAACCCCCATATATTCTTTGAATTCCCAGTCAGACAATGGCACTGTATACCAGTAGTAAAAATTGTGGGTGCACATAACCCCAATATATTCTTTGAATTCCCAGTGAGACAATGGCACTGTATAGCAGTAGCAAAAATTGTGGGTGCACGTAACCCCCATATATTCTTTGAATTCCCAGTCAGACAATGGCACTATATACCAGTAGTAAAAATTGTGGGTGCACATAACCCCGATATAATCTTTGAATTCCCAGTGAGACAATGGCACTGTATAGCAGTAGCAAAAATTGTGGGTGCACGTAACCCCCATATATTCTTTGAATTCCCAGTCAGACAATGGCACTATATACCAGTAGTAAAAATTGTGGGTGCACGTAACCCCAATATATTCTTTGAATTCCCAGTGAGACAATGGCACTGTATAGCAGTAGCAAAAATTGTGGGTGCACGTAACCTCCATATATTCTTTGAATTCCCAGTGAGACAATGGCACTGTATAGCAGTAGCAAAAAATGTGGGTGCACGTAACCCCCATATATTCTTTGAATTCCCAGTCAGACAATGGCACTGTATAGCAGTAGCAAAAATTGTGGGTGCACGTAACCCCCATATATTCTTTGAATTCCCAGTCAGACAATGGCACTATATACCAGTAGTAAAAATTGTGGGTGCACATAACCCCAATATATTCTTTGAATTCCCAGTGAGACAATGGCACTGTATAGCAGTAGCAAAAATTGTGGGTGCACGTAACCCCCCATATATTCTTTGAATTCCCAGTCAATGGCACTATATACCAGTAGTAAAAATTGTGGGTGCACATAACCCCAATATATTCTTTGAATTCCCAGTGAGACAATGGCACTGTATAGCAGTAGCAAAAATTGTGGGTGCACATAACCCCCATATATTCTTTGAATTCCCAGTCAGACAATGGCACTGTATAGCAGTAGCAAAAATTGTGGGTGCACGTAACCTCCATATATTCTTTGAATTCCCAGTCAGACAATGGCACTATATACCAGTAGTAAAAATTGTGGGTGCACATAACCCCAATATATTCTTTGAATTCCCAGTGAGACAATGGCACTGTATAGCAGTAGCAAAAATTGTGGGTGCACGTAACCTCCATATATTCTTTGAATTCCCAGTCAGACAATGGCACTGTATAGCAGTAGCAAAAATTGTGGGTGCACGTAACCCCCATATATTCTTTGAATTCCCAGTCAGACAATGGCACTATATACCAGTAGTAAAAATTGTGGGTGCACATAACCCCAATATATTCTTTGAATTCCCAGTGAGACAATGGCACTGTATAGCAGTAGCAAAAATTGTGGGTGCACATAACCCCCATATATTCTTTGAATTCCCAGTCAGACAATGGCACTGTATAGCAGTAGTAAAAATTGTGGGTGCACATAACCCCAATATAATCTTTGAATTCCCAGTGAGACAATGGCACTGTATAGCAATAGCAAAAATTGTGGGTGCACGTAACCCCCATATATTCTTTGAATTCCCAGTCAGACAATGGCACTGTATACCAGTAGTAAAAATTGTGGGTGCACATAACCCCAATATAATCTTTGAATTCCCAGTGAGACAATGGCACTGTATAGCAGTAGCAAAAATTGTGGGTGCACGTAACCCCCATATATTCTTTGAATTCCCAGTCAGACAATGGCACTATATATCAGTAGTAAAAATTGTGGGTGCACATAACCCCAATATATTCTTTGAATTCCCAGTGAGACAATGGCACTGTATAGCATTAGCAAAAATTGTGGGTGCACGTAACCCCCATATATTCTTTGAATTCCCAGTCAGACAATGGCACTGTATACCAGTAGTAAAAATTGTGGGTGCACATAACCCCAATATATTCTTTGAATTCCCAGTGAGACAATGGCACTGTATAGCAGTAGCAAAAATTGTGGGTGCACGTAACCCCCATATATTCTTTGAATTCCCAGTCAGACAATGGCACTATATACCAGTAGTAAAAATTGTGGGTGCACATAACCCCGATATAATCTTTGAATTCCCAGTGAGACAATGGCACTGTACAGCAGTAGCAAAAATTGTGGGTGCACGTAACCCCCATATATTCTTTGAATTCCCAGTCAGACAATGGCACTATATACCAGTAGTAAAAATTGTGGGTGCACGTAACCCCAATATATTCTTTGAATTCCCAGTGAGACAATGGCACTGTATAGCAGTAGCAAAAATTGTGGGTGCACGTAACCTCCATATATTCTTTGAATTCCCAGTGAGACAATGGCACTGTATAGCAGTAGCAAAAATTGTGGGTGCACGTAACCCCCATATATTCTTTGAATTCCCAGTCAGACAATGGCACTGTATAGCAGTAGCAAAAATTGTGGGTGCACGTAACCCCCATATATTCTTTGAATTCCCAGTCAGACAATGGCACTATATACCAGTAGTAAAAATTGTGGGTGCACATAACCCCAATATATTCTTTGAATTCCCAGTGAGACAATGGCACTGTATAGCAGTAGCAAAAATTGTGGGTGCACGTAACCCCCCATATATTCTTTGAATTCCCAGTCAATGGCACTATATACCAGTAGTAAAAATTGTGGGTGCACGTAACCCCCATATATTCTTTGAATTCCCAGTCAGACAATGGCACTGTATAGCAGTAGCAAAAATTGTGGGTGCACGTAACCCCCATATATTCTTTGAATTCCCAGTCAGACAATGGCACTATATACCAGTAGTAAAAATTGTGGGTGCACATAACCCCAATATATTCTTTGAATTCCCAGTGAGACAATGGCACTGTATAGCAGTAGCAAAAATTGTGGGTGCACGTAACCCCCCATATATTCTTTGAATTCCCAGTCAATGGCACTATATACCAGTAGTAAAAATTGTGGGTGCACATAACCCCAATATATTCTTTGAATTCCCAGTGAGACAATGGCACTGTATAGCAGTAGCAAAAATTGTGGGTGCACATAACCCCCATATATTCTTTGAATTCCCAGTCAGACAATGGCACTGTATAGCAGTAGCAAAAATTGTGGGTGCACGTAACCTCCATATATTCTTTGAATTCCCAGTCAGACAATGGCACTATATACCAGTAGTAAAAATTGTGGGTGCACATAACCCCAATACATTCTTTGAATTCCCAGTGAGACAATGGCACTGTATAGCAGTAGCAAAAATTGTGGGTGCACGTAACCCCCATATATTCTTTGAATTCCCAGTCAGACAATGGCACTATATACCAGTAGTAAAAATTGTGGGTGCACATAACCCCGATATAATCTTTGAATTCCCAGTGAGACAATGGCACTGTATAGCAGTAGCAAAAATTGTGGGTGCACGTAACCCCCATATATTCTTTGAATTCCCAGTCAGACAATGGCACTATATACCAGTAGTAAAAATTGTGGGTGCACGTAACCCCAATATATTCTTTGAATTCCCAGTGAGACAATGGCACTGTATAGCAGTAGCAAAAATTGTGGGTGCACGTAACCTCCATATATTCTTTGAATTCCCAGTGAGACAATGGCACTGTATAGCAGTAGCAAAAAATGTGGGTGCACGTAACCCCCATATATTCTTTGAATTCCCAGTCAGACAATGGCACTGTATAGCAGTAGCAAAAATTGTGGGTGCACGTAACCCCCATATATTCTTTGAATTCCCAGTCAGACAATGGCACTATATACCAGTAGTAAAAATTGTGGGTGCACATAACCCCAATATATTCTTTGAATTCCCAGTGAGACAATGGCACTGTATAGCAGTAGCAAAAATTGTGGGTGCACGTAACCCCCCATATATTCTTTGAATTCCCAGTCAATGGCACTATATACCAGTAGTAAAAATTGTGGGTGCACATAACCCCAATATATTCTTTGAATTCCCAGTGAGACAATGGCACTGTATAGCAGTAGCAAAAATTGTGGGTGCACATAACCCCCATATATTCTTTGAATTCCCAGTCAGACAATGGCACTGTATAGCAGTAGCAAAAATTGTGGGTGCACGTAACCTCCATATATTCTTTGAATTCCCAGTCAGACAATGGCACTATATACCAGTAGTAAAAATTGTGGGTGCACATAACCCCAATATATTCTTTGAATTCCCAGTGAGACAATGGCACTGTATAGCAGTAGCAAAAATTGTGGGTGCACGTAACCTCCATATATTCTTTGAATTCCCAGTCAGACAATGGCACTGTATAGCAGTAGCAAAAATTGTGGGTGCACGTAACCCCCATATATTCTTTGAATTCCCAGTCAGACAATGGCACTATATACCAGTAGTAAAAATTGTGGGTGCACATAACCCCAATATATTCTTTGAATTCCCAGTGAGACAATGGCACTGTATAGCAGTAGCAAAAATTGTGGGTGCACATAACCCCCATATATTCTTTGAATTCCCAGTCAGACAATGGCACTGTATAGCAGTAGTAAAAATTGTGGGTGCACATAACCCCAATATAATCTTTGAATTCCCAGTGAGACAATGGCACTGTATAGCAATAGCAAAAATTGTGGGTGCACGTAACCCCCATATATTCTTTGAATTCCCAGTCAGACAATGGCACTGTATACCAGTAGTAAAAATTGTGGGTGCACATAACCCCAATATAATCTTTGAATTCCCAGTGAGACAATGGCACTGTATAGCAGTAGCAAAAATTGTGGGTGCACGTAACCCCCATATATTCTTTGAATTCCCAGTCAGACAATGGCACTATATATCAGTAGTAAAAATTGTGGGTGCACATAACCCCAATATATTCTTTGAATTCCCAGTGAGACAATGGCACTGTATAGCATTAGCAAAAATTGTGGGTGCACGTAACCCCCATATATTCTTTGAATTCCCAGTCAGACAATGGCACTGTATACCAGTAGTAAAAATTGTGGGTGCACATAACCCCAATATATTCTTTGAATTCCCAGTGAGACAATGGCACTGTATAGCAGTAGCAAAAATTGTGGGTGCACGTAACCCCCATATATTCTTTGAATTCCCAGTCAGACAATGGCACTATATACCAGTAGTAAAAATTGTGGGTGCACATAACCCCGATATAATCTTTGAATTCCCAGTGAGACAATGGCACTGTACAGCAGTAGCAAAAATTGTGGGTGCACGTAACCCCCATATATTCTTTGAATTCCCAGTCAGACAATGGCACTATATACCAGTAGTAAAAATTGTGGGTGCACGTAACCCCAATATATTCTTTGAATTCCCAGTGAGACAATGGCACTGTATAGCAGTAGCAAAAATTGTGGGTGCACGTAACCTCCATATATTCTTTGAATTCCCAGTGAGACAATGGCACTGTATAGCAGTAGCAAAAATTGTGGGTGCACGTAACCCCCATATATTCTTTGAATTCCCAGTCAGACAATGGCACTGTATAGCAGTAGCAAAAATTGTGGGTGCACGTAACCCCCATATATTCTTTGAATTCCCAGTCAGACAATGGCACTATATACCAGTAGTAAAAATTGTGGGTGCACATAACCCCAATATATTCTTTGAATTCCCAGTGAGACAATGGCACTGTATAGCAGTAGCAAAAATTGTGGGTGCACGTAACCCCCCATATATTCTTTGAATTCCCAGTCAATGGCACTATATACCAGTAGTAAAAATTGTGGGTGCACGTAACCCCCATATATTCTTTGAATTCCCAGTCAGACAATGGCACTGTATAGCAGTAGCAAAAATTGTGGGTGCACGTAACCCCCATATATTCTTTGAATTCCCAGTCAGACAATGGCACTATATACCAGTAGTAAAAATTGTGGGTGCACATAACCCCAATATATTCTTTGAATTCCCAGTGAGACAATGGCACTGTATAGCAGTAGCAAAAATTGTGGGTGCACGTAACCCCCCATATATTCTTTGAATTCCCAGTCAATGGCACTATATACCAGTAGTAAAAATTGTGGGTGCACATAACCCCAATATATTCTTTGAATTCCCAGTGAGACAATGGCACTGTATAGCAGTAGCAAAAATTGTGGGTGCACATAACCCCCATATATTCTTTGAATTCCCAGTCAGACAATGGCACTGTATAGCAGTAGCAAAAATTGTGGGTGCACGTAACCTCCATATATTCTTTGAATTCCCAGTCAGACAATGGCACTATATACCAGTAGTAAAAATTGTGGGTGCACATAACCCCAATACATTCTTTGAATTCCCAGTGAGACAATGGCACTGTATAGCAGTAGCAAAAATTGTGGGTGCACGTAACCTCCATATATTCTTTGAATTCCCAGTCAGACAATGGCACTGTATAGCAGTAGCAAAAATTGTGGGTGCACGTAACCCCCATATATTCTTTGAATTCCCAGTCAGACAATGGCACTATATACCAGTAGTAAAAATTGTGGGTGCACATAACCCCAATATATTCTTTGAATTCCCAGTGAGACAATGGCACTGTATAGCAGTAGCAAAAATTGTGGGTGCACATAACCCCCATATATTCTTTGAATTCCCAGTCAGACAATGGCACTGTATAGCAGTAGTAAAAATTGTGGGTGCACATAACCCCAATATAATCTTTGAATTCCCAGTGAGACAATGGCACTGTATAGCAATAGCAAAAATTGTGGGTGCACGTAACCCCCATATATTCTTTGAATTCCCAGTCAGACAATGGCACTGTATACCAGTAGTAAAAATTGTGGGTGCACATAACCCCAATATAATCTTTGAATTCCCAGTGAGACAATGGCACTGTATAGCAGTAGCAAAAATTGTGGGTGCACGTAACCCCCATATATTCTTTGAATTCCCAGTCAGACAATGGCACTATATATCAGTAGTAAAAATTGTGGGTGCACATAACCCCAATATATTCTTTGAATTCCCAGTGAGACAATGGCACTGTATAGCATTAGCAAAAATTGTGGGTGCACGTAACCCCCATATATTCTTTGAATTCCCAGTCAGACAATGGCACTGTATACCAGTAGTAAAAATTGTGGGTGCACATAACCCCAATATATTCTTTGAATTCCCAGTGAGACAATGGCACTGTATAGCAGTAGCAAAAATTGTGGGTGCACGTAACCCCCATATATTCTTTGAATTCCCAGTCAGACAATGGCACTATATACCAGTAGTAAAAATTGTGGGTGCACATAACCCCGATATAATCTTTGAATTCCCAGTGAGACAATGGCACTGTACAGCAGTAGCAAAAATTGTGGGTGCACGTAACCCCCATATATTCTTTGAATTCCCAGTCAGACAATGGCACTATATACCAGTAGTAAAAATTGTGGGTGCACGTAACCCCAATATATTCTTTGAATTCCCAGTGAGACAATGGCACTGTATAGCAGTAGCAAAAATTGTGGGTGCACGTAACCTCCATATATTCTTTGAATTCCCAGTGAGACAATGGCACTGTATAGCAGTAGCAAAAATTGTGGGTGCACGTAACCCCCATATATTCTTTGAATTCCCAGTCAGACAATGGCACTGTATAGCAGTAGCAAAAATTGTGGGTGCACGTAACCCCCATATATTCTTTGAATTCCCAGTCAGACAATGGCACTATATACCAGTAGTAAAAATTGTGGGTGCACATAACCCCAATATATTCTTTGAATTCCCAGTGAGACAATGGCACTGTATAGCAGTAGCAAAAATTGTGGGTGCATGTAACCCCCCATATATTCTTTGAATTCCCAGTCAATGGCACTATATACCAGTAGTAAAAATTGTGGGTGCACGTAACCCCCATATATTCTTTGAATTCCCAGTCAGACAATGGCACTGTATAGCAGTAGCAAAAATTGTGGGTGCACGTAACCCCCATATATTCTTTGAATTCCCAGTCAGACAATGGCACTATATACCAGTAGTAAAAACTGTGGGTGCACATAACCCCAATATATTCTTTGAATTCCCAGTGAGACAATGGCACTGTATAGCAGTAGCAAAAATTGTGGGTGCACGTAACCCCCCATATATTCTTTGAATTCCCAGTCAATGGCACTATATACCAGTAGTAAAAATTGTGGGTGCACGTAACCCCCATATATTCTTTGAATTCCCAGTCAGACAATGGCACTATATACCAGTAGTAAAAATTGTGGGTGCACATAACCCCAATATATTCTTTGAATTCCCAGTGAAACAATGGCACTGTATAGCAGTAGCAAAAATTGTGGGTGCACGTAACCCCCATATATTCTTTGAATTCCCAGTGAGACAATGGCACTGTATAGCAGTAGCAAAAATTGTGGGTGCACGTAACCCCCATATATTCTTTGAATTCCCAGTCAGACAATGGCACTATATACCAGTAGTAAAAATTGTGGGTGCACATAACCCCAATATATTCTTTGAATTCCCAGTGAGACAATGGCACTGTATAGCAGTAGCAAAAATTGTGGGTGCACGTAACCCCCAAATATTCTTTGAATTCCCAGTCAGACAATGGCACTGTATACCAGTAGTAAAAATTGTGGGTGCACATAACCCCAATATATTCTTTGAATTCCCAGTGAGACAATGGCACTGTATAGCAGTAGCAAAAATTGTGGGTGCACGTAACCCCCATATATTCTTTGAATTCCCAGTCAGACAGTGGCACTATATACCAGTAGTAAAAATTGTGGGTGCACATAACCCCAATATAATCTTTGAATTCCCAGTGAGACAATGGCACTGTATAGCAGTAGCAAAAATTGTGGGTGCACGTAACCCCCATATATTCTTTGAATTCCCAGTCAGACAATGGCACTATATACCAGTAGTAAAAATTGTGGGTGCACATAACCCCAATATATTCTTTGAATTCCCAGTGAGACAATGGCACTGTATAGCAGTAGCAAAAATTGTGGGTGCACGTAACCCCCATATATTCTTTGAATTCCCAGTCAGACAATGGCACTGTATACCAGTAGTAAAAATTGTGGGTGCACATAACCCCAATATATTCTTTGAATTCCCAGTGAGACAATGGCACTGTATAGCAGTAGCAAAAATTGTAGGTGCACGTAACCCCCACATATTCTTTGAATTCCCAGTCAGACAATGGCACTATATACCAGTAGTAAAAATTGTGGGTGCACATAACCCCAATATAATCTTTGAATTCCCAGTGAGACAATGGCACTGTATAGCAGTAGCAAAAATTGTGGGTGCACGTAACCCCCATATATTCTTTGAATTCCCAGTCAGACAATGGCACTATATACCAGTAGTAAAAATTGTGGGTGCACATAACCCCAATATATTCTTTGAATTCCCAGTGAGACAATGGCACTGTATAGCAGTAGCAAAAATTGTGGGTGCACGTAACCCCCATATATTCTTTGAATTCCCAGTGAGACAATGGCACTGTATAGCAGTAGCAAAAATTGTGGGTGCACGTAACCCCCATATATTCTTTGAATTCCCAGTCAGACAATGGCACTGTATAGCAGTAGCAAAAATTGTGGGTGCACGTAACCCCCATATATTCTTTGAATTCCCAGTCAGACAATGGCACTATATACCAGTAGTAAAAATTGTGGGTGCACATAGCCCCAATATATTCTTTGAATTCCCAGTGAGACAATGGCACTGTATAACAGTAGCAAAAATTGTGGGTGCACGTAACCCCCATATATTCTTTGAATTCCCAGTGAGACAATGGCACTGTATAGCAGTAGCAAAAATTGTGGGTGCACGTAACCCCCATATATTCTTTGAATTCCCAGTCAGACAATGGCACTGTATAGCAGTAGCAAAAATTGTGGGTGCACGTAACCCCCATATATTCTTTGAATTCCCAGTCAGACAATGGCACTGTATACCAGTAGTAAAAATTGTGGGTGCACATAACCCCAATATATTCTTTGAATTCCCAGTGAGACAATGGCACTATATACCAGTAGCAAAAATAGTGGGTGTATATAGCCCCAATTCTATTGCTAGGGGACTTGCAGGGTATTTCTGAGGTGAAGGTGGGGGGGCACACCGTTGGAACGGGGATTTGGGGTGTATATATGGGGTATACGGGAATACACTGTCAGTGTGTTCCATTCAGGATCCTGGGAAAGCTGGGTTGCGGCGATTGAGCCCGTCAGTGCCACGTTACACTGACAAGCTTCTCCCTGGAATTGAAGTTATATGTAAGCCCAATATATTCTTTGAATTCCCAGTGAGACAATGGCACTATATGGCAGTAGCAAAAATAGTGGGTGCACGTAACCCCCATATATTCTTTGAATTCCCAGTCAGACAATGGCACTATATACCAGTAGTAAAAATTGTGGGTGCACATAACCCCAATATATTCTTTGAATTCCCAGTGAGACAATGGCACTGTATAGCAGTAGCAAAAATTGTGGGTGCACGTAACCCCCATATATTCTTTGAATTCCCAGTCAGACAATGGCACTGTATACCAGTAGTAAAAATTGTGGGTGCACATAACCCCAATATAATCTTTGAATTCCCAGTGAGACAATGGCACTGTATAGCAGTAGCAAAAATTGTGGGTGTACGTAACCCCCATATATTCTTTGAATTCCCAGTCAGACAATGGCACTATATACCAGTAGTAAAAATTGTGGGTGCACATAACCCCAATATAATCTTTGAATTCCCAGTGAGACAATGGCACTGTATAGCAGTAGCAAAAATTGTGGGTGCACGTAACCCCCATATATTCTTTGAATTCCCAGTCAGACAGTGGCACTATATACCAGTAGTAAAAATTGTGGGTGCACATAACCCCAATATAATCTTTGAATTCCCAGTGAGACAATGGCACTGTATAGCAGTAGCAAAAATTGTGGGTGCACGTAACCCCCATATATTCTTTGAATTCCCAGTCAGACAATGGCACTATATATCAGTAGTAAAAATTGTGGGTGCACATAACCCCAATATATTCTTTGAATTCCCAGTGAGACAATGGCACTGTATAGCATTAGCAAAAATTGTGGGTGCACGTAACCCCCATATATTCTTTGAATTCCCAGTCAGACAATGGCACTGTATACCAGTAGTAAAAATTGTGGGTGCACATAACCCCAATATATTCTTTGAATTCCCAGTGAGACAATGGCACTGTATAGCAGTAGCAAAAATTGTGGGTGCACGTAACCCCCATATATTCTTTGAATTCCCAGTCAGACAATGGCACTATATACCAGTAGTAAAAATTGTGGGTGCACATAACCCCGATATAATCTTTGAATTCCCAGTGAGACAATGGCACTGTACAGCAGTAGCAAAAATTGTGGGTGCACGTAACCCCCATATATTCTTTGAATTCCCAGTCAGACAATGGCACTATATACCAGTAGTAAAAATTGTGGGTGCACGTAACCCCAATATATTCTTTGAATTCCCAGTGAGACAATGGCACTGTATAGCAGTAGCAAAAATTGTGGGTGCACGTAACCTCCATATATTCTTTGAATTCCCAGTGAGACAATGGCACTGTATAGCAGTAGCAAAAATTGTGGGTGCACGTAACCCCCATATATTCTTTGAATTCCCAGTCAGACAATGGCACTGTATAGCAGTAGCAAAAATTGTGGGTGCACGTAACCCCCATATATTCTTTGAATTCCCAGTCAGACAATGGCACTATATACCAGTAGTAAAAATTGTGGGTGCACATAACCCCAATATATTCTTTGAATTCCCAGTGAGACAATGGCACTGTATAGCAGTAGCAAAAATTGTGGGTGCACGTAACCCCCCATATATTCTTTGAATTCCCAGTCAATGGCACTATATACCAGTAGTAAAAATTGTGGGTGCACGTAACCCCCATATATTCTTTGAATTCCCAGTCAGACAATGGCACTGTATAGCAGTAGCAAAAATTGTGGGTGCACGTAACCCCCATATATTCTTTGAATTCCCAGTCAGACAATGGCACTATATACCAGTAGTAAAAATTGTGGGTGCACATAACCCCAATATATTCTTTGAATTCCCAGTGAGACAATGGCACTGTATAGCAGTAGCAAAAATTGTGGGTGCACGTAACCCCCCATATATTCTTTGAATTCCCAGTCAATGGCACTATATACCAGTAGTAAAAATTGTGGGTGCACATAACCCCAATATATTCTTTGAATTCCCAGTGAGACAATGGCACTGTATAGCAGTAGCAAAAATTGTGGGTGCACATAACCCCCATATATTCTTTGAATTCCCAGTCAGACAATGGCACTGTATAGCAGTAGCAAAAATTGTGGGTGCACGTAACCTCCATATATTCTTTGAATTCCCAGTCAGACAATGGCACTATATACCAGTAGTAAAAATTGTGGGTGCACATAACCCCAATATAATCTTTGAATTCCCAGTGAGACAATGGCACTGTATAGCAGTAGCAAAAATTGTGGGTGCACGTAACCCCCATATATTCTTTGAATTCCCAGTCAGACAATGGCACTGTATAGCAGTAGCAAAAATTGTGGGTGCACGTAACCCCCATATATTCTTTGAATTCCCAGTCAGACAATGGCACTATATACCAGTAGTAAAAATTGTGGGTGCACATAACCCCAATATATTCTTTGAATTCCCAGTGAGACAATGGCACTGTATAGCAGTAGCAAAAATTGTGGGTGCACGTAACCCCCATATATTCTTTGAATTCCCAGTGAGACAATGGCACTGTATAGCAGTAGCAAAAATTGTGGGTGCACGTAACCCCCATATATTCTTTGAATTTCCAGTCAGACAATGGCACTGTATAGCAGTAGCAAAAATTGTGGGTGCACGTAACCCCCATATATTCTTTGAATTCCCAGTCAGACAATGGCACTATATACCAGTAGTAAAAATTGTGGGTGCACATAGCCCCAATATATTCTTTGAATTCCCAGTGAGACAATGGCACTATATACCAGTAGCAAAAATAGTGGGTGTATATAGCCCCAATTCTATTGCTAGGGGACTTGCAGGGTATTTCTGAGGTGAAGGTGGGGGGCACACCGTTGGAACGGGGATTTGGGGTGTATATATGGGGTATACGGGAATACACTGTCAGTGTGTTCCATTCAGGATCCTGGGAAAGCTGGGTTGCGGCGATTGAGCCCGTCAGTGCCACGTTACACTGACAAGCTTCTCCCTGGAATTGAAGTTATATGTAAGCCCAATATATTCTTTGAATTCCCAGTGAGACAATGGCACTATATGGCAGTAGCAAAAATAGTGGGTGCACGTAACCCCCATATATTCTTTGAATTCCCAGTCAGACAATGGCACTATATACCAGTAGTAAAAATTGTGGGTGCACATAACCCCAATATATTCTTTGAATTCCCAGTGAGACAATGGCACTGTATAGCAGTAGCAAAAATTGTGGGTGCACGTAACCCCCATATATTCTTTGAATTCCCAGTCAGACAATGGCACTGTATACCAGTAGTAAAAATTGTGGGTGCACATAACCCCAATATAATCTTTGAATTCCCAGTGAGACAATGGCACTGTATAGCAGTAGCAAAAATTGTGGGTGTACGTAACCCCCATATATTCTTTGAATTCCCAGTCAGACAATGGCACTATATACCAGTAGTAAAAATTGTGGGTGCACATAACCCCAATATAATCTTTGAATTCCCAGTGAGACAATGGCACTGTATAGCAGTAGCAAAAATTGTGGGTGCACGTAACCCCCATATATTCTTTGAATTCCCAGTCAGACAGTGGCACTATATACCAGTAGTAAAAATTGTGGGTGCACATAACCCCAATATAATCTTTGAATTCCCAGTGAGACAATGGCACTGTATAGCAGTAGCAAAAATTGTGGGTGCACGTAACCCCCATATATTCTTTGAATTCCCAGTCAGACAATGGCACTATATATCAGTAGTAAAAATTGTGGGTGCACATAACCCCAATATATTCTTTGAATTCCCAGTGAGACAATGGCACTGTATAGCATTAGCAAAAATTGTGGGTGCACGTAACCCCCATATATTCTTTGAATTCCCAGTCAGACAATGGCACTGTATACCAGTAGTAAAAATTGTGGGTGCACATAACCCCAATATATTCTTTGAATTCCCAGTGAGACAATGGCACTGTATAGCAGTAGCAAAAATTGTGGGTGCACGTAACCCCCATATATTCTTTGAATTCCCAGTCAGACAATGGCACTATATACCAGTAGTAAAAATTGTGGGTGCACATAACCCCGATATAATCTTTGAATTCCCAGTGAGACAATGGCACTGTACAGCAGTAGCAAAAATTGTGGGTGCACGTAACCCCCATATATTCTTTGAATTCCCAGTCAGACAATGGCACTATATACCAGTAGTAAAAATTGTGGGTGCACGTAACCCCAATATATTCTTTGAATTCCCAGTGAGACAATGGCACTGTATAGCAGTAGCAAAAATTGTGGGTGCACGTAACCTCCATATATTCTTTGAATTCCCAGTGAGACAATGGCACTGTATAGCAGTAGCAAAAATTGTGGGTGCACGTAACCCCCATATATTCTTTGAATTCCCAGTCAGACAATGGCACTGTATAGCAGTAGCAAAAATTGTGGGTGCACGTAACCCCCATATATTCTTTGAATTCCCAGTCAGACAATGGCACTATATACCAGTAGTAAAAATTGTGGGTGCACATAACCCCAATATATTCTTTGAATTCCCAGTGAGACAATGGCACTGTATAGCAGTAGCAAAAATTGTGGGTGCACGTAACCCCCCATATATTCTTTGAATTCCCAGTCAATGGCACTATATACCAGTAGTAAAAATTGTGGGTGCACGTAACCCCCATATATTCTTTGAATTCCCAGTCAGACAATGGCACTGTATAGCAGTAGCAAAAATTGTGGGTGCACGTAACCCCCATATATTCTTTGAATTCCCAGTCAGACAATGGCACTATATACCAGTAGTAAAAATTGTGGGTGCACATAACCCCAATATATTCTTTGAATTCCCAGTGAGACAATGGCACTGTATAGCAGTAGCAAAAATTGTGGGTGCACGTAACCCCCCATATATTCTTTGAATTCCCAGTCAATGGCACTATATACCAGTAGTAAAAATTGTGGGTGCACATAACCCCAATATATTCTTTGAATTCCCAGTGAGACAATGGCACTGTATAGCAGTAGCAAAAATTGTGGGTGCACATAACCCCCATATATTCTTTGAATTCCCAGTCAGACAATGGCACTGTATAGCAGTAGCAAAAATTGTGGGTGCACGTAACCTCCATATATTCTTTGAATTCCCAGTCAGACAATGGCACTATATACCAGTAGTAAAAATTGTGGGTGCACATAACCCCAATACATTCTTTGAATTCCCAGTGAGACAATGGCACTGTATAGCAGTAGCAAAAATTGTGGGTGCACGTAACCTCCATATATTCTTTGAATTCCCAGTCAGACAATGGCACTGTATAGCAGTAGCAAAAATTGTGGGTGCACGTAACCCCCATATATTCTTTGAATTCCCAGTCAGACAATGGCACTATATACCAGTAGTAAAAATTGTGGGTGCACATAACCCCAATATATTCTTTGAATTCCCAGTGAGACAATGGCACTGTATAGCAGTAGCAAAAATTGTGGGTGCACATAACCCCCATATATTCTTTGAATTCCCAGTCAGACAATGGCACTGTATAGCAGTAGTAAAAATTGTGGGTGCACATAACCCCAATATAATCTTTGAATTCCCAGTGAGACAATGGCACTGTATAGCAATAGCAAAAATTGTGGGTGCACGTAACCCCCATATATTCTTTGAATTCCCAGTCAGACAATGGCACTGTATACCAGTAGTAAAAATTGTGGGTGCACATAACCCCAATATAATCTTTGAATTCCCAGTGAGACAATGGCACTGTATAGCAGTAGCAAAAATTGTGGGTGCACGTAACCCCCATATATTCTTTGAATTCCCAGTCAGACAATGGCACTATATATCAGTAGTAAAAATTGTGGGTGCACATAACCCCAATATATTCTTTGAATTCCCAGTGAGACAATGGCACTGTATAGCATTAGCAAAAATTGTGGGTGCACGTAACCCCCATATATTCTTTGAATTCCCAGTCAGACAATGGCACTGTATACCAGTAGTAAAAATTGTGGGTGCACATAACCCCAATATATTCTTTGAATTCCCAGTGAGACAATGGCACTGTATAGCAGTAGCAAAAATTGTGGGTGCACGTAACCCCCATATATTCTTTGAATTCCCAGTCAGACAATGGCACTATATACCAGTAGTAAAAATTGTGGGTGCACATAACCCCGATATAATCTTTGAATTCCCAGTGAGACAATGGCACTGTACAGCAGTAGCAAAAATTGTGGGTGCACGTAACCCCCATATATTCTTTGAATTCCCAGTCAGACAATGGCACTATATACCAGTAGTAAAAATTGTGGGTGCACGTAACCCCAATATATTCTTTGAATTCCCAGTGAGACAATGGCACTGTATAGCAGTAGCAAAAATTGTGGGTGCACGTAACCTCCATATATTCTTTGAATTCCCAGTGAGACAATGGCACTGTATAGCAGTAGCAAAAATTGTGGGTGCACGTAACCCCCATATATTCTTTGAATTCCCAGTCAGACAATGGCACTGTATAGCAGTAGCAAAAATTGTGGGTGCACGTAACCCCCATATATTCTTTGAATTCCCAGTCAGACAATGGCACTATATACCAGTAGTAAAAATTGTGGGTGCACATAACCCCAATATATTCTTTGAATTCCCAGTGAGACAATGGCACTGTATAGCAGTAGCAAAAATTGTGGGTGCACGTAACCCCCCATATATTCTTTGAATTCCCAGTCAATGGCACTATATACCAGTAGTAAAAATTGTGGGTGCACGTAACCCCCATATATTCTTTGAATTCCCAGTCAGACAATGGCACTGTATAGCAGTAGCAAAAATTGTGAGTGCACGTAACCCCCATATATTCTTTGAATTCCCAGTCAGACAATGGCACTATATACCAGTAGTAAAAACTGTGGGTGCACATAACCCCAATATATTCTTTGAATTCCCAGTGAGACAATGGCACTGTATAGCAGTAGCAAAAATTGTGGGTGCACGTAACCCCCATATATTCTTTGAATTCCCAGTGAGACAATGGCACTGTATAGCAGTAGCAAAAATTGTGGGTGCACGTAACCCCCATATATTCTTTGAATTCCCAGTCAGACAATGGCACTATATACCAGTAGTAAAAATTGTGGGTGCACATAACCCCAATATATTCTTTGAATTCCCAGTGAGACAATGGCACTGTATAGCAGTAGCAAAAATTGTGGGTGCACGTAACCCCCAAATATTCTTTGAATTCCCAGTCAGACAATGGCACTGTATACCAGTAGTAAAAATTGTGGGTGCACATAACCCCAATATATTCTTTGAATTCCCAGTGAGACAATGGCACTGTATAGCAGTAGCAAAAATTGTGGGTGCACGTAACCCCCATATATTCTTTGAATTCCCAGTCAGACAGTGGCACTATATACCAGTAGTAAAAATTGTGGGTGCACATAACCCCAATATAATCTTTGAATTCCCAGTGAGACAATGGCACTGTATAGCAGTAGCAAAAATTTTGGGTGCACGTAACCCCCATATATTCTTTGAATTCCCAGTCAGACAATGGCACTATATACCAGTAGTAAAAATTGTGGGTGCACATAACCCCAATATATTCTTTGAATTCCCAGTGAGACAATGGCACTGTATAGCAGTAGCAAAAATTGTGGGTGCACGTAACCCCCATATATTCTTTGAATTCCCAGTCAGACAATGGCACTGTATACCAGTAGTAAAAATTGTGAGTGCACATAACCCCAATATATTCTTTGAATTCCCAGTGAGACAATGGCACTGTATAGCAGTAGCAAAAATTGTAGGTGCACGTAACCCCCACATATTCTTTGAATTCCCAGTCAGACAATGGCACTATATACCAGTAGTAAAAATTGTGGGTGCACATAACCCCAATATAATCTTTGAATTCCCAGTGAGACAATGGCACTGTATAGCAGTAGCAAAAATTGTGGGTGCACGTAACCCCCATATATTCTTTGAATTCCCAGTCAGACAATGGCACTATATACCAGTAGTAAAAATTGTGGGTGCACATAACCCCAATATATTCTTTGAATTCCCAGTGAGACAATGGCACTGTATAGCAGTAGCAAAAATTGTGGGTGCACGTAACCCCCATATATTCTTTGAATTCCCAGTGAGACAATGGCACTGTATAGCAGTAGCAAAAATTGTGGGTGCACGTAACCCCCATATATTCTTTGAATTCCCAGTCAGACAATGGCACTGTATAGCAGTAGCAAAAATTGTGGGTGCACGTAACCCCCATATATTCTTTGAATTCCCAGTCAGACAATGGCACTATATACCAGTAGTAAAAATTGTGGGTGCACATAGCCCCAATATATTCTTTGAATTCCCAGTGAGACAATGGCACTGTATAACAGTAGCAAAAATTGTGGGTGCACGTAACCCCCATATATTCTTTGAATTCCCAGTGAGACAATGGCACTGTATAGCAGTAGCAAAAATTGTGGGTGCACGTAACCCCCATATATTCTTTGAATTCCCAGTCAGACAATGGCACTGTATAGCAGTAGCAAAAATTGTGGGTGCACGTAACCCCCATATATTCTTTGAATTCCCAGTCAGACAATGGCACTGTATACCAGTAGTAAAAATTGTGGGTGCACATAACCCCAATATATTCTTTGAATTCCCAGTGAGACAATGGCACTATATACCAGTAGCAAAAATAGTGGGTGTATATAGCCCCAATTCTATTGCTAGGGGACTTGCAGGGTATTTCTGAGGTGAAGGTGGGGGGGCACACCGTTGGAACGGGGATTTGGGGTGTATATATGGGGTATACGGGAATACACTGTCAGTGTGTTCCATTCAGGATCCTGGGAAAGCTGGGTTGCGGCGATTGAGCCCGTCAGTGCCACGTTACACTGACAAGCTTCTCCCTGGAATTGAAGTTATATGTAAGCCCAATATATTCTTTGAATTCCCAGTGAGACAATGGCACTATATGGCAGTAGCAAAAATAGTGGGTGCACGTAACCCCCATATATTCTTTGAATTCCCAGTCAGACAATGGCACTATATACCAGTAGTAAAAATTGTGGGTGCACATAACCCCAATATATTCTTTGAATTCCCAGTGAGACAATGGCACTGTATAGCAGTAGCAAAAATTGTGGGTGCACGTAACCCCCATATATTCTTTGAATTCCCAGTCAGACAATGGCACTGTATACCAGTAGTAAAAATTGTGGGTGCACATAACCCCAATATAATCTTTGAATTCCCAGTGAGACAATGGCAC
This sequence comes from Leptodactylus fuscus, assembly GCF_031893055.1. NCBI lineage: Eukaryota > Metazoa > Chordata > Amphibia > Anura > Leptodactylidae > Leptodactylus > Leptodactylus fuscus. The sequence goes on from NC_134272.1 coordinate 58,491,980, forward strand.
TGTATAGCAGTAGCAAAAATTGTGGGTGTACGTAACCCCCATATATTCTTTGAATTCCCAGTCAGACAATGGCACTATATACCAGTAGTAAAAATTGTGGGTGCACATAACCCCAATATAATCTTTGAATTCCCAGTGAGACAATGGCACTGTATAGCAGTAGCAAAAATTGTGGGTGCACGTAACCCCCATATATTCTTTGAATTCCCAGTCAGACAGTGGCACTATATACCAGTAGTAAAAATTGTGGGTGCACATAACCCCAATATAATCTTTGAATTCCCAGTGAGACAATGGCACTGTATAGCAGTAGCAAAAATTGTGGGTGCACGTAACCCCCATATATTCTTTGAATTCCCAGTCAGACAATGGCACTATATACCAGTAGTAAAAATTGTGGGTGCACATAACCCCAATATATTCTTTGAATTCCCAGTGAGACAATGGCACTGTATAGCAGTAGCAAAAATTGTGGGTGCACGTAACCCCCCATATATTCTTTGAATTCCCAGTCAATGGCACTATATACCAGTAGTAAAAATTGTGGGTGCACGTAACCCCCATATATTCTTTGAATTCCCAGTCAGACAATGGCACTGTATAGCAGTAGCAAAAATTGTGGGTGCACGTAACCCCCATATATTCTTTGAATTCCCAGTCAGACAATGGCACTATATACCAGTAGTAAAAACTGTGGGTGCACATAACCCCAATATATTCTTTGAATTCCCAGTGAGACAATGGCACTGTATAGCAGTAGCAAAAATTGTGGGTGCACGTAACCCCCCATATATTCTTTGAATTCCCAGTCAATGGCACTATATACCAGTAGTAAAAATTGTGGGTGCACGTAACCCCCATATATTCTTTGAATTCCCAGTCAGACAATGGCACTATATACCAGTAGTAAAAATTGTGGGTGCACATAACCCCAATATATTCTTTGAATTCCCAGTGAGACAATGGCACTGTATAGCAGTAGCAAAAATTGTGGGTGCACGTAACCCCCATATATTCTTTGAATTCCCAGTGAGACAATGGCACTGTATAGCAGTAGCAAAAATTGTGGGTGCACGTAACCCCCATATATTCTTTGAATTCCCAGTCAGACAATGGCACTATATACCAGTAGTAAAAATTGTGGGTGCACATAACCCCAATATATTCTTTGAATTCCCAGTGAGACAATGGCACTGTATAGCAGTAGCAAAAATTGTGGGTGCACGTAACCCCCAAATATTCTTTGAATTCCCAGTCAGACAATGGCACTGTATACCAGTAGTAAAAATTGTGGGTGCACATAACCCCAATATATTCTTTGAATTCCCAGTGAGACAATGGCACTGTATAGCAGTAGCAAAAATTGTGGGTGCACGTAACCCCCATATATTCTTTGAATTCCCAGTCAGACAGTGGCACTATATACCAGTAGTAAAAATTGTGGGTGCACATAACCCCAATATAATCTTTGAATTCCCAGTGAGACAATGGCACTGTATAGCAGTAGCAAAAATTGTGGGTGCACGTAACCCCCATATATTCTTTGAATTCCCAGTCAGACAATGGCACTATATACCAGTAGTAAAAATTGTGGGTGCACATAACCCCAATATATTCTTTGACTTCCCAGTGAGACAATGGCACTGTATAGCAGTAGCAAAAATTGTGGGTGCACGTAACCCCCATATATTCTTTGAATTCCCAGTCAGACAATGGCACTGTATACCAGTAGTAAAAATTGTGGGTGCACATAACCCCAATATATTCTTTGAATTCCCAGTGAGACAATGGCACTGTATAGCAGTAGCAAAAATTGTAGGTGCACGTAACCCCCACATATTCTTTGAATTCCCAGTCAGACAATGGCACTATATACCAGTAGTAAAAATTGTGGGTGCACATAACCCCAATATAATCTTTGAATTCCCAGTGAGACAATGGCACTGTATAGCAGTAGCAAAAATTGTGGGTGCACGTAACCCCCATATATTCTTTGAATTCCCAGTCAAACAATGGCACTATATACCAGTAGTAAAAATTGTGGGTGCACATAACCCCAATATATTCTTTGAATTCCCAGTGAGACAATGGCACTGTATAGCAGTAGCAAAAATTGTGGGTGCACGTAACCCCCATATATTCTTTGAATTCCCAGTGAGACAATGGCACTGTATAGCAGTAGCAAAAATTGTGGGTGCACGTAACCCCCATATATTCTTTGAATTCCCAGTCAGACAATGGCACTGTATAGCAGTAGCAAAAATTGTGGGTGCACGTAACCCCCATATATTCTTTGAATTCCCAGTCAGACAATGGCACTATATACCAGTAGTAAAAATTGTGGGTGCACATAGCCCCAATATATTCTTTGAATTCCCAGTGAGACAATGGCACTGTATAACAGTAGCAAAAATTGTGGGTGCACGTAACCCCCATATATTCTTTGAATTCCCAGTGAGACAATGGCACTGTATAGCAGTAGCAAAAATTGTGGGTGCACGTAACCCCCATATATTCTTTGAATTCCCAGTCAGACAATGGCACTGTATAGCAGTAGCAAAAATTGTGGGTGCACGTAACCCCCATATATTCTTTGAATTCCCAGTCAGACAATGGCACTGTATACCAGTAGTAAAAATTGTGGGTGCACATAACCCCAATATATTCTTTGAATTCCCAGTGAGACAATGGCACTATATACCAGTAGCAAAAATAGTGGGTGTATATAGCCCCAATTCTATTGCTAGGGGAATTGCAGGGTATTTCTGAGGTGAAGGTGGGGGGGCACACCGTTGGAACGGGGATTTGGGGTGTATATATGGGGTATACGGGAATACACTGTCAGTGTGTTCCATTCAGGATCCTGGGAAAGCTGGGTTGCGGCGATTGAGCCCGTCAGTGCCACGTTACACTGACAAGCTTCTCCCTGGAATTGAAGTTATATGTAAGCCCAATATATTCTTTGAATTCCCAGTGAGACAATGGCACTATATGGCAGTAGCAAAAATAGTGGGTGCACGTAACCCCCATATATTCTTTGAATTCCCAGTCAGACAATGGCACTATATACCAGTAGTAAAAATTGTGGGTGCACATAACCCCAATATATTCTTTGAATTCCCAGTGAGACAATGGCACTGTATATCAGTAGCAAAAATTGTGGGTGCACGTAACCCCCATATATTCTTTGAATTCCCAGTCAGACAATGGCACTGTATACCAGTAGTAAAAATTGTGGGTGCACATAACCCCAATATAATCTTTGAATTCCCAGTGAGACAATGGCACTGTATAGCAGTAGCAAAAATTGTGGGTGCACGTAACCCCCATATATTCTTTGAATTCCCAGTCAGACAGTGGCACTATATACCAGTAGTAAAAATTGTGGGTGCACATAACCCCAATATAATCTTTGAATTCCCAGTGAGACAATGGCACTGTATAGTAGTAGCAAAAATTGTGGGTGCACGTAACCCCCATATATTCTTTGAATTCCCAGTCAGACAATGGCACTATATACCAGTAGTAAAAATTGTGGGTGCACATAACCCCAATATATTCTTTGAATTCCCAGTGAGACAATGGCACTGTATACCAGTAGTAAAAATTGTGGGTGCACATAACCCCAATATATTCTTTGAATTCCCAGTGAGACAATGGCACTGTATAGCAGTAGCAAAAATTGTAGGTGCACGTAACCCCCACATATTCTTTGAATTCCCAGTCAGACAATGGCACTATATACCAGTAGTAAAAATTGTGGGTGCACATAACCCCAATATAATCTTTGAATTCCCAGTGAGACAATGGCACTGTATAGCAGTAGCAAAAATTGTGGGTGCACGTAACCCCCATATATTCTTTGAATTCCCAGTCAGACAATGGCACTATATACCAGTAGTAAAAATTGTGGGTGCACATAACCCCAATATATTCTTTGAATTCCCAGTGAGACAATGGCACTGTATAGCAGTAGCAAAAATTGTGGGTGCACGTAACCCCCATATATTCTTTGAATTCCCAGTGAGACAATGGCACTGTATAGCAGTAGCAAAAATTGTGGGTGCACGTAACCCCCATATATTCTTTGAATTCCCAGTCAGACAATGGCACTGTATAGCAGTAGCAAAAATTGTGGGTGCACGTAACCCCCATATATTCTTTGAATTCCCAGTCAGACAATGGCACTATATACCAGTAGTAAAAATTGTGGGTGCACATAGCCCCAATATATTCTTTGAATTCCCAGTGAGACAATGGCACTGTATAACAGTAGCAAAAATTGTGGGTGCACGTAACCCCCATATATTCTTTGAATTCCCAGTGAGACAATGGCACTGTATAGCAGTAGCAAAAATTGTGGGTGCACGTAACCCCCATATATTCTTTGAATTCCCAGTCAGACAATGGCACTGTATAGCAGTAGCAAAAATTGTGGGTGCACGTAACCCCCATATATTCTTTGAATTCCCAGTCAGACAATGGCACTGTATACCAGTAGTAAAAATTGTGGGTGCACATAACCCCAATATATTCTTTGAATTCCCAGTGAGACAATGGCACTATATACCAGTAGCAAAAATAGTGGGTGTATATAGCCCCAATTCTATTGCTAGGGGACTTGCAGGGTATTTCTGAGGTGAAGGTGGGGGGGCACACCGTTGGAACGGGGATTTGGGGTGTATATATGGGGTATACGGGAATACACTGTCAGTGTGTTCCATTCAGGATCCTGGGAAAGCTGGGTTGCGGCGATTGAGCCCGTCAGTGCCACGTTACACTGACAAGCTTCTCCCTGGAATTGAAGTTATATGTAAGCCCAATATATTCTTTGAATTCCCAGTGAGACAATGGCACTATATGGCAGTAGCAAAAATAGTGGGTGCACGTAACCCCCATATATTCTTTGAATTCCCAGTCAGACAATGGCACTATATACCAGTAGTAAAAATTGTGGGTGCACATAACCCCAATATAATCTTTGAATTCCCAGTGAGACAATGGCACTGTATAGCAGAAGCAAAAATTGTGGTTGCACGTAACCCCCATATATTCTTTGAATTCCCAGTCAGACAATGGCACTATATACCAGTAGTAAAAATTGTGGGTGCACATAACCCCAATATATTCTTTGAATTCCCAGTGAGACAATGGCCCTGTATAGCAGTAGCAAAAATTGTGGGTGCACGTAACCCCCATATATTCTTTGAATTCCCAGTGAGACAATGGCACTGTATAGCAGTAGCAAAAATTGTGGGTGCACGTAACCCCCATATATTCTTTGAATTCCCAGTCAGACAATGGCACTGTATAGCAGTAGCAAAAATTGTGGGTGCACGTAACCCCCATATATTCTTTGAATTCCCAGTCAGACAATGGCACTGTATACCAGTAGTAAAAATTGTGGGTGCACATAACCCCAATATATTCTTTGAATTCCCAGTGAGACAATGGCACTGTATAGCAGTAGCAAAAATTGTGGGTGCACGTAACCCCCATATATTCTTTGAATTCCCAGTCAGACAATGGCACTATATACCAGTAGTAAAAATTGTGGGTGCAGGTAACCCCCATATATTCTTTGAATTCCCAGTCAGACAATGGCACTATATACCAGTAGTAAAAATTGTGGGTGCACATAGCCCCAATATATTCTTTGAATTCCCAGTGAGACAATGGCACTGTATAACAGTAGCAAAAATTGTGGGTGCACGTAACCCCCATATATTCTTTGAATTCCCAGTGAGACAATGGCACTGTATAGCAGTAGCAAAAATTGTGGGTGCACGTAACCCCCATATATTCTTTGAATTCCCAGTCAGACAATGGCACTGTATACCAGTAGTAAAAATTGTGGGTGCACATAACCCCAATATATTCTTTGAATTCCCAGTGAGACAATGGCACTATATACCAGTAGCAAAAATAGTGGGTGTATATAGCCCCAATTCTATTGCTAGGGGACTTGCAGGGTATTTCTGAGGTGAAGGTGGGGGGGCACACCGTTGGAACGGGGATTTGGGGTGTATATATGGGGTATACGGGAATACACTGTCAGTGTGTTCCATTCAGGATCCTGGGAAAGCTGGGTTGCGGCGATTGAGCCCGTCAGTGCCACGTTACACTGACAAGCTTCTCCCTGGAATTGAAGTTATATGTAAGCCCAATATATTCTTTGAATTCCCAGTGAGACAATGGCACTATATGGCAGTAGCAAAAATAGTGGGTGTATATAGCCCCAATTCTATTGCTAGGGGACTTGCAGGGTATTTCTGGGGTGAAGGTGGGGGGGCACACCGTTGGAACGGGTATCGGGGGTATATATCGGGTATACGGGAATACACTGACAGTGTATTCCATTCAGGATCCTGGGAAAGCTGGGTTGCAGCGATTGAGCCCGTCAGTGCCACGTTACACTGACAAGCTTCTCCCTGGAATTTAGCTCTTATAAGAGCTGTTGGTTGTCTTCTCCTTCCTATCCTAGCCTGTCCCTGCCTACCCAGAATCTAACCCCTAGCTAACTGGACGGAAACCTCCGTCCCCGGTGAATTGCAAGCTCAGAATGACGCGAAGCTGGGCGTCGCTGTTCTTTTAAATTAGAGGTCACATTTTTTCAGCAGCCAATCGGTTTTGCCTACTTTTTTCAACGTCACCGGTGTCGTAGTTCCTGTCCCACCTACCCTGCGCTGTTATTGGAGCAAAAAAGGCGCCAGGGAAGGTGGGAGGGGAATCGAGTAATGGCGCACTTTACCACGCGGTGTTCGATTCGATTCGAACATGCCGAACAGCCTAATATCCGATCGAACATGAGTTCGATAGAACACTGTTCGCTCATCTCTAGTCAGTAACAGTCGAGCAATGCAGTGCCAAATCGGAGTCCAAAGAATAGTCAGTGAGGAAAGCCAAAGGTCAAGGATAAGAATGCAAGCAAGAATAGGGACAGTAAGGAGCAAGTATGCACAAGGCAATAGCAAGCACTGGTGTGAATGAGAGCCAAGATAAAATAGGGGAGGAAGAACCCGCCCCTGGAGTTGACAGGAAGGCAGGCTGTCAATCACAGGCAAGACAAAATTAACCACTTAATGGACAAAGGTAAAAAGGGCAGAAGACGGGTGTGGTGCAAATACAATGACAGAACTAGAGCCGAGTTCACACAGTGCGACCAAAAACTTTAAGCCAAGAACCAAACTGCACCCGCCTCCTGCGCCACAGCACGCGAGCAGAGGGTGGTGCAGTGACCCGAACAGACAGATATGTTAGACCAATGTTCAGGGTTAACACCAATATCTATGGAGGGGAGGTATTCAATCGAATATAGTCGCTCATCTCTAATAAATAGTAACACATTTTCTGGGCTGTAAAATGTAGCACCTCTTCAAAAAGGCACTACCCCAACATACCAACTTTTTAGAAATCAGCCTTAGGCTAAGGCCGCATGGGCTGTAATCACAGCGCTAAAGCATTGCGGAAAGAACCGCGACGTAAACGCACTGCGGATCTTTCTGCAGTGCTTTCAACAGAAAGTTTGCAGAGTTTTCCTCTGCGGACTTTCTGTTACAATTATATTTACAGGAAAGCCGCGGGTGTTTCCGTAGATATAATTGACATGCTGCGATTTGCAAAGCAGCAATGGCTTTGCAAATCGCAACGTTTCCGCACTGCAATTTCTTTCACAAAGTGAGGATGGGATTCGCATGAATCCCATCCACTTTGCCTGCACTGCAAAACGTCGCGATTTTTCCCACAGCGTCTCCACTGTGGGCAAATCGCGGCGTTTACGTCCAGTGGGGCCACGGCCTTAGGCAAAAATGAGCAGTGGTTCCTGAAACAAGGAAACTGAAAGATCCCAGTCTAATTACATATATATTTCTACTAGTATCTCCTATTTTGTATTCTCTACAATGTACCAGGAAGTCATTAAAAATTCATAAATGGTTTGGATTTGGAAAAAAAAACAGAATTGTGCCATTTTCTTACAGATTTTATTTTTAGAGTAGTCACCATTTGTTAAAATGCAGATTGGTATGATCAAATTTTTCATGTTTTACACCTATACAATCATTCAAAATTTTAAGGAACAAAATTTTTTTCAGTCAACCCATTACAGTCGAGTCCAGCCACTAGAGAGTATGGATATGTGTGAAGATCCCTGCTACTGAGAGTCATCTTAAGGTTTCCTGCAGTCCCTGTCAGCACTACACCAGCTCAGGAGATGTTCACTGGCCACCATTGACAACAACTACTACTCCCATCTCCTGGTTGCCTCCAACTGGTTGCTGCAGGTGTACAAGCCATCGTCTGATCCAAGTACACTTGGGACTCAATATGCAAGTTTCTCGCCAGTTATGACCTTAAGAAAAATAAAGCAATAATTTGGATTCCCTGTTATTCTTCAAAAATATGAAGACTACTCGGTCCCATTCATTTGTTTTGGTGTGTAAAGGACATTCTATAAGAACTTCCTCTTCTTACTATGCACAGTATTACTTCTCACTAGAATAGCTTTGTTATCCATAAATTATAGGGATGCCATATAATACATCAAACATATATATAAATGGGTTAAATATATATTTTGAGAAATCTCCATATTTTTTCTTGCAATGTTAAGACGATGCTATTATTAACATTCACTAGCAGATGAAGTGTAGGCACAGAATATTTAAATGGCACTTTTTTGAATTTTCATTTATAGTCTCAACACTCTGTATGTCAAATAATAGGACTAATTGTAGCAGTGCTATTACCTGATTCTGACAGGGACTCTGCACAGGTATAAATATTCCAACATATTTGGCATAGTAGTGATATGTTTTAACACATTATTTCTCTGCCTTCTGAACCAAGTTGTTGAGTTCAGGCCAGCTAAAAAGTCATAGATACCTACTGCTAATAGGAAGAAAATCCTAAATACTTTACATGTTATAGACAACCAAGACCAAGTAGTTTTACTGCTTTTCTACAGATAAAAAAATTAACAATAACAAGCAATATTCAATATGACCTAAGACCCCAATCATAGTTGCATCAAAGACTCCTTTCTAAGTTTTGCTTCACAGATTAATTATAATGGAAACAATAGCTATGCATACAACACTATCTTTCTTTAAATACTACTGTAAAGTCAACATGGCTGAACCCAACAGACTCTCTTACTGGTCTGGCAAGCGCTAGTTGTATCTGTCTTAGAACTGCACTGCTTTCTTACAAAAGAAAACTGCAAAATTGCCTTAGACTGAGCCCCACATTGTGTACATGAAGCAGGCTAGTCACTGTGAAATTGCTGGTGGCAAAGTCACTGCAAAGTACTGTAGTAATGTAGTGCAAGGGATGTAAAGGGAGTCTATCATTGGAATTTTTTTTAACTAAACCTACCTTCATGTAGCCTTTAGAAAGGTTATTGTAGGCTTATCTTTTGTTTCAATTATGTTGCTGGCATTTTCTTCTTATGCAAATTAGTGTTCACAAAACACAGGGGGCATTCTCACTGTGCTCCAAGCACCCCAACGTCATTGGCCTGAACCTGCATCCCCTCCTCCTTCTTGATTGTAGTTTAAGCCTCCTCTTCTTTACTGTCTTATTACATGAGCGGCATACTGTACCTGCTCATGGAAGAAGAAGTTCAAGATGGCTCACTGTGCAAAAACTGAAGTGGTTGGGCGTACAGCGCCTGCTCCATGCCCCATCTTGGATATATTCTTACACGAGCAGGCACAGTCCGCCTGCTCATGTAAGAAGGAAGTAAAGAAGAGGATGAGGTTTCAACTAAAAAGAAGAAGAGGGTGGGGAGGCAGGTCCAGTTCAATGACGCAGGGGTGCTCGGAGCACAGTGTGCAAAACGTAAAGAATGAGGGTAGAGCATGGTCAATTCAAACAGTTATGTCTCGGACATTATACAATGTACAAACTTGTGTTTGAGTCGCATGAAAGAAGATAATCCCCTCTTTCATATGACACAAAAATCAATTTTATATGTTTTATAATTTATGAGATATAACTATTTGAAGTGACCTACCCCCCTCATTTTCCTTACTACACAGTAACATTTAGGGAGAGGCAGGAAAATCTCTCAATACAGAAACAAGGAAAGAGGGATAAAATGCAAAATTTCACCAAAATGATTCAAAATTTGTAAACAAAGTGTATTAAAAAATGTATGAATGACACAAACACTGTCAGAAATCAAAATATGTCCGAAAGTTTAGCCTTATTCACAAGTGAATTTTATATTGCTTTTTCCCCTACAAATAAATATATGGTGCATGCAATTACTGATACTGTTTTCTATGGTTTTATTTTATTTATTTCTATCTGGATACAATGTATACGGATATTTGAACATGTCATAATTATTATTTGACATCTCACTGAGTATGCTTATTATTATGTGATCATTATTATTTTTAATTATTAGTAGTAATGGTATAGTACATTAACCTTTCAGAGGACATGAGTAGGAAGATTATAAAATGACATGATATGGTCGGGGTAAATAATTCTTTCTTTCAGTACCAGGTAAAAAGAACAGATGCTATTAAAAGACATAAATAGTCAACCCAAATGACATCATCTATCATATGGAAGATCACCAATATACATTAAGGTTACCCTGACAACAATAAATTAAAATTACACGAGGACAATGAGGAAAAAGTGGAGGGGTGTAGAGGGAATACTCATGGTCATTAATGGACAAAACAATTTATCATTACAATTATAAGTGAATTGTGTAACACATACATAATATAAATGTGAGGACTGCTATATTTGTATACAATAAGGTCATACATTACCAAAGGAAGCCTCTGCTAATAGGAAACTGCACCTCAGCGGGAAGTCAATATCTAAATTGGACCCAAGCAGTTAAGTTACAAAGGTCCATGCAAATGAAATATTACCATTGAAGTCGTGACATTCCTTAGCGAAGATTTAGAAATGTTAGCACTGTAATGTTGTCATTACTATTATATTCAATTTGTTCTGGTAACAAGTACATATTCACTCTTCTAGGTATAAAGAGATTCATGGGCCAATATCTGAGCTCTTTTTCTTTGCATCGATTGCACAGCAAGACACACATAAATATAAGCACTCTCTGATTTTGTTGAAAAATAGGCAAGATACACGTTAGCGAAAAAAAATGCTATTGAGCTTCATGTACAGGTATAGGTTATGGCTCTGTTCAACCTTTGAGTTATACAAAGTTATAATATAGCATGCGTGGGGGTCTCTGGGGCCCTACTGTGCCTCTGTATGCCTCCAATTTAATAAAACGTCAGATTTTTTTTTTCTATGTTGGATGCCTCATGAAATATTGCTTTTAGGGGAAAATAATTGCTTAATAGGGAGCAGTGGTTGGCGGCCACAGAGTTCCCATGGCTCCTTTACTACTAGGGGACTCTTAATTAAAATGCCATACCAAGTGTAGTTAATACTGTAGATAGAGGCCTTGATTGCTGCTGTAGCTTATTATGTAAAAATTGGATATATCCTGATATAGCAATTTCAAAGGATTTACCTATATTACATGTTAGGATAACAGATGGAGATCTGAGCTAATGGCAAGAACCAGTACTAGATACTGGTTAACATGGCGCCATGTGTTCAACCCCACCCGGCAGCATTAGCTCCAACTCCGCAAAGGAGCCCCAGATGGTGGGGATGGACTTGGCTGCACTGCTGGGCGGAGCGGTACGGGTCAGGAAACCCCAAACACGCATATAATCCCCCTTGGATTGGTCCTTAATGAATTTACCGCAGTGCAGTTATTTATTGCAATTTTACCACTTTCAGGCTAAGGCCCCATGTAGGGAGACGCAGCAGAAAAAATGCTGCGGAAACACATAGCTTACTTTTCCACAGTGATTTTCATTGCATTTTCACAGAGTTTTCTTCTGTTGACTTTCTGCCCTTATTATACATACGAAAAACGCCAATGTTTCCGCAGGTATTATAGACATGCCCTGGGGCTGTTGGATACCTGTATCCATATGAAAAAGGAGACTGCTGTGGATGTAGAGAGAAGCATTGTTAACAGCCAGATTGATGAGGCCAGTCCTTATTTGTGTGAAATTAGGATAATGATGATGATGATGATGACAACCATGCTAGCCAAGATAAACCAGGGCAGGCCCTCTTACTCCATGCATATGCAAGTAAGCATGGCAACATTGCAAGCGTATTGTTAGTATCAGGCACAGGGATGACTACTTGGTTACTTTTCGACCCTCACTATAATATTCTCTATATCCAACTTGCTGTCCACTCTGCTATGGGTGATATGGCATAAAATGTCTGCCACAAGTGTGCAAAACATTACAATTGTCACACTGAATCAGACATGGATCCCTGCAGATTTTCACACACTCCCGGTTGATGCTAGTGAGCAGTGGCATAACTAGGAATGGCGGGACCCCGTGGAGAACTTTTGACATGGGGCCGCCCCTCTCATCCCAACTGACGCCGAAGACCTCGACCGACCCCCTCCTCCACACTCTATTATGTCCCTTAGTAAGCCCTACACACAGTATTATGTCCCTTTAGTGGCCCCTGCACACAGTATTATGCCCCTTACTGGCCCCTGCACACAGTATTATCCCCCATAGTGGCCCCTGCACCCAGTATCATGTCCTTTACTGGCCACTGCACACAGTATTATCCCCCATAGTGTCCCCTGCACACAGTATTATCCCCAATAGTGTCCCCTGCACACAGTATTATCCCCAATAGTGGCCCCTGCACACAGTATTATCCCCCATAGTGTCCCCTGCACACAGTATTATCCCCAATAGTGTCCCCTGCACACAGTATTATGTCCCTTACTGGCCCCTGCAAACAGTATTATCCCCCATAGTGGCCCCTGCACACAGTATTATCCCCAATAGTGTCCCCTGCACACAGCATTATGCCAGTTACCGGCCCCTGCAAACAGTATTATCCCCCATAGTGGCCCCTGCACACAGTATTAACCCCAATAGTGGCCCCTGCACACAGTATTAACCCCCATAGTGGCCCCTGAACACAGTATTATGTCCCTTACTGGCCCCTGCACACAGAATTATGTCCCTTACTGGCCCCTGCACACAGTATTATCCCCAATAGTGGCCCCTGCACACAGTATTATCCCCCATAGTGGCCCCTGCACACAGTATTATCCCCAATAGTGTCCCCTGCACACAGTATTATCCCCAATAGTGTCCCCTGCACGCAGTATTATGCCGCTTACTGGCCCCTGCACACAGTATTATGTCCCTTACTGGCCCCTGCACACAATATTATGTCACTTACTGGCCCCTGCACACAGTATTATATCCCTTACTGTATTATCCCCCAGAGTGGCCCCTGCACACAGTATTATCCCCAATAGTGTCCCCTGCACACAGTATTATGTCCCTTACTGTCCCCTGCACACAGGATTATGTCCCTTACTGGCCCCTGAACAGTATTATGTTCCTTACTGGCCCCTGCACACAGTATTATGTCCCTTACTGGCCCCTGCACACAGTATTATGTCCCTTACTGTATTATCCCCAATAGTGTCCCCTGCACACAGTATTATCCCCCATAGTGGCCCCTGCACACAGTTTTATCCCCAATAGTGTCCCCTGCACACAGTATCATGTCCCTTACTGGCCCCTGCACACAGTATTATGTCCCTTACTGGCCCCTGCACACACAGTATTATGTCCCTTACTAGCCCCTGCACACAGTATTATGTCCCTTACTGTATTATCCCCCATAGTGGCCCCTGCACACAGTATTATGTCCCTTACTGGCCCCTGCAAACAGTATTATCCCCCATAGTGGCCCCTGCACACAGTATTAACCCCAATAGTGGCCCCTGCACACAGTATTAACCCCCATAGTGGCCCCTGCACACAGTATTATGTCCCTTACTGGCCCCTGCACACAGTATTATCCCCAATAGTGTCCCCTGCACACAGTATTATCCCCCATAGTGGCCCCTGCACACAGTTTTATCCCCAATAGTGTCCCCTGCACACAGTATCATGTCCCTTACTGGCCCCTGCACACAGTATTATGTCCCTTACTGGCCCCTGCACACACAGTATTATGTCCCTTACTAGCCCCTGCACACAGTATTATGTCCCTTACTGGCCCCTGCACACAGTATTATCCCCAATAGTGTCCCCTGCACACAGTATTATCCCCCATAGTGGCCCCTGCACACAGTATTATCCCCAATAGTGTCCCTTGCACACAGTATTATCCCCAATAGTGTCCCCTGCACACAGTATTATGTCCCTTACTGGCCCCTGCAAACAGTATTATCCCCCATAGTGGCCCCTGCACACAGTATTAACCCCAATAGTGGCCCCTGCACACAGTTTTATGTCCCTTACTGGCCCCTGCACACAGTATTATGACCCCTTACTGGCCCCTGCACACAGTATTATCCCCAATAGTGTCCCCTGCAAACAGTATTATCCTCAATAGTGTCCCCTGCACACAGTATTATGTCCCTTACTGGCCCCTGCACACAGTATTATGTCCCTTACTGGCCCCTGCACACACAGTATTATGTCCCTTACTAGCCCCTGCACACAGTATGATGTCCCTTACTGGCCCCTGCAAACAGTATTATCCCCAATAGTGTCCCCTGCACACAGTATTATCCCCCATAGTGGCCCTGCACACAGTATTATCCCCAATAGTGTCCCCTGCACACAGTATTATCCCCCATAGTGGCACCTGCACACAGTATTATCCCCAATAGTGTCCCCTGCACACAGTATTATCCCCAATAGTGTCCCCTGCACACAGTATTATGTCCCTTACTGGCCCCCTGCAAACAGTATTATCCCCCATAGTGGCCCCTGCACAAAGTATTAACCCTGCTGTTCTGTTCGCATTTGCTATACACTTGTACTGTTCCCGGGTCAATATGACCCGACCTATTAATTCTTGATTTTTTAGCTACTCTAATTGTTTTATTTGAATACTTTTTTCATTGAAATACTGTATGTGAACATGTTTGATCATAAACAAAAGAAAAATTTAAATTTAAACTTAATTATTATTATTATTTTTCATAAAAAGGTTACACAGGCTTTTGCAATTATCTTCAATTGTTGACATTCTGCACACAAATAATAAAGAAGCTTTACATTACTATTACTAAAACATGAAATTTAACTTTTTGAAAACAAATTTTATAAATCAACAAATGAAAAATCATAAAAACTTCAACCATTTAGAAAGAAAAAAAGAAAAAACTGAACATGTTCATGCGTTTTTACATTGAGCACAATAATAAGACACATGTCATTTACACAGATATTTTGAACATCCAGCACATGTCAGATTAGTCTTATTGTCACAGGAAAATGGACAGAAGCTCCATTTCTTCCTTTTTTGCTGGTAGCTGTGCTGGTGGAGGCCGTGGATGTGGAGTCTCTTTCTTGAGCAATGCTGGACACTTTTTACAATGGCTGCTGCTCCCTCACTTCTGGGGGTCACTTTTCTGCTCTCAATATATGGCCTCACCAGGGATTTTCCCAATTCCTCAAGAAATAATCTTCTTTTATGCAGCTTATTCCGGTTCCAGTCGGGGTCGATTTCTCTCCATAAGACAAATGCATTGTATGCAGAAACGTCCAGTATGTTATAAAATAAAATCATTGGCCACCGATTGGTTTTGCGTTTGCATGTATATGTTGATATTACTTGGTCTAAAGTATTACCTGCTCCCTTTGTGGCATTATAATCCAAAATAATGTCAGTCTTTCTGTCTTCTCTATCACTTACGGCATTGTCATGGTGCATTGTGCTCATGAGAATTACCTGTTTGGTTTTTTTCAGAACATAAGAAACAACAGTTGTATTTCCAGAAAAATAAAAAGTTGAACTGTACACCTCTCTCTTGCTAAGGATACCTTGCGGTAGTTCAGGTTTGTTTTTTCTCATAGTACCCAGCATGGTAAGTTGTTTTTTCTTCAACACCTGGCCTAGTTGATAGGATGTAAAAAGTTGTCTCATGTGACATTTTGTCCTTTCAGTTCATGAGTCAAATCTAGAACAACACGCATACCCTGATTTTTTTCAGGTCTTTCATCAGGGGCTTTTCCTGTATACACTTGAACATTTAGAGCATATGAGCTTTTGCTGTCGCAAAGTGTCCAGATCTTGATGCCATATTTTGCTGGCTTACTTGGTATATATTGTCTGAATGGGCACCTACCTCGGAATGCCACCAGTTGCTCATCAACAGTTACATTTTCACCACTGTTATACAATTTTGATAATTAATTTTAGATAATTACTTGCTTACTGATAAGAAAAGTGAAACCACCACCATTTGGAGATGAAGAACACATAAAAAAAAACATAACTTTTGCAGTCAGAAGTAATCAGAGACCTGTAGAACAGTATAAAATGCTATCAGGTCATATTGACCCGAACAGTACAAGTGTAACAATCAGCGTGTAGCAAAAAGTAAACAAAAAACAGAACAAAAACAAAAAAAAACATGTAGAGCTCCACAAATGAGGAAAAGTCAAGGAACCACTAGTTTCAAATCCTCATTAAAAAAAATCTGCAGGGTCTCAAAAATCATTTCGGGTCATATTGACCCGAACAGAACAGCAGGGTTAACCCCACTAGTGGCCCCTGCACACAGTATTAACCCCAATAGTGGCTCCTGCACACACTATTATCCCCAATAGTGTCCCCTGCATACAGTATTAATCCCAATAGTGGCCCCTGCACACAGTATTAACCCCAATAGTGTCCCCTGCACACAGTATTAACCCCAATAGTGTCTCCTGCACACAGTATTATCCCCAATAGTGTCCCCTGCAAACAGTATTATCCCCCCATTGTGTCCCCTGTACACAGTATTAACCCCAATAGTGGCCCCTGCACACAGTATTAACCCCACTAGTGTCCCTGCACACAGTATTAACCCCAATAGTGTCCCCTGCACACAGTATTAACACCAATAGTGTCCCCTGCACACAGTATTATCCCCAATAATGTCCCCTGCACACAGTATTATGTCCCTTACTGGCCCTGCAAAAAGTATTATCCCCCATAGTGGCCCCTGCACAAAGTATTAACCCCAATAGTGGCCCCTGCACACAGTATTAACCCCAATAGTGGCCCCTGCACACAGTATTAACCCCAATAGTGGCCCCTGCACACAGTATTAACCCCAATAGTGTCCCCTGCACACAGTATTAACCCCAATAGTGGCCCCTGCACACAGTGTTAACCCCAATAGTGCCCCTGCACACACTATTATGTCCCTCTGTGGACACCAATAAACAATTATTATACTCTGGGGTCTTTTCAGACCCCAGAGTATAATAATCGGAGACCCGGGGGAATAAAAACATTTTTTAAAAAACTCTGTTGCTTACCTGTCCCCGGCTCCTAGGCTGTCGACCGCCGCTCACATCCTTCCTTAATGATGTTGGACGTCACATGACCCGGGAAGCATGGGTTCATGTGACGTCAGACAAAGTAGGACGGAGGCCTGGCAGGATCGTGGAGAGGTAAGTAACAGTTTTTTATGTTTCTTACCTCTCCGGTCTGCCGATCATTATACTCGGGGGTCAGGTGAATATGAGATTCGTCTCTCTCAGCAAGGTTGGTGACCTGGTGCCCCCTTGTTTGTTTATGTAGACTACCACCATCATGTTGTCTGACCTGATCTTGACAGACTTGCCTTTCAATTCTGGGGCAAAGTGTACTAGGGCCAGGTACACTGCTCTGAGTTCCTTGAGATTGGAAGACCCCAGCTCCGGACATCTCCATCGTCCTTGTACAGTCTTGTCCTGACAATGGGCTCCCCATCCCCACTGGGATGCATCTGTTGTCAACAGGGTCCACAATGTCGGGACCGTGGACCTTCCGTCTTTCAGGTGTATCCACTATCTGAGGGAAAGACGGGTAGCGGGAGAAAAGCAGATCTTCTTGTGCAGTCCCCGTGGAGACCTGTTCCAGGTTCTCAACACTTCCAGCTGGAGGGGACGCAAATGCCATAAAGCCCAAGGGACTGCCCTGGCTGAGGATGACATCAGGCCGAGGACTCGCATGGCGGTCCGGATGGTTACCCGCCAAGTGCGCAATAGGAATTGCGCACTGGCTTGGATCCTTTCTTTCCTTGGGCTGGAGAGGAAAATCTGCATCGCTTCTGAATCCACTATAAACCCGAGGAATTTCCTTCGGGTGGATGGAACGATTTCTGACTTCTCCCAATTGATAATCCATCCTAACTCTTGTAGGAAGTTGATGGCAAGGTTGAGCTGCTGGAGGAGAGCAGCAGGAGACTGAGCTTTCAGTAGCCAGTCGTCTAGATAAGGAACGATGAAAAGACCCTGCAGTCTGAGGGCCGCGGCGACCGGAGCGATCACCTTGGTGAATACCAGTGGGGCGGATGTGATGCCGAACGGCAGAGCTGTAAATGGATAGTGCTCCCTGTGGCTGGCCATAGAAACGGCAATCCTGAGGAATTTCCTGTGGGAACGAGCAATAGGGACATGTAGATAGGCGTCCTTTAGGTCGAGGGTAACCATCACCTCTCCTGGCTGAAGAAAAGTAGTCACGGAATCCACGGTTTCCATACGAAATGACCTCTTCCTGATAAACCGATTGAGGTACCTCAGGTCTATTATCATTCTCCAGCCCCCGGTGACTTTGGGGACCAGAAACACGGGGGAGTAAACTCCCAGACCGAGGTCTGGTACCTTCTCCAGGGCGCCCTTGATAACGTATTCGGCGACTGAGGCTTCTAGACTGGCCTGCTGAGAAGGTGGAAGAGTTCGGGTGGAAACAAACCGATCTGGAGGTGGAAGATGAAAATCGATGTGATACCCGTGTTGTATAATCTTCAACACCCATGGATCTTGAATATGGGTGAACCATGCTCTGGAAAAAGTGGAAAGACGTCCTCCCACAGGAAGGGGGGCCACAGGGAGCTGCCCCGCGTCAAAACTCCGGCTTCCTCTTAGTGTCCTCCCTGGAAGCGCCTCGTCCAGCTCCCCTAGGGTGGTATCTAGAACGCCTTTGCTGAGCCGGGCGTCTATAATTAGAGGAAGAACCTCTGCCTCTAGAGGGAGCACGTCTGCCTCTGGATGCTTGAGGTAAGGACTTTCCCCTATCTTCAGCTAATCCCTCCATGATGGCATCCAAGCCCTGGCCAAACACTCTTCCCGGCTCAAAGGGGAGAGCGCAGAGAGCAGCCTTGGATGCAAAGTCTGCTCGCCAAGGCTTTAGCCACAGGGGTCTACGGGCCGCAGTAGACAACGCCATCGATTTGGCTGAGATTTTTAACTGATGGCGGGAAGACTCCGCCAAAAAATCTGCAGCCCTATGGATATTCTTCATAGAGGCCAAGATGTCATCTCTGTCCACGCCAGAATCTATATCCCGCTCCAAAACGGCTAGACGGTTACGTAAGAAGTCGCCCACCATGGTAGAGGCTATGGCCACTGAAGCTTGGGCAGAAGAGGCAGAGTAAACCTTCTTTAATGCGGCGTCAGCCCTACGATCCAGGGGATCCTGAAGATTTGATCCATCTTCAAGGGGCACCAGGGTTCTACGGGACAACTTTTCCACGGCTAGATCCACCTTCGGGGGAGGCCCCCAGTTTCATGTCCATCCATCTCTGCCCCCAGTTTCATGTCCATCCATCTCATATATATGTGTGCGCATATACAGGGTGGGGTGCATATATATGTGCGCACACACACACATATATATGCACACACACATACACTCACCGGCCACTTTATTAGGTACACCATGCTAGTAACGGGTTGGACCCCCTTTTGCCTTCAGAACTGCCTCAATTCTTCGTGGCATAGATTCAACAAGGTGCTGGAAGCATTCCTCAGAGATTTTGGTCCATATTGACATGATGGCATCACACAGTTGCCGCAGATTTGTCGGCTGCACATCCATGATGTGAATCTCCCATTCCACCACATCCCAAAGATGCTCTATTGGATTGAGATCTGGTGACTGTGGAGGCCATTGGAGTACAGTGAACTCATTGTCATGTTCAAGAAACCAGTCTGAGATGATTCCAGCTTTATGACATGGCGCATTATCCTGCTGAAAGTAGCCATCAGATGTTGGGTACATTGTGGTCATAAAGGGATGGACATGGTCAGCAACAATACTCAGGTAGGCTTTGGCGTTGCAACGATGCTCAATTGGTACCAAGGGGGGGGGGGTTCTTTTTCGGACCATTCTCTGTAAACCCTAGAGACGGTTGTGCGTGAAAATCCAGTAGATCAGCAGTTTCTGAAATACTCAGACCAGCCCTTCTGGCACCAACAACCATGCCACGTTCAAAGGCACTCAAATCACCTTTCTTCCCCATACTGATGCTCAGTTTGAACTGCAGGAGATTGTCTTGACCATGTCTACATGCCTAAAAGCACTGAGTTGCCGCCATGTGATTGGCTGATTAGAAATTAAGTGTTAACGAGCAGTTGGACAGGTGTACCTAATAAAGTGGCCGGTGAGTGTATATATGTGCCCCATCCTGTATATGCGCGCACATATATATGCGCCCCATCCTGTATATGCGCGCACATATATATGAACGCACATATATATGCGTGCAAATATATATGCGCGCACATATATATGCGCCCCACCCTGTATATGCGTGTACATATATATGCACCCCACCCTGTATATGCGCGCACATATATATGCGCGCACATATATATGCGTGCACATATATATGCGCCCCACCCTGTATATGCGTGCACATATATATGCACGCACATATATATACAACCCTCCCTGTATATGCGCGCACATATATATGCGCGCACATATATATGCGCCCCACCCTGTATATGCGTGTACATATATATGCACCCCACCCTGTATATGCGCGCACATATATATGCACGCACATATATATGCGCGCACATATATATGCGCGCACATATATATGCGCCCCACCCTGTATAT
This sequence comes from Leptodactylus fuscus, assembly GCF_031893055.1. Lineage (NCBI taxonomy): Eukaryota > Metazoa > Chordata > Amphibia > Anura > Leptodactylidae > Leptodactylus > Leptodactylus fuscus. The sequence goes on from NC_134272.1 coordinate 58,512,935, forward strand.
GCGTGCACATATATATGCACGCACATATATATACAACCCTCCCTGTATATGCGCGCACATATATATGCGCGCACATATATATGCGCCCCACCCTGTATATGCGCGCACATATATGGGCGCACATATATATTCGCCCCACCCTGTATATGCGTGCACATATATATGCGCGCACATATATATGCACCACACCCTGTATATGCGCGCACATATATATGGGCGCACATATATATGCGCCCCACCCTGTATATGCACGCACATATATACGCACCCCACCCTGTATATGCGCGCACATATATATGAACGCACATATATATGCGCGCACATATATATGCGCGCACATATATATGCGCCCCACCCTGTATATGCATGCACATATATATGCACGCACATATATATGCACCCCACCCTGTATATACGCGCTCATATATATGCGCCCCATCCTGTATATGCGCGCACATATATGGGCGCACATATATATGTGCCCCACCCTGTATATGCGTGCACATATATATGCGCGCACATGTATATGCACCCCACCCTGTATATGCCCGCACATATATATGCGCGCACATATATATGAGCCCCACCCTGTATATGCAGGCACATATATGTAGTGTCCCAGTACACTCCTTCTTGCCATTATAATAGTTGTATGCTATGTAATGTCATGTCTCTCACAATGTACTAATACTGAGTATCACTATCTATCTGTATTTCCTGTGTGCTTACATTGTTTTTATTGCCATGTACTATTCTGCTGCCACCTATGGTTCACTCTATGTAGGTGCATGTGATATAGGATCCCAATCACTTCATACACAGCACGAGCAGTACTTTCTAGCAAGCTGTGGGTGGAGACTTTAGCCCCGCCTTCCTCTGAGAAGGGGAAAGGAAAGCAGAGCAGCCATGTTGTGGAGAGTGTAGTGTGTGAGGTAACAGCATCTGCTGCTACTCCAACTCCAGAGAGGATTTTCAGATTCCTCCTGCCAAACCTAGGAGCCACATGGTGAATCTCACAGCCCATGTAAGATACAGAGTCTCCTAGGACCATTCACCAGTCCATACAGAGGGGATAACAGCCATACTTCTGCTGTCTCCAAGAAGGAGAGAACCTGACAGAAAGGAGCAGCTAGAAAGGAGCCTTTCTGGATTCCTGGACCTAAAGAGGGCCTCCGCTCAAGTCCAGTGCTCCGTGGTTTCCAGGCCACGTGTATTAGGTCTGCGTCCAGCTATTGGATACCGCGGCCCAGTAACCGTGAGTAACTACATATCCCCCAAATTAGTCACCCGCCGGGAGCCAACCGGTGAAGATCCCTCTTCTGTAGCTATAACCTGGACTGTGTCTCCTCAATACTCTAAACTACCAAATCTGAGGAAAGTTGTGTCAGCATCAGCCATTACCTGTCAGCTTACAAGGGAATCCTGCATCACATGCACCCGCTGTATTGTACATGAGACTGTATCACTGTGAGGTATGGCGGCACTATATGATAGTCTCCTCACATGCACCCGCTGTATTGTACATGAGACTGTATCACTGGGAGGTATGGCGGCACTTTATCAGAGTCCTCAGTAAAGAAACTTTTGGTTAACAAAGGACTGTGTCTTTTGCTATCCTTCTTTTGAAAATTGACTTGCTGTGTGTCCTATGAGAGGTGCCCCACAGTCAGGACCACCACTACAGCTACCGTGACAATTACCACAGCTCAGCTATCAGAGGGACTACTACCCCCATTAGGTCCTACTATAACACCTGCATCCCTTGGGATACCACATTTGTATGAACCACATATATATGCGCCCCACCCTGTATATGCGCGCACATATATATGAACCACATATATATGCGTGCACATATATATGCGTGCACATATATATGCGCCCCACCCTGTATATGCGCGCACATATATATGCGCCCCACCCTGTATATGCGCGCACATATATGGGCGCACATATATATGCACCCCACCCTGTATATGCGCGCACATATATGGGCGCACATATATATGCACCCCACCCTGTATATGCGCGCACATATATGGGCGCACATATATATGCACCCCACCCTGTATATGCGCGCACATATATGGGCGCACATATATATGCACCCCACCCTGTATATGCGCGTACATATATATGCACACACATATATATGCACCCCACCCTGTATATGCGCGCACATATATATGCGCCCCACCCTGTATATGCGCGTACATATATATGCACACACATATATATGCACCCCACCCTGTATATGCGCGCACATGTATATGCACCCCACCCTGTATATGCGCGCACATGTATATGCACCCCACCCTGTATATGCGCGCACATGTATATGCACCCCACCCTGTATATGCGCGCACATGTATATGCACCCCACCCTGTATATGCGCGCACATGTATATGCACCCCACCCTGTATATGCGCGCACATGTATATGCACCCCACCCTGTATATGCGCGCACATATATATGAACCACATATATATGCGCCTCACCCTGTATATGCGTGCACATATATATGCGTGCACATGTATATGCGCCCCACCCTGTATATGCGTGCACATGTATATGCGCCCACATGTATATGCGCCCCACCCTGTATATGCGTGCACATGTATATGCGCCCCACCCTGTATATGCGTGCACATATATATGCGCCCCACCCTGTATATGCGCGCACATATATATGCACCCCACCATATATATGCGCGCACATATATATGCGCGCACATATATATGCGCGCACATATATATGCGCGCACATATATATGCGCGCACATATATATGCGCGCACATATATATGCGCGCACATATATATGCGCGCACATATATATGCGCGCACATACAGTGGGGCAAAAAAGTATTTAGTCAGTCACCAATAGTGCAAGTTCCACCACTTAAAAAGATGAGGTGTCTGTAATTTACATCATAGGTAGACCTCAACTATGAGAGACAAAATGAGAAAACAAATCCAGAAAATCACATTGTCTGATTTTGTAAGAATTTATTTGCAAATTATGGTGGAAAATATGTATTTGGTCACCTACAAGCAATCAAGATTTCTGGCTCTCACAGACCTGTAACTTCTTCTTTAAGAGTCTCCTCTTTCCTCCACTCATTACCTGTAGTAATGGCACCTGTTTAAACTTGTTATCAGTATAAAAAGACACCTGTGCACACCCTCAAACAGTTAGACTCCAAACTCCACTATGGTGAAGACCAAAGAGCTGTCAAAGGACACCAGAAACAAAATTGGAGCCCTGCACCAGGCTGGGAAGACTGAATCTGCAATAGGCAACCAGCTTGGATTGAAGAAATCAACTGTGGGAGCAATAATTAGAAAATGGAAGACCTACAAGACCACTGATAATCTCCCTCGATCTGGGGCTCCACGCAAAATCTCACCCCGTGGGGTCAAAATGATCACAAGAACGGTGAGCAAAAATCCCAGAACCACGCGGGGGGACCTAGTGAATGAACTGCAGAGAGCTGGGACCAATGTTACAAAGCCTACCATCAGTAACACACTACGCCGCCAGGGACTCAGATCCTGCAGTGCCAGACGTGTCCCACTGCTTAAGCCAGTACATGTCCGGGCCCGTCTGAAGTTTGCTAGAGAGCATTTGGATGATCCAGAAGAGTATTGGGAGAATGTCCTATGGTCTGATGAAACCAAACTGGAACTGTTTGGTAGAAACACAACTTTTCGTGTTTGGAGGAAAAAGAATACTGAGTTGCATCCATCAAACACCATACCTACTGTAAAGCATGGGGCTGGAAACATCATGCTTTGGGGCTGTTTCTCTGCAAAGGGGCCAGGACGACTGATCCGGGTACATGAAAGAATGAATGGGGCCATGTATTGTGAGATTTTGAGTACAAACCTCCTTCCATCAGCAAGGGCATTGAAGATGAAACGTGGCTGGGTCTTTCAACATGACAATGATCCAAAGCACACCGCCAGGGCAACGAAGGAGTGGCTTTGTAAGAAGCATTTCAAGGTCCTGGAGTGGCCTAGCCAGTCTCCAGATCTCAACCCTATAGAAAACCTTTGGAGGGAGTTGAAAGTCCATGTTACCAAGCGACAGCCCCAAAACATCACTGCTCTAGAGGAGATCTGTATGGAGGAATGGGCCAACATACCAACAACAGTGTGTGCCAACCTTGTGAAGACTTACAGAAAACGTTTGACCTCTGTCATTGCCAACAAAGGATATACAACAAAGTATTGAGATGAAATTTTGTTACTGACCAAATACTTATTTTCCACCATAATTTACAAATAAATTCTTACAAAATCAGACAATGTGATTTTCTGGATTTGTTTTCTCATTTTGTCTCTCGTAGTTGAGGTCTACCTATGATGTAAATTACAGACGCCTCTCATCTTTTTAAGTGGTGGAACTTGCACTATTGGTGACTGACTAAATACTTTTTTGCCCCACTGTATATATGCGCCCCATCCTGTATATGCGCGCACATATATGGGCTAGCGGTCACCAAAGAAGCGGAAGATGAGACTCCACGGACTGTTATACCCCAAACCAACTGCACCACCCCATATAACGGTCACCAACGAAGAGGAAGATGAGACTCCACGGACTGTTATACCCCAAACCACCCAACCCACCCCCACCATACCCACCACTAACCCACCCGAGTCCAACTCCCCCCCCCCCCCCACTTTACTAGCTTTGGCAATGCCAAATATCTATTCGGACGTGCCAATAAAGCTTTTTGATTTGGGCGCACATATATATGCGCCCCACCCTGTATATGCGTGCACATATATATGCGCGCACACATATATGCACCCCACCCTGTATATGCCCGCACATATATATGCCCGCACATATATATGCCCGCACATATATATGCCCGCACATATATATGCCCGCACATATATATGCCCGCACATATATATGCCCGCACATATATATGCGCCCCACCCTGTATATGCGCGCACATATATATGCACGCACATATATATGCGCCCCACCCTGTATATGCGCGCACATATATATGCACGCACATATATATGCGCCCCACCCTGTATATGCGTGCACATATATATGCACGCACATATATATGCGCCCCACCCTGTATATGCGCCACATCCTGTATATGCGCGCACATATATGGGCCCACATATATATGCGCCCCACCCTGTATATGCATGCACATATATATGCGCACACATATATATGCGCCCCACCCTATATATGCGCACACATATATATGCGCCCCACCCTATATATGCCCGCACATATATATGCGCCCCACCCTGTATATGCGCGCACATATATATGCACCCCACCCTCTATATGCGCGCACATATATATGCGCCCCAACCTGTATATGCGCGCACATATATATGCGCACACATATATGGTCGCACATATATATGCACCCCACCCTGTATATGCCCGCACATATATATGTGCGCAAATATATATGCGCCCCACCCTGTATATGCGCGCACATATACATGCGCGCACATATATATGCACCCCACCCTGTATATGCGCGCACATATATATGCACCCCACCCTGTATATGCGCGCACATATATATGCGCGCACATATATATGCGCGCACATATATATGCGCGCACATATATATGCGCGCACATATATATGCGCGCACATATATATGCGCGCACATATATATGCGCCCCATCCTGTATATGCGCGCCCATATATGGGCGCACATATATATGCGCCCCACCCTGTATATGCGCGCACATATATATATGCGCGCACATAAATATGCACCCCACCCTGTATATGAGCGCACATATATATGCGCGCACATATATATGCACCTCACCCTGTATATGCGCGCACATATATATGCGCGCACATATATATGCACCTCACCCTGTATATGCGCGCACATATATATGCACCTCACCCTGTATATGCGCGCACATATATATGCGCGCACATATATATGCGCGCACATATATATGCGCGCACATATATATGCGCGCACATATATATGCGCGCACATATATATGCGCGCACATATATATGCGCCCCACCCTGTATATGCGCGCACATATATATGAACCACATATATATGCGTGCACATATATATGTGCGCACATATATATGCGCCCCACCCTGTATATGCGTAAACATAAATGGGCGCACATATATATGTGCCCCACCCTGTATATGCGTGCATATATATGCGCGCACATGTATATGCACCCCACCCTGTATATGCTCGCACATATATATGCGCGCACATATATATGCGCCCCACCCTGTATATGCGTGCACATATATATGTGCGCACATGTATATGCGCCCCATCCTGTATATGCATGCACATATATATGCGCACACATATATATGCGCCCCACGCTGTATATTCGCACACATATATATGAAGCACATATATATGCGCACACATATATATGCGCCCCACCTTGTATATGCGTGCACATATATATATGCACGCACATATATATGCACCTTACCCTGTATATGCGCGTACATATATATGCACGCACATATATACGCACCCCACCCTGTATATTCGCGCACATATATATGAACGCACATATATATGCGCGCACATATATATGCGCCCCACCCTGTATATGTGTGCACATATATATGCACGCACATATATATGCACCCCACCCTGTATATGCGCGCACATATATATGCGCCCCAACCTGTATATGCGCGCACATATATGGGCGCACATATATATGTGCCCCACCCTGTATATGCGTTCACATATATATGCATGCACATGTATATGCACCCCACCCTGTATATGCCCGCACATATATTTGTGCGCACATGTATATGCGCCCCACCCTGTATATGCGCACATATATATGCGCGCACATATATATGCACCCCACCCTGTATATGCGCGCACATATATATGCGCGCACATATATATGCGCCCCATGCTGTATATGCACGCACATACAGTCCTATGAAAAAGTTTTGGCACCCCTATTAATCTTAATCATTTTTAGTTCTAAATATTTTGGTGTTTGCAACAGCCATTTCAGTTTGATATATCTAATAACTGATGGACACAGTAATATTTCAGGATTGAAATGAGGTTTATTGTACTACCAGAAAATGTGCAATATGCATTAAACCAAAATTTGACCGGTGCAAAAGTATGGGCACCCTTATCATTTTATTGATTTGAACACTCCTAACTACTTTTTACTGACTTACTGAAGCACAAAATTGGTTTTGTAACCTCAGTGAGCTTTGAACTTCATAGCCAGGTGTATCCAATCATGAGAAAAGGTATTTAAGGTGGCCAATTGCAAGTTGTTCTACTATTTGAATCTCCTCTGAAGAGTGGCATCATGGGCTACTCAAAACAACTCTGAAATGATCTGAAAACAAAGATTGTTCAACATAGTTGTTCAGCGGAAGGATACAAAAAGCTGTCTCAGAGATTTAACCTGTCAGTTTCCACTGTGAGGAACATAGTAAGGAAATGGAAGACCATAGGGACAGTTCTTGTTAAGCCCAGAAGTGGCAGGCCAAGAAAAATATCAGAAAGGCAGAGAAGAATGGTGAGAACAGTCAAGGACAATCCACAGACCACCTCCAAAGACCTGCAGCATCATCTTGCTCCAGATGGTGTCACTGTGCATCGGTCAACTATACAGCGCACTTTGCACAAATAGAAGCTGTATGGGAGAGTGATGAGAAAGAAGCCGTTTCTGCACGTACGCCACAAATAGAGTTGCCTGAGGTATGAAAAAGCACATTTGGACAAGGCAGCTTCATTTTGGAAACAAAAATTGAGTTGTTTGGTTATAAAAAAAGGCGTTATGCATGGCGTCCAAAAAGAAACAGCATTCCAAGAAAAACACATGCTACCCACTGTAAAATTTGGTGGAGGTTCCATCATGCTTTGGGGCTGTGTGGTCAATGCCGGCATCGGGAATCTTGTTAAAGTTGAGGGTAGCATGGATTCCACTCAGTATCAGCAGATTCTTGAGAATAATGTTCAAGAATCAGTGACGAAGTTGAAGTTACGCCGGGGATGGATATTTCAGCAAGACAATGATCCAAAACACCGCTCCAAATCCTCAGGCATTCATGCAGAGGAACAATTACAATGTTCTGGAATGGCCATCCCAGTCCCCAGACCTGAATATCATTGAACATCTGTGGGATGATTTGAAGCGGGCTGTCCATGCTCGGCGACCATCTAACTTAACTGAACTTGAATTGTTTGTCCAAAATACCTTTATCCAGGATCCAGGAACTGATAAAAAGCTACAGGAAGCGACTAGAGGCTGTTATCTTTGCAAAAGGAGGATGTACTAAATATTAATGTCACTTTTCTGTTGAGGTACCCATACTTTTGCACCGGTCAAATTTTGGTTTAATGCATATTGCGCATTTTCTGTTAGTACAATAAACCTCATTTCAATCCTGAAATATTACTGTGTCCATCAGTTATTAGATATATCAAACTGAAATGGCTGTTGCAAATACCAAAATATTTAGAACTAAAAATGATTAAGATCAATAGGGGTGCCCAAACTTTTTCATAGGACTGTATATGGGCTAGCGGTCACCAACGAAGCGGAAGATGAGACTCCACGGACTGTTATACCCCAAACCAACCCCCCCACCCCACCCCTCCACCCCATATAACGGTCACCAACGAAGAGGAAGATGAGACTCCACGGACTGTTATACCCCAAACCACCCACCCCACCCCCACCATACCCACCACTAACCCACCCGAGTCCAACTCCCCCCCCCCCCCCCCCACTTTACTAGCTTTGGCAATGCCAAATATCTGTTCGGACGTGCCAATAAAGCTATTTGATTTGATTTGGGCGCACATATATATGCGCCCCACCCTGTATATGCGTGCATCATATATATGCACGCACACATGTATGCACCCCACCCTGTATATACCCGCACATATATATGTGCGCACATATATATGCGCCCCACCCTGTATATGCGTGCACATATATATGCACGCACATATATATGCACCCCACCCTGTATATGCAGCCACATATATATGGGTGCACATATATATGCGCTCAACCCTGTATATGCGCGCACATATATATATGCGCCCCACCCTGTATATGCGCGCACATATATATGTGCGCATATATATAATATATATATATATATATATATATATATATATATATATATATATATATATATATATATATGCGCACCACCCTGTATGTAAAAGGTGGCTATTTGAGTCACTGTTGCCTTTCTATCAGCTCGAACCAGTCTGGCCATTCTCCTCTGGCATCAACAACGCATTTCCGCCCACAGAACTGCCGCTCACTGGATGTTTTTTCTTTTTCGGACCATTCTCTGTAAACCCTAGAGACGGTTGTGCGTGAAAATCCCAGTAGATCAGCAGTTTCTGAAATACTCAGACCAGCCCTTCTGGCACCAACAACCATGCCACGTTCAAAGGCACTCAAATCACCTTTCTTCCCCATACTGATGCTCGGTTTGAACTGCAGGAGATTGTCTTGACCATGTCTACATGCCTAAATGCACTGAGTTGCCGCCATGTGATTGGCTGCTTAGAAATTAAGTGTTAACGAGCAGTTGGACAGGTCTACCTAATAAAGTGGCCGGTGAGTGTATATGGGCGCACATATATTTGCGCCCCACCCTGTATATGCATGCACATATATATGCGCGCACCTATATATGCACCCCACCCTGTATATGCCCGCACATATATATGGGCGCACATATATATGCGCCCCACCCTGTATATGCGCGCACATATATATGCGCACACATATATGGGCGCACATATATATGCACCCCACCCTGTATATGCCCGCACATATATGGGCGCACATATATATGCACCCCAACCTGTATATGCCCGCACATATATATGCCCGCACATATATATGCGCGCACATATATATATGCGCGCACATATATATGCGCGCACATATATATATGCGCGCACATATATATATGCGCGCACATATATATGCGCGCACATATATACAGTCCTATGAAAAAGTTTGGGCACCCCTATTAATCTTAATCATTTTTTGTTCTAAATATTTTGGTGTTTGCAACAGCCATTTCAGTTTGATATATCTAATAACTGATGGACACAGTAATATTTCAGGATTGAAATGAGGTTTATTGTACTAACAGAAAATGTGCGCGCATATATATGCATATATATGCGCGTGCATATATATGCACCCTACCCTGTATATGCCCGCACATATATATGCACCCTACCCTGTATATGCCCGCACATATATATGTGTGCACATATATATGCGCCCCACCCTGTATATGCATGCACATATATATGCGCGCACATATATATGCGCCCCACCCTGTATATGCGCGCACATATATATGCACCCCACCCTGTATATGCGTGCACATATATGGGTGCACATATATATGCGCCCCACCCTGTATATGCCCGCACATATATATGCGCGCACATATATATGCACGCACATATATATGCACCCCACCATGTATATGCACCCCACCATGTATATGCACCCCACCATGTATATGCCCGCACATATATATGCCCGCACATATATATGCGCGCACATATATATGCCCGCACATATATATGCGCGCACATATATATGCGCGCACATATATATGCGCGCACATATATATGCGCGCACATATATATGCGCGCACATATATATGCGCGCACATATATATGCGCGCACATATATATGCGCGCACATATATATGCGCGCACATATATATGCGCGCACATATATATGCGCGCACATATATATGCGCGCACATATATATGCGCGCACATATATATGCGCGCACATATATATGCGCGCACATATATATGCACCCCACCCTGTATATGCCCGCACATATATATGCGCGCGCATATATATGCGCGCGCATATATATGCGCGCGCATATATATGCGCGCGCATATATATGTGCGCGCATATATATGTGCGCGCATATACAGGGTGGGGCGCATATATATGTGCACACATATATATGTGCGGGCATATACAGGGTGGGGCGCATATATATGTGCGCGCATATATATGTGCGCGCATATATATGTGCGCGCATATATATGTGCGCGCATATATATGTGCGCGCATATATATGTGCGCGCATATACAGGGTGGGGTGCATATATATATGTGCGCGCATATATATGTGCGCGCACATATATATATGCACCCCACCCTATATGTGCGCGCACATATATATATGCACCCCACCCTGTATATGCCCGCACATATATATGTGTGCACATATATATGCGCCCCACCCTGTATATGCGCGCACATATATATGCGCGCACATATATATGCGCGCACATATATATGCGCGCACATATATATGCGCCCCACCCTATATATGCGCGCACATATATATGCGCCCCACCCTGTATATGCGCGCACATATATATGCGCCCCACCCTGTATATGCGCGCACATATATATGCGCCCCACCCTGTATATGCGCGCACATATATATGCGCCCCACCCTGTATATGCGCGCACATATATATGCGCCCCACCCTGTATATGCGCGCACATATATATGCGCCCCACCCTGTATATGCGCGCACAAATATATGCGCCCCACCCTGTATATGCGCGCACATATATATGAGCGCGCATATATATGCGCCCCACCCTGTATATGCGCGCACATATATGGGCGCGCATATATATGCGCCCCACCCTGTATATGCGTGCACATATATATGCGCGCATATATATGCACCCCACCCTGTATTTGCGTGCACATATATATGCGCCCCACCCTGTATATGCGTGCACATATATATGCGCCCCACCCTGTATATGCGTGCACATATATATGCGCCCCACCCTGTATATGCGTGCACATATATATGCGCCCCACCCTGTATATGCGTGCACATATATATGCGCCCCACCCTGTATATGCGTGCACATATATATGCGCCCCACCCTGTATATGCGTGCACATATATATGCGCCCCACCCTGTATATGCGTGCACATATATATGCGCCCCACCCTGTATATGCGTGCACATATATATGCGCCCCACCCTGTATATGCGTGCACATATATATGCACTCCACCCTGTATATGCGCGCACATATATATTCGCGCACATATATATGCGCCCCATCCTGTATATGCGAGCACATATATGGGCCCACATATATATGCGCCCCATCCTGTATATGCATGCACACATATATGCGCGCACATATATATGCACCCCACCCTGTATATGTCCGCACATATATATGCGCCCCAACCTGTATATGCGCGCACATATATATGCGCGCACATATATATGCGCGCACATATATATGCGCGCACATATATATGCGCGCACATATATATGCGCGCACATATATATGCGCGCACATATATATGCGCGCACATATATATGCGCGCACATATATATGCGCGCACATATATATGTGCCCCACCCTGTATATGCCCGCACATATATATGTGCGCACATATATATGCGCCCCACCCTGTATATGCGCGCACATATATATGTGCGCACATATATATGCGCCCTACCCTGTATATGCGCGCACATATATATGCGCCCCAACCTGTATATGCGCGCACATATATATGCCCGCACATATGTGCGCACATATATATGCGCACCACCCTGTATATGCGCGCACATATATGGGCGCACATATATATGCACCCCACCCTGTATATGCGCGCACATATATGGGCGCACATATATATGCGCCCCACCCTGTATATACGCGCACATATATATTCGCGCACATATATATGCGCCCCATCCTGTATATGCGCGCACATATATGGGCCCACATATATATGCGCCCCACCCTGTATATGCATGCACACATATATGCGCGCACATATATATGCACCCCACCCTGTATATGTCCGCACATATATATGCGCCCCAACCTGTATATGCGCGCACATATATATGCGTGCACATATATGTGCGCCCATATATATGTGCCCCACCCTGTATATGCCCGCACATATATATGTGCGCCACCCTGTATATGCCCGCACATATATATGTGCGCACATATATATGCGCCCTACCCTGTATATGCCCGCACATATATATGTGCGCACATATATATGCGCCCTACCCTGTATATGTGCGCACATATATTTGCGCCCCACCCTGTATATGCATGCACATATATATGCGCGCACCTATATATGCACCCCACCCTGTATATGCCCGCACATATATATGGGCGCACATATATATGCGCCCCACCCTGTATATGCGCGCACATATATATGCGCACACATATATGGGCGCACATATATATGCACCCCACCCTGTATATGCCCGCACATATATGGGCGCACATATATATGCACCCCACCCTGTATCTGCATGCACATATATATGCGCGCACATATATATGCACCCCAACCTGTATATGCCCGCACATATATATGCCCGCACATATATATGCCCGCACATATATATGCCCGCACATATATATATGCCCGCACATATATATATGCCCGCACATATATATATATGCGCGCACATATATATGCGCGCACATATATACAGTCCTATGAAAAAGTTTGGGCACCCCTATTAATCTTAATCATTTTTTGTTCTAAATATTTTGGGTTTTTGCAACAGCCATTTCAGTTTGATATATCTAATAACTGATGGACACAGTAATATTTCAGGATTGAAATGAGGTTTATTGTACTAACAGAAAATGTGCGCGCATATATATGCATATATATGCGCGTGCATATATATGCACCCTACCCTGTATATGCCCGCACATATATATGCACCCTACCCTGTATATGCCCGCACATATATATGTGTGCACATATATATGCGCCCCACCCTGTATATGCATGCACATATATATGCGCGCACATATATATGCGCCCCATCCTGTATATGCGCGCACATAAATGGGCGCACATATATATGCGCCCCACCCTGTATATGCATGCACATATATATGCGCGCACATATATATGCGCCCCACCCTGTATATGCGCGCACATATATATGCGCGCACATATATATGCGCGCACATATATATGCGCGCACATATATATGCGCGCACATATATATGCGCGCACATATATATGCGCGCACATATATATGCGCGCACATATATATGCGCGCACATATATATGCGCGCACATATATATGCGCGCACATATATATGCGCGCACATATATATGCGCGCACATATATATGCGCGCACATATATATGCGCGCACATATATATGCGCGCACATATATATGCGCGCACATATATATGCGCCCCTACCCTGTATATGCCCGCACATATATATGTGTGCACATATATATGCGCGCACATATATATGCGCCCCCACCCTGTATATGCGCGCACATATATATGGGCGCACATATATATGCGCCCCACCCTGTATATGCCCGCACATATATATGTGCGCACATATATATGTGCGCACATATATATGTGCGCACATATATATGTGCGCACATATATATGTGCGCACATATATATGCGCCCCACCCTGTATATGCGCGCACATATATGGGCGCACATATATATGCGCCCCACCCTGTATATGCATGCACATATATATGCGCCCTACCCTGTATATGCGCGCACATATATATGCGCCCCACCCTGTATATGCGCGCACATATATATGCGCCCCACCCTGTATATGCGCGCACATATATATGCGCCCCACCATGTATATGCGCGCACATATATATGCGCGCACATATATATGCGTCCCATCCTGTATATGCCCGCACATATATATGCGCGCACATATATATGCGCCCCACCCTCTATATGCGCGCACATATATATACACGCACATATATATGCATCCCACCCTATATATGCGCGCACATATATATGCGCGCATATATATATGCGCGCACATATATATGCGCGCACATATATATGCGCCCCCATATATATGCGCCCCACCCTGTATATGCTCGCACATATATATGCGCGCACATATATATGCGCCCCACCCTGTATATGCGCGCACATATATGCGCCCCACCCTGTATATGCGCCCCACCCTGTATATGCGCCCCACCCTGTATATGCGCCCCACCCTGTATATGCGCGCACATATAGGTGCGCGCACATATAGATGCGCGCACATATAGATGCGCCCCATCCTGTATATGCGCGCACATATATGGGCCCACATATATATGCGCCCCACCCTGTATATGCATGCACACATATATGCGCGCACATATATATGCACCCCACCCTGTATATGTCCGCACATATATATGCACCCCACCCTGTATATGCCCGCACATATATATGCGCGCACATATATATGCGCCCCACCCGGTATATGCGTGCACATATATATGCGCCCTACCCTGTATATGCGCGCACATATATATGCGCCCCAACCTGTATATGCGCGCACATATATATGCCCGCACATATGTGCGCACATATATATGCGCCCCACCCTGTATATGCCCGTACATATATATGTGCGCACATATATATGCGCCCCACCCTGTATATGCCCGCACATATATATGTGCGCACATATATATGCGCCCCACCCTGTATATGCGCGCACATATATGGGCGCACATATATATGCGCCCCACCCTGTATATGCGTGCACGTATATATGCGTGCACGTATATATGCGTGCACGTATATATGCGCGCACGTATATATGCGCGCACGTATATATGCGCGCACGTATATATGCGCGCACGTATATATGCGCGCACGTATATATGCACCCCACCCTGTATATGCCCGCACGTATATATGCGCCCCACCCTGTATATGCGCGCACATATATGGGCGCACATATATATGCACCCCACCCTATATATGGGCGCACATATATATGCGCCGCGCACATATATATGCGCGCACATATATATGCGCGCACATATATATGCGCGCACATATATATGCGCGCACATATATATGCGCGCACATATATATGCGCGCACATATATATGCGCGCACATATATATGCGCGCACATATATATGCGCGCACATATATATGCGCGCACATATATATGCGCGCACATATATATGCGCGCACATATATATGCGCGCACATATATATGCGCGCACATATATATGCGCGCACATATATATGCGCGCACATATATATGCGCGCACATATATATGCGCGCACATATATATGCGCGCACATATATATGCGCGCACATATATATGCGCGCACATATATATGCGCGCACATATATATGCGCGCACATATATATGCGCGCACATATATATGCGCGCACATATATATGCACCCCACCCTGTATATGCCCGCACATATATATGCGCGCACATATATATGCGCCCCACCCTGTATATGCGCGCACATATATATGCCCGCACATATGTGCGCACATATATATGCGCCCCACCCTGTATATGCGCGCACATATATGGGCGCACATATATATGCGCCCCACCCTGTATATGCGCGCACATATATGGGCGCACATATATATGCGCCCCACCCTGTATATGCGCGCACATATATATTCGCGCACATATATATTCGCGCACATATATATGCGCCCCATCCTGTATATGCGCGCACATATATGGGCCCACATATATATGCGCCCCACCCTGTATATGCATGCACACATATATGCGCGCACATATATATGCACCCCACCCTGTATATGTCCGCACATATATATGCGCCCCAACCTGTATATGCGCGCACATATATATGCGCGCACATATATATGCGTGCACATATATGTGCGCCCATATATATGTGCCCCACCCTGTATATGCCCGCACATATATATGTGCGCCCATATATATGTGCCCCACCCTGTATGTGCCCGCACATATATATGTGCGCACATATATATGCGCCCTACCCTGTATATGCGCGCACATATATATGCGCCCCAACCTGTATATGCCCGCACATATATATGTGCGCACATATATATGCGCCCTACCCTGTATATGTGCACACATATATATGCGCCCCATCCTGTATATGCGCGCACATATATGGGCGCGCGCATATATATGCGCCCCACCCTGTATCTGCATGCACATATACATGCGCGCACATATATATGCACCCCACCCTGTATATGCCCGCACATATATATGCGCCCCACCCTCTATATGCGCGCACATATATATGCGCGCACATATATATGGACCCCACCTTGTATATGCGCGCACATATATATGCGCGCACATATATATGCGCCCCACCCTGTATATGCCCGCACATATATATGCGCCCCACCCTGTATATGCGTGCACATATATATGCGCGCACATATATATGCGCCCCACCCTGTATACGCGCGCACATATATGGGTGCACATATATATGCACCCCACCATGTATATGCGCGCACATATATATGGGCGCACATATATATGCGCCCCACCCTGTATATGCGTGCACATATATATGCGTGCACACCCTGTATATGCGTGCACATATATATGCGCCCCACCCTGTATATGCGTGCACATATATATGCGCCCCACCCTGTATATGCGTGCACATATATATGCACTCCACCCTGTATATGCGCGCACATATATATTCGCGCACATATATATGCGCCCCATCCTGTATATGCGAGCACATATATGGGCCCACATATATATGCGCCCCACCCTGTATATGCATGCACACATATATGCGCGCACATATATATGCACCCCACCCTGTATATGCGCGCACATATATATGCGCGCACATATATATGCGCGCACATATATATGCGCGCACATATATATGCGCGCACATATATATGCGCGCACATATATATGCGCGCACATATATATGCGCGCACATATATATGCGCGCACATATATATGCGCGCACATATATATGCGCGCACATATATATGCGCGCACATATATATGCGCGCACATATATATGCGCGCACATATATATGCGCGCACATATATATGCGCGCACATATATATGCGCGCACATATATATGCGCGCACATATATATGCGCGCACATATATATGCGCGCACATATATATGCGCGCACATATATATGCGCGCACATATATATGCGCGCACATATATATGCGCGCACATATATATGCGCGCACATATATATGCGCGCACATATATATGCGCGCACATATATATGCGCGCACATATATATGCGCGCACATATATATGCGCGCACATATATATGCGCCCCTACCCTGTATATGCCCGCACATATATATGCGTGCACATATATATGCGCGCACATATATATGCGCCCCCACCCTGTATATGCGCGCACATATATATGGGCGCACATATATATGCGCCCCACCCTGTATATGCCCGCACATATATATGTGCGCACATATATATGTGCGCACATATATATGTGCGCACATATATATGCGCCCCACCCTGTATATGCGCGCACATATATGGGCGCACATATATATGCGCCCCACCCTGTATATGCGCGCACATATATATGCGCCCCACCCTGTATATGCGCGCACATATATATGCGCCCCACCCTGTATATGCGCGCACATATATATGCGCGCACATATATATGCGTCCCATCCTGTATATGCCCGCACATATATATGCGCGCACATATATATGCGCCCCACCCTCTATATGCGCGCACATATATATACACGCACATATATATGCATCCCACCCTATATATGCGCGCACATATATATGCGCGCATATATATATGCGCGCACATATATATGCGCCCCCATATATATGCGCCCCCATATATATGCGCCCCCATATATATGCGCCCCACCCTGTATATGCTCGCACATATATATGCGCGCACATATATATGCGCCCCACCCTGTATATGCGCGCACATATATGCGCCCCACCCTGTATATGCGCCCCACCCTGTATATGCGCCCCACCCTGTATATGCGCCCCACCCTGTATATGCGCGCACATATAGGTGCGCGCACATATAGATGCGCCCCATCCTGTATATGCGCGCACATATATGGGCCCACATATATATGCGCCCCACCCTGTATATGCATGCACACATATATGCGCGCACATATATATGCACCCCACCCTGTATATGTCCGCACATATATATGCACCCCACCCTGTATATGCCCGCACATATATATGCGCGCACATATATATATGCGCCCCACCCTGTATATGCGTGCACATATATATGCGCCCTACCCTGTATATGCACGCACATATATATGCGCCCCAACCTGTATATGCGCGCACATATATATGCCCGCACATATGTGCGCACATATATATGCGCCCCACCCTGTATATGCCCGTACATATATATGTGCGCACATATATATGCGCCCCACCCTGTATATGCCCGCACATATATATGTGCGCACATATATATGCGCCCCACCCTGTATATGCGCGCACATATATGGGCGCACATATATATGCACCCCACCCTGTATATGCCCGCACATATATATGTGCGCACATATATATGCGCGCACATATATATGCACGCACATATATATGCGCCCCACCCTGTATATGCGTGCACGTATATATGCGTGCACGTATATATGCGCGCACGTATATATGCGCGCACGTATATATGCGCGCACGTATATATGCGCGCACGTATATATGCGCGCACGTATATATGCGCGCACGTATATATGCGCGCACGTATATATGCGCGCACGTATATATGCGCGCACGTATATATGCACCCCACCCTGTATATGCCCGCACGTGTATATGCGCCCCACCCTGTATATGCGCGCACATATAT
This sequence comes from Leptodactylus fuscus, assembly GCF_031893055.1. Lineage (NCBI taxonomy): Eukaryota > Metazoa > Chordata > Amphibia > Anura > Leptodactylidae > Leptodactylus > Leptodactylus fuscus. Next base: position 58,532,737 of record NC_134272.1, read on the forward strand.
GGGCGCACATATATATGCACCCCACCATGTATATGCGCGCACATATATATGGGCGCACATATATATGCGCCCCACCCTGTATATGCGCGCACATATATATGCGCGCACATATATATGCGCGCACATATATATGCGCGCACATATATATGCGCGCACATATATATGCGCGCACATATATATGCGCGCACATATATATGCGCGCACATATATATGCGCGCACATATATATGCGCGCACATATATATGCGCGCACATATATATGCGCGCACATATATATGCGCGCACATATATATGCGCGCACATATATATGCGCGCACATATATATGCGCGCACATATATATGCGCGCACATATATATGCGCGCACATATATATGCGCGCACATATATATGCGCGCACATATATATGCGCGCACATATATATGCGCGCACATATATATGCACCCCACCCTGTATATGCCCGCACATATATATGCGCGCACATATATATGCGCCCCACCCTGTATATGCGCGCACATATATGCGTGCACATATATATCCGCCCCTCCCTGTATATGTGCGCGCATATATATGCGCGCACATATATATGCACCCCACCCTGAATATGCGCGCGCATATATATGTGCGCACATATATATGCGCGCACATATATATGCACCCCACCCTGTATATGCGCGCACATATATATATGCGCGCACATATATATATGCGCGCACATATATATATGCGCGCACATATATATATGCGCGCACATATATATATGCGCGCACATATATATATGCGCGCACATATATATATGCGCGCACATATATATATGCGCGCACATATATATATATGCGCGCACATATATATATATATGCGCGCACATATATATATATGCGCGCACATATATATATATATATGCGCGCACATATATATATATATGCGCGCACATATATATATATATATATATATGCGCGCACATATATATATATATATATATATATGCGCGCACATATATATATATATATATATATATGCGCGCACATATATATATATGCGCGCACATATATATATATGCGCGCACATATATATATATGCGCGCACATATATATATATGCGCGCACATATATATATATGCGCGCACATATATATATATGCGCGCACATATATATATATGCGCGCACATATATATATATGCGCGCACATATATATATATGCGCGCACATATATATATATGCGCGCACATATATATATATGCGCGCACATATATATATATGCGCGCACATATATATATATGCGCGCACATATATATATATGCGCGCACATATATACAGTCCTATGAAAAAGTTTGGGCACCCCTATTAATCTTAATCATTTTTTGTTCTAAATATTTTGGTGTTTGCAACGGCCATTTCAGTTTGATATATCTAATATCTGATGGACACAGTAATATTTCAGGATTGAAATGAGGTTTATTGTACTAACAGAAAATGTGCGCGCATATATATGCACCCTACCCTGTATATGCCCGCACATATATATGCACCCTACCCTGTATATGCCCGCACATATATATGTGTGCACATATATATGCGCCCCACCCTGTATATGCATGCACATATATATGCGCGCACATATATATGCGCCCCATCCTGTATATGCGCGCACATATATGGGCGCACATATATATGCGCCCCACCCTGTATATGCATGCACATATATATGCGCGCACATATATATGCGCCCCACCCTGTATATGCGTGCACATATATGGGTGCACATATATATGCGCCCCACCCTGTATATGCCCGCACATATATATGTGCGCACATAGATATGCGCGCACATATATATGCACGCACATATATATGCACCCCACCATGTATATGCGCGCACATATATATGCGCGCACATATATATGCGCGCACATATATATATGCGCGCACATATATATATGCGCGCACATATATATATGCGCGCACATATATAAATGCGCGCACATATATATATGCGCGCACATATATATATGCGCGCACATATATATATGCGCGCACATATATATATGCGCGCACATATATATATGCGCGCACATATATATATGCGCGCACATATATATATGCGCGCACATATATATATGCGCGCACATATATATATGCGCGCACATATATATATGCGCGCACATATATATATGCGCGCACATATATATGCGCGCACATATATATGCGCGCACATATATATGCGTGCACATATATATGCGCCCCACCCTGTATATGCGCGCACATATATATGCGCGCACATATATATGCGCGCACATATATATGCGCCCCACCCTGTATATGCGCGCACATATATATGCGCGCACATATATATGGGCGCTCATATATATGGGCGCACATATGCGCGCACATATATATATGCACCCCACCCTGTATATGCGCGCACATATATATGCGCGCACATATATATGCGCGCACATATATATGCGCGCACATATATATGCGCGCACATATATATGCGCGCACATATATATGCGCGCACATATATATGCGCGCACATATATATGCGCCCACATATATATGCGCCCACATATATATGCGCCCACATATATATGCGCCCCACCCTGTATATGCGCCCCACCCTGTATATGCGCGCACATATATATGCGCCCCACCCTGTATATGCGCGCACATATATATGCGCCCCACCCTGTATATGCGCGCACATATATATGCGCCCCACCCTGTATATGCGCGCACATATATATGCGCCCCACCCTGTATATGCGCGCACATATATATGCGCCCCACCCTGTATATGCGCGCACATATATATGCGCCCCACCCTGTATATGCGCGCACATATATATGCGCCCCACCCTGTATATGCGTGCACATATATATGCGCCCCACCCTGTATATGCGTGCACATATATATGCGCCCCACCCTGTATATGCGTGCACATATATATGCGCCCCACCCTGTATATGCGTGCACATATATATGCGCCCCACCCTGTATATGCGTGCACATATATATGCACAACACCCTGTATATGCGCGCACATATATATGCGCGCACATATATATGCGCCCCACCCTGTATATGCGCGCACATATATATGGGCGCACATATATATGCGCCCCACCCTGTATATGCGCGCACATATATATGCGCGCACATATATATGCGCGCACATATATATGCGCCCCACCCTGTATATGCGCGCACATATATGGGCGCACATATATATGCGCCCCACCCTGTATATGCGCGCACATATATATTCGCGCACATATATATGCGCCCCATCCTGTATATGCGCGCACATATATATGGGCCCACATATATATGCGCCCCACCCTGTATATGCGCGCACATATATATGCGCGCACATATATATGCGCCCCACCCTGTATATGCGCGCACATATATGGGCGCACATATATATGCGCCCCACCCTGTATATGCGCGCACATATATATGCGCGCACATATATATGCGCGCACATATATATGCGCGCACATATATATGCGCGCACATATATATGCGCGCACATATATATGCGCGCACATATATATGCGCGCACATATATATGCGCGCACATATATATGCGCCCCACATATATATGCGCCCCACATATATATGCGCCCCACATATATATGCGCCCCACATATATATGCGCCCCACATATATATGCGCCCCACATATATATGCGCCCCACATATATATGCGCCCCACATATATATGCGCCCCACATATATATGCGCCCCACCTATATATGCGCCCCACCTGTATATGCGCCCCACCCTGTATATGCGTGCACATATATATGCGCCCCACCCTGTATATGCGCGCATATATATATGCGCCCCACCCTGTATATGCGCGCACATATATGGGCGCACATATATATGCGCCCCACCCTGTATATGCGCGCACATATATATGCGCGCACATATATATGCACCCCACCCTGTATATGCGCGCACATATATGGGCGCACATATATATGCGCCCCACCCTGTATATGCGCGCACATATATGGGCGCGCACATATATATGCGCCCCATCCTGTATATGCGCGCACATATATGGGCCCACATATATATGCGCCCCACCCTGTATATGCGCGCACATATATATGCGCCCCACCCTGTATATGCGCGCACATATATGGGCGCACATATATATGCGCCCCACCCTGTATATGCGCGCACATATATATGCGCGCACATATATATGCGCGCACATATATATGCGCGCACATATATATGCGCGCACATATATATGCGCGCACATATATATGCGCGCACATATATATGCGCGCACATATATATGCGCGCACATATATATGCGCGCACATATATATGCGCGCACATATATATGCGCGCACATATATATGCGCGCACATATATATGCGCGCACATATATATGCGCGCACATATATATGCGCGCACATATATATGCGCCCCACATATATATGCGCCCCACATATATATGCGCCCCACCCTGTATATGCGCCCCACCCTGTATATGCGCCCCACCCTGTATATGCGCCCCACCCTGTATATGCGCCCCACCCTGTATATGCGCCCCACCCTGTATATGCGCGCACATATATGGGCGCGCACATATATATGCGCCCCATCCTGTATATGCGCGCACATATATGGGCCCACATATATATGCGCCCCACCCTGTATATGCGCGCACATATATATGCACCCCACCCTGTATATGCGCGCACATATATGGGCGCACATATATATGCGCCCCACCCTGTATATGCGCGCACATATATATGCGCGCACATATATATGCGCGCACATATATATGCGCGCACATATATATGCACCCCACATATATATGCACCCCACATATATATGCACCCCATATATATGCGCCCCACCCTGTATATGCGCCCCACCCTGTATATGCGCCCCACCCTGTATATGCGCCCCACCCTGTATATGCGTGCACATATATATGCGCCCCACCCTGTATATGCGTGCACATATATATGCGCCCCACCCTGTATATACGTGCACATATATATGCGCCCCACCCTGTATATGCGTGCACATATATATGCGCGCACATATATATGCACCCCACCCTGTATATGCGCGCACATATATATGCGCCCCACCCTGTATATGCGTGCACATATATATGCGCGCACATATATATGCACCCCACCCTGTATATGCGCGCACATATATGGGCGCACATATATATGCGCCCCATCCTGTATATGCGCGCACATATATGGGCCCACATATATATGCGCCCCACCCTGTATATGCCCGCACATATATATGTGTGCACATATATATGCGCCCTACCCTGTATACGCGTGCACATATATATGCGCGCACATATATATGCGCCCCACCCTGTATACGCGCGCACATATATGGGTGCACATATATATGCGCCCCACCATGTATATGCGCGCACATATATATGGGCGCACATATGTATGCGCCCCACCCTGTATATGCGCGCACATATATATGCACCCTACCCTGTATATGCCCACACATATATATGTGTGCACATATATATGCGCCCTACCCTGTATACGCGTGCACATATATATGCGCGCACATATATATGCGCCCCACCCTGTATACGCGCGCACATATATGGGCCCACATATATATGCGCCCCACCCTGTATATGCCCGCACATATATATGTGTGCACATATATATGCGCCCTACCCTGTATACGCGTGCACATATATATGCGCGCACATATATATGCGCCCCACCCTGTATACGCGCGCACATATATGGGTGCACATATATATGCGCCCCACCCTGTATATGCGCGCACATATATGGGCGCACATATATATGCGCCCCATCCTGTATATGCGCGCACATATATGGGCCCACATATATATGCGCCCCACCCTGTATATGCCCGCACATATATATGTGTGCACATATATATGCGCCCTACCCTGTATACGCGTGCACATATATATGCGCGCACATATATATGCGCCCCACCCTGTATACGCGCGCACATATATGGGTGCACATATATATGCGCCCCACCATGTATATGCGCGCACATATATATGGGCGCACATATATATGCGCCCCACCCTGTATATGCGCGCACATATATGGGCGCGCACATATATATGCGCCCCATCCTGTATATGCGCGCACATATATGGGCCCACATATATATGCGCCCCACCCTGTATATGCGCGCACATATATATGCACCCCACCCTGTATATGCGCGCACATATATGGGCGCACATATATATGCGCCCCACCCTGTATATGCGCGCACATATATATGCGCGCACATATATATGCGCGCACATATATATGCGCGCACATATATATGCGCGCACATATATATGCGCGCACATATATATGCGCGCACATATATATGCGCGCACATATATATGCGCGCACATATATATGCGCCCCACCCTGTATATGCGCCCCACCCTGTATATGCGCCCCACCCTGTATATGCGCCCCACCCTGTATATGCGCCCCACCCTGTATATGCGCCCCACCCTGTATATGCGCCCCACCCTGTATATGCGCCCCACCCTGTATATGCGCCCCACCCTGTATATGCGCGCACATATATGGGCGCGCACATATATATGCGCCCCATCCTGTATATGCGCGCACATATGTGGGCCCACATATATATGCGCCCCACCCTGTATATGCGCGCACATATATATGCACCCCACCCTGTATATGCGCGCACATATATGGGCGCACATATATATGCGCCCCACCCTGTATATGCGCGCACATATATATGCGCGCACATATATATGCGCGCACATATATATGCGCGCACATATATATGCGCGCACATATATATGCACCCCACATATATATGCACCCCATATATATGCGCCCCACCCTGTATATGCGCCCCACCCTGTATATGCGCCCCACCCTGTATATGCGCCCCACCCTGTATATGCGCCCCACCCTGTATATGCGTGCACATATATATGCGCCCCACCCTGTATATGCGTGCACATATATATGCGCCCCACCCTGTATATGCGTGCACATATATATGCGCCCCACCCTGTATATGCGTGCACATATATATGCGCGCACATATATATGCACCCCACCCTGTATATGCGCGCACATATATATGCGCCCCACCCTGTATATGCGTGCACATATATTTGCGCGCACATATATATGCACCCCACCCTGTATATGCGCGCACATATATGGGCGCACATATATATGCGCCCCATCCTGTATATGCGCGCACATATATGGGCCCACATATATATGCGCCCCACCCTGTATATGCCCGCACATATATATGTGTGCACATATATATGCGCCCTACCCTGTATACGCGTGCACATATATATGCGCGCACATATATATGCGCCCCACCCTGTATACGCGCGCACATATATGGGTGCACATATATATGCGCCCCACCATGTATATGCGCGCACATATATATGGGCGCACATATGTATGCGCCCCACCCTGTATATGCGCGCACATATATATGCACCCTACCCTGTATATGCCCACACATATATATGTGTGCACATATATATGCGCGCACATATATATGCGCCCCCACCCTGTATATGCGCGCACATATATGGGTGCACATATATATACACCCCACCATGTATATGCGCGCACATATATATGGGCGCACATATATATGCGCCCCACCCTGTATATGCGCGCACATATATATGCGCGCGCATATATATGCGCGCGCATATATATGCGCCCCACCCTGTATATGCCCGCACATATATATGTGCGCACATATATATGTGCGCACATATATATGTGCCCCACCCTGTATATGCGCGCACATATATGGGCGCACATATATATGCGCCCCACCCTGTATATGCATGCACATATATATGCGCCCCACCCTGTATATGCGCGCACATATATATGCGCCCCACCCTGTATATGCGCGCACATGTATATGCGCCCCACCCTGTATATGCGCGCACATATATATGCGCCCCACCCTGTATATGCGCGCACATATATATGCGCGCACATATATATGCGTCCCATCCTGTATATGCCCGCACATATATATGCGCGCACATATATATGCGCCCCACCCTCTATATGCGCGCACATATATATGCACGCACATATATATGCATCCCACCCTATATATGCGCGCACATATATATGCGCGCACATATATATGCGCGCACATATATATGCTCCCCCATATATATGCACCCCACCCTGTATATGCCCGCACATATATATGCGCGCACATATATATGCGCCCCACCCTGTATATGCTCGCACATATATATGCGCGCACATATATATGCGCCCCACCCTGTATATGCGCGCACATATATGGGCCCACCCTGTATATGCGCCCCACCCTGTATATGCGCCCCACCCTGTATATGCGCCCCACCCTGTATATGCGCGCACATATATATGCGCGCACATATAGGTGCGCCCCATCCTGTATATGCCCACACATATATATGCACCCCACCCTGTATATGCGCGCACATATATATGCGTGCACATATATATGCGCCCCACCCTGTATATGCGCGCACATATATATGCGCGCACATATATATGCGCGCACATATATATGCGCGCACATATATATGCGCGCACATATATATGCGCGCACATATATATGCGCCCCACCCTGTATATGCCCGCACATATATATGTGCGCACATATATATGCGCCCCACCCTGTATATGCGCGCACATATATGGGCGCACATATATATGCGCCCCACCCTGTATATGCATGCACATATATATGCGCCCCACCCTGTATATGCGCGCACATATATATGCACCCCACCCTGTATATGCCCGCACATATATATGCGCGCACATATATATGCACCCCACCCTGTATATGCGCGCACATATATATGCGCGCACATATATATGCGCGCACATATATATGCGCGCACATATATATGCGCCCCACCCTGTATATGCCCGCACATATATATGCGCACACATATATATGCGCCCCACCCTGTATATGCGCGCACATATATGGGCGCACATATATATGCGCCCCACCCTGTATATGCGCGCACATATATATGCGCGCACATATAGATGCGCCCCATCCTGTATATGCGCGCACATATATGGGCCCACATATATATGCGCCCCACCCTGTATATGCATGCACACATATATGCGCGCACATATATATGCACCCCACCCTGTATATGTCCGCACATATATATGCACCCCACCCTGTATATGCCCGCACATATATATGCGCGCACGTATATATGCGCCCACATATATATGCGCTCCAACCTGTATATGCGCGCACGTATATATGCGCGCACGTATATATGCGCGCACGTATATATGCGCGCACGTATATATGCGCGCACGTATATATGCGCGCACGTATATATGCGCGCACGTATATATGCGCGCACGTATATATGCACCCCACCCTGTATATGCCCGCACATATATATGCGTGCACATATATATGCGCCCCACCCTGTATATGCGTGCACATATGTATGCGCGCACATATATATGCGCCCCATCCTGTATATGCGCGCACATATATGGGCGCACATATATATGCACCCCACCCTGTATATGCCCGCACATATATATGCGCGCACATATATATGCACGCACATATATATGCACGCACATATATATGCGCCCCACCCTGTATATGCGCCCCACCCTGTATATGCGCGCACATATATATGCGCGCACATATATATGCGCGCACATATATATGCGCGCACATATATATGCGCGCACATATATATGCGCGCACATATATATGCGCGCACATATATATGCGCGCACATATATATGCGCGCACATATATATGCGCGCACATATATATGCGCGCACATATATATGCGCGCACATATATATGCGCGCACATATATATGCGCGCACATATATATGCGCGCACATATATATGCGCGCACATATATATGCGCGCACATATATATGCGCGCACATATATATGCGCGCACATATATATGCGCGCACATATATATGCGCGCACATATATATGCGCGCACATATATATGCGCGCACATATATATGCGCGCACATATATATGCGCGCACATATATATGCGCGCACATATATATGCGCGCACATATATATGCGCGCACATATATATGCGCGCACATATATATGCGCGCACATATATATGCGCGCACATATATATGCGCGCACATATATATGCGCGCACATATATATGCGCGCACATATATATGCGCGCACATATATATGCGCGCACATATATATGCGCGCACATATATATGCGCGCACATATATATGCGCGCACATATATATGCGCGCACATATATATGCGCGCACATATATATGCGCGCACATATATATGCGCGCACATATATATGCGCGCACATATATATGCGCGCACATATATATGCGCGCACATATATATGCGCGCACATATATATGCGCGCACATATATATGCGCGCACATATATATGCGCGCACATATATATGCGCGCACATATATATGCGCGCACATATATATGCACCCTACCCTGTATATGCCCGCACATATATGTGTGTGCACATATATATGCGCCCCACCCTGTATATGCGTGCACATATATATGCGCGCACATATATATGCGCCCCACCCTGTATATGCGTGCACATATATATGCGCGCACATATATATGCGCCCCACCCTGTATATGCGTGCACATATATATGCGCGCACATATATATGCGCCCCACCCTGTATATGCGCGCACATATATGGGTGCACATATATATGCACCCCACCATGTATATGCGCGCACATATATATGGGCGCACATATATATGCGCCCCACCCTGTATATGCGCGCACGTATATATGGGCGCACATATATATGCACCCCACCCTGTATATGCGCCCCACCCTGTATATGCGTGCACATATATATGCGCCCCACCCTGTATATGCGTGCACATATATATGCGCCCCACCCTGTATATGCGTGCACATATATATGCACTCCACCCTGTATATGCGCGCACATATATATGCGCGCACATATATATGCGCGCACATATATATGCGCGCACATATATATGCGCGCACATATATATGCGCGCACATATATATGCGCGCACATATATATGCGCGCACATATATATGCGCGCACATATATATGCGCGCACATATATATGCGCGCACATATATATGCGCGCACATATATATGCGCGCACATATATATGCGCGCACATATATATGCGCGCACATATATATGCACCGCACCCTGTATATGCGCGCACATATATGGGCGCACATATATATGCGCCCCACCCTGTATTTGCGCGCACATATATGGGCGCACATATATATGCGCCCCACCCTGTATATGCGCGCACATATATATTCGCGCACATATATATGCACCCCACCCTGTATATGCGCGCACATATATGGGCGCACATATATATGCGCCCCACCCTGTATATGCGCGCACATATATATTCGCGCACATATATATGCGCCCCACCCTGTATATGCGCGCACATATATATTCGCGCACATATATATGCGCCCCACCCTGTATATGCGCGCACATATATATGCGCCCCAACCTGTATATGCGCGCACATATATATGCCCGCACATATGTGCGCACATATATATGCGCCCCACCCTGTATATGCCCGCACATATATATGCGCCCCACCCTGTATATGCCCGCACATATATATGTGCGCACATATATATGCGCCCCACCCTGTATATGCGCGCACATATATATGTGCGCACATATATATGCGCCCCACCCTGTATATGCGCGCACATATATATGCGCGCACATATATATGCACCCCATCCTGTATATGCGCGCACATATATATGCGCGCATATATATATGCGCCCCATCCTGTATATGCGCGCACATATACATGCGCGCACATATATATGCACCCCACCCTGTATATGCCCGCACATGTATATGCGCGCACATATATATGCGCCCCACCCTCTATATGCGCGCACATATATATGCACGCACATATATATGCACCCCACCCTATATATGTGCGCACATATATATGCGCGCACATGTCACGGAGCAAAGGTATACGTCTTCCTCCGGAGGATATCTTGAATCAACACGGACGCAAGAGGTCGGGAGACAACAGCAATTTATTGTAATCCACAAAGTTAGTAGCCGGCGGCGGTCACATCAACCGTAACAACAATAAGTCCACAGAAGTCACAATCCAATGATAGCTTTGGCTCCTTGGTCCTGTAACTAAATCCTTGCTCTCTACAGAGCTGTGCACAGGCCGGCTAACACATACTAACTGCTAGCTACAACTATATACTAAGACTGTTACTTCCTCTATCTGTGGGTGGGAAGGGCTGAGTCACAGATCCTTCCCCCCTCACCTATACCAAGGAGAGCAGACTCCCTGTCTCCTGTGGACAATGCACCGTCCAACATCTTCTTGGAGACACTGATCAGATTATCTCCACCCATTGTTCTCACTGGTCCTCACTAGTTAGAGGTATTTGCATACAATGTGCTAACACACTAGACCCTAATCAGCCAACTACACATTGATGTATACAACAGGTTAGAGAATACATTCCACATGAAATATATATTACACATTGCCTATTGCCGGACTTTAACCATCCCGTGACAACCCCTCCCCCTCTCAAAACATGTGCATGACACAATTGGCCTACACAGGTGAATTGGGGAATGCACATCAGTCTCTATAGCTCATATTTCCTCCTGCCGGGATAACCCATCCGCGTTCTGGTGTTGGTTCCCTCGGCGGTGCTGAATGGTAAAGTTGTAGAGTTGAAGGGCTGGCATCTGTCAGAAAATCCGGTGGATCCATGTTGGCATCTCTCTGAGCTTGGCTTCGGGTCACTGCTCCCACAAAGTGGCACTGTAGATTTCCAACATCGTTGCCTAACAGAACATCGGCCGGCAGCCCGCTCATCACACCAATTGTGCATCGTTTTGGTCCATAACCATAGTCGAGTTCCACGGTAGCTTTAGGAATACGTCTTTGAGTACCCCCTGCCAACTTGATAGAAATGCCAGGGCCCTCCTCTAGGGCCTCGGGTCGCACAACTCGGGGGTCCGCTACCGTTAGGAAAGCTCCCGAGTCCCGGAATCCAACAACTGTTCGGCCATCCAGTAGGACCTCCTGCAAGTGCTTCCGCTGAAGGTTTGCAGGATGTGTGGCAGAAGGCTGAATCCCATAGACCCCTGGAGGTGGAACAGATGGGTCATTCATGGAGTCATCTGGAAATGGGGCCAAACTTTCTGTCCTAGGGGTGGTTCCCAGGTAGTGAATAGGCCGAGATGCCACGGTGGCCCGTGCCCCCATGTTAACAGGGCAACTAGCTTGCAAATGTCCAGGCCGCCCGCAACCAAAACATCTGCGCTCTAGCATTCTTCCAGTAGGTCGTTGTCTAGGGACAGGGTTGTTCATAGCTGGAGGCCGATGGGCTGGGGCAAGGGTAGAGGGGGAATTGTAATCCTGAGGCCGGGCACGAAAGGTGGGTGGCTGGCTGAAGGGTGTCTGGCGGACTGTGGTAGTTTTCCGCTCCTCTGCAAACAACCTCTTCCACTGCGGCTTGATGGTCAGGCCCTCATCTGCAAGAGAAGCAGCTTGCTCCACTGTGGCTGGGTTCCGTTCCAGCACCCACTCACGGATCTCTGCGGGGCACTGGGAAAAGAACTGTTCCTTAAGTATGACTTGGAGGATCTTATCGACTGTGACAGCCTCCTCTCCTTCTAGCCAGCGCTTGCATGCTTGCTTCAACTTGTGGGCGAACATGTGGAAGGAGCTTCCCCCATTGTAAGACAAAGAGCGGAACTGAACTCGGTAGGTCTCTGGAGTGACTGCATAATACTTCTGCACCGCTCTTTTAATGGCCTCATAGTCCCGCTGATCACTAGGGTCCATGGCTCTGAGAGCTTCCGCAGCCCCATCTCGTAGATGCCCCACCAGATACCGGACCCAATCCTTCTCTGGGACTTCCATCAGGCGGCACTGGTGTTCGAAGTCCTGCAAATATCCATCAACATCCCCAGCCGCTTCATCAAAGGTCTTGAAGTGTTTATGGGAGACATATGGTGGTTCTCTCACTGTTGGGCTGGGGGTCGACGTTTGATTATAATTCCGCGTAGTTATCTCAGCCATTCGCATTTCATGCGCCATTCTTTCCTTTTCATGCGCCATTCTCTGTTCCTCCTTCTCCGTTTCCTGAGCCCTCTGTAATGCTCTACTCCTTTGCTCTGCAGTTGCTCCTAGCCCCAGCACTGCCAATTCCTCCTCATACAAAACAACCCATCTGCTCTTTTGGGTCTGTACCTGCCACTCTCGTATCTCTCCAGTCTCCTGGGGGCAGCCCTCCTCATGGTCGCTTTGCAGGGTCATCTCCTCCAGTGCTTCGATCAGTTGCTCTTTCGTTCTTCCCTGGTAACTCAGGTTTAGTTCCCGGGCCCTTACTTGTAGACTTGCCATAGTCCAGTTCCTGTATTCTGAGGTTGTGGCTCCATTAATCGCTGAGCTGCTGTAGTCCATCTCGCTGTCCTCTGTTGATCCCACCGCTGCCAACCAGTTGACACGGAGCAAAGGTATACGTCTTCCTCCGGAGGATATCTTGAATCAACACGGACGCAAGAGGTCGGGAGACAACAGCAATTTATTGTAATCCACAAAGTTAGTAGCCGGTGGCGGTCACATCAACCGTAACAACAATAAGTCCACAGAAGTCACAATCCAATGATAGCTTTGGCTCCTTGGTCCTGTAACTAAATCCTGGCTCTCTACAGAGCTGTGCACAGGCCGGCTAACACATACTAACTGCTAGCTACAACTACATACTAAGACTGTTACTTCCTCTATCTGTGGGTGGGAAGGGCTGAGTCACAGATCCTTTCCCCCTCACCTATACCAAGGAGAGCAGACTCCCTGTCTCCTGTGGACAATGCACCGTCCAACATCTTCTTGGAGACACTGATCAGATTATCTCCACCCATTGTCCTCACTAGTTAGAGGTATTTGCATACAATGTGCTAACACACTAGACCCTAATCAGCCAACTACACATTGATGTATACAACAGGTTAGAGAATACATTCCACATGAAATATATATTACACATTGCCTATTGCCGGACTCTAACCATCCCGTGACAGCACATATATATGCGCGCACATATATATGCGCGCACATATATATGCGCGCACATATATATGCGCGCACATATATATGCGCGCACATATATATGCGCGCACATATATATGCGCGCACATATATATGCGCGCACATATATATGCGCGCACATATATATGCGCGCACATATATATGCGCGCACATATATATGCGCGCACATATATATGCACCCCACCCTGTATATGCCCGCACATATATATGCGCCCCACCCTGTATATGCGTGCACATATATATGCGCGCACATATATATGCGCCCCACCCTGTATATGCGCGCACATATATGGGTGCACATATATATGCGCCCCACCATGTATATGCGCGCACATATATATGGGCGCACATATATATGCGCCCCACCCTGTATATGCGCGCACATATATATGCGCGCACATATATATGCGCGCACATATATATGCGCGCACATATATATGCGCGCACATATATATGCGCGCACATATATATGCACCCCACCCTTTATATGCCCGCACATATATATGCGCGCACATATATATGCGCCCCACCCTGTATATGCGCGCACATATATATGCGCCCCACCCTGTATATGCGCGCACATATATATGCGCCCCACCCTCTATATGCGCGCACATATATATGCGCGCACATATATATGCGCCCCACCCTGTATATGCGTGCACATATATATGCGCGCACATATATATGCGCCCCACCCTGTATATGCGCGCACATATATGGGCGCACATATATATGCACCCCACCATGTATATGCGCGCACATATATATGGGCGCACATATATATGCGCCCCACCCTGTATATGCGCGCACATATATATGCGCGCACATATATATGCGCGCACATATGTATGCGCGCACATATGTATGCGCGCACATATGTATGCGCGCACATATGTATGCGCGCACATATGTATGCGCGCACATATGTATGCGCGCACATATGTATGCGCGCACATATGTATGCGCGCACATATGTATGCGCGCACATATGTATGCGCGCTCATATGTATGCGCGCTCATATGTATGCGCGCACATATATATGCGCGCACATATATATGCGCGCACATATATATGCGCGCACATATATATGCACCCCACCCTGTATATGCCCGCACATATATATGCGCGCACATATATATGCGCCCCACCCTGTATATGCGCGCACATATATATGCGCGCACATATATATGCGCCCCACCCTCTATATGCGCGCACATATATATGCATGCACATATATATGCGCCCCACCCTCTATATGCGCGCACATATATATGCATGCACATATATATGCACCCCACCCTATATATGCGCGCACATATATATGCGCGCACATATATATGCGCGCACATATATATGCGCGCACATATATATGCGCGCACATATATATGCGCGCACATATATATGCGCGCACATATATATGCGCGCACATATATATGCGCGCACATATATATGCGCGCACATATATATGCGCGCACATATATATGCGCGCACATATATATGCGCGCACATATATATGCGCGCACATATATATGCGCGCACATATATATGCGCGCACATATATATGCGCGCACATATATATGCGCGCGCACATATATATGCGCGCACATATATATGCGCGCACATATATATGCGCGCACATATATATGCGCGCACATATATATGCGCGCACATATATATGCGCGCACATATATATGCGCGCACATATATATGCGCGCACATATATATGCGCGCACATATATATGCGCGCACATATATATGCGCGCACATATATATGCGCGCACATATATATGCGCGCACATATATATGCGCGCACATATATATGCACCCCACCCTGTATATGCCCGCACATATATATGCGCGCACATATGTATGCGCGCACATATATATGCGCCCCACCCTGTATATGCCCGCACATATATATGCGTGCACATATATATGCGCCCCACCCTGTATATGCGTGCACATATATATGCGCGCACATATATATGCGCCCCACCCTGTATATGCGCGCACATATATGGGTGCACATATATATGCACCCCACCATGTATATGCGCGCACATTAGAGATGAGCGAACACTAAAATGTTCGAGGTTCGAAATTCGAATCGAACAGCCGCTCACTGTTCGTGTGTTCGAACGGGTTTCGAACCCCATTATAGTCTATGGGGAACATATACTCGTTAAGGGGGAAACCCGAATCCGTGTCTGGAGGGTTACCAAGTCCACTATGACACCACAGGAAATGATGCCAACACCTCTGGAATGACACTGGGACAGCAGGGGAAGCATGTCTGGGGGCATCTAACACACCAAAGACCCTCTATTACCCCAACATCACAGCCTAACAACTACACACTTTACACACTCAATACCACCTCTCTGACAGTAGGAAAACACCTTGAAACATGTGTATTTGGCACTTGCAGTGAGGAGAGCTTGTCACCAGCAGTGAATTTGGCCCTTGTAGTAAGTTGAGGTTGGCACCAACATTTGTTTTGAAAATCAGGGTGGATTGAGCCTCTAACCAGCAGAGTTTGGGCAAATTCATGGTGGAGGGAGCCTCTAAAAACCCCAGTTTGGACCAATTCATGGTGGAGGGAGCCTCTAAAAACCCCAGTTTGGACCAATTCATGGTGGAGGGAGCCTCTAAACAGCCCAGTTTGGACCAATTCATGGTGGAGGGAGCCTCTAAACAGCCCAGTTTGGGCAAATTCATGGTGGAGGGAGCCTCTAACCAGCCCAGTTTGGGCAAATTCATGGTGGAGGGAGCCTCTAAAAACCCCCGTTTGGACCAATTCATGGTGGAGGGAGCCTCTAAACAGCCCAGTTTGGGCAAATTCATGGCGGAGGGAGCCTCTAACCAGCCCAGTTTGGACCAATTCATGGTGGAGGGAGCCTCTAAAAACCCCAGTTTGGACCAATTCATGGTGGAGGGAGCCTCTAAAAACCCCAGTTTGGACCAATTCATGGTGGAGGGAGCCTCTAAAAACCCCAGTTTGGACCAATTCATGCTGGAGGGAGCCTCTAAACAGCCCAGTTTGGGCAAATTCATGGTGGAGGGAACCTCTAAAAACCCCAGTTTGGACCAATTCATGGTGGAGGGAGCCTCTAAAACCCCAATTTAGACCAATTCATGGTGGAGGGAGCCTCTAAACAGCCCAGTTTGGGCAAATTCATGGTGGAGGGAGCCTCTAAAAACCCCAGTTTGGACCAATTCATGGTGGAGGGAGCCTCTAAAAACCCCAGTTTGGACCAATTCATGGTGGAGGGAGCCTCTAAAAAACCCAGTTTGGACCAATTCATGGTGGAGGGAGCCTCTAAACAGCCCAGTTTGGGCAAATTCATGGTGGAGGGAGCCTCTAAAAACCCCAGTTTGGACCAATTCATGGTGGAGGGAGCCTCTAAAACCCCCAGTTTGGACCAATTCATGGTGGAGGGAGCCTCTAACCAGCCCAGTTTGGGCAAATTCATGGTGGAGGGAGCCTCTAACCAGCAGAGTTGTGGGAAAGCAGGGTGGAGGGAGCCTCTAACCAGCAGAGTTGGTGGAAATCAGGGTGGAGGGAGCCTCTAACCAGCAGAGTTGGGGGAAATCATGTTGGAGGGAGCCTAGTATTAGCAGAATTGTGCAACGCTTATGGTGGATGAGTATGAGGATGCGGAGGAATTGGAGAGGTTGAGTACAGACATGGATGGGCACAAAAATGAAGGCTCTATCCAGTGGTGGTTCATTTTTATCAAAGTGAGCCGGTCGGCACTCTCAGCTGACAGACGGGTGCGCTTGTCAGTGATGATGCCACCGGCTGCACTGAACACCCTCTCAGATAGGACGCTGGCGGCAGGACAGGACAGCACCTCCAAGGCATATAGGGCAAGTTCAAGCCACAGGTCCAACTTCGACACCCAATACGTGTAGGGCGCAGAGGGGTCGGAGAGGACAGGGCTGTGGTCGGAAAGGTATTCCCGCAACATGCGCCTATACTTCTCACGCCTGGTGACACTAGGACCCTCTGTGGCGGCACTTTGGCGAGGGGGTGCCATCAAGGTGTCCCAGACCTTAGACAGTGTGCCCCTCGTTTGTGTGGACCGGTGAGAACTTGGTCGCCTACTGGAGGAACTGTCCTCCCTGCCGCCAACGTCACATGCTGGAAACATCTCCATCATATTCTGCACCAATTGCCTGTGGCAAGCATTGATGCGATTGGCCCTCCCCTCTACCGGAATAAAAGACGAGATGTTGTTTTTATAGTACTGGTTGTCCTCCATGATTTTGACAATACGCTTGTCGGTTGTAAAGCACCCCAACATGAACTCAGCCATGTCTGCCACAGTGTTAGTTGGCATGACTCCTCTGGCCCCACCGGAAAGTTCAATCTCCATTTCCTCCTCATCCTCCATGTCTACCCATCCGCGCTGCAACAATGGGACGATTCGAAGTTGCCCGGAAGCCTCCTGTATGACCATCACATCATCGGACAACTCTTCTTCCTCCTCCTCCTCCTCCTCCATTAAACGCGATGAAGCGGACAGATGTGTGGACCTACTCTCCAGCTGTGACGGATCGGATGCTATCCCTAACTCCTCTGTGTGATCTGAGTTATCCCTGATGTCAATCAGGGATTCTCTCAGAACACACAAGAGCGGGATTGTAAGGCTCACCATCGCATCCTCAGAGCTCACCCTCCTTGTGGACTCCTCAAAGACCCGTAGGATGTCACAAAGGTCTCTCAT
Source organism: Leptodactylus fuscus (assembly GCF_031893055.1). Taxonomy (NCBI): domain Eukaryota; kingdom Metazoa; phylum Chordata; class Amphibia; order Anura; family Leptodactylidae; genus Leptodactylus; species Leptodactylus fuscus. The sequence goes on from NC_134272.1 coordinate 58,552,702, forward strand.
CCATGGCCACTCATGGATGTGAAACTGAGGCAGCTGACTTTGTGGCACCCTAGGGTTTTGTAGCTGGTATTCCATCAAAGGTCTCTGCTGCTCAACCACTCTATTCAACATCTGAAACGTTGAGTTCCAGCGTGTGGGGACGTCGCACAAAAGCCGGTGTTGTGGCACATGCAGGCGTTGCTGGAGAGATTTTAAGCTAGCAGCGGCTACTGTCGACTTGCGAAAGTGGGCGCACATGCGCCGCACTTTCACCAGTAGCTCTGGAACATTGGGGTAGCTCTTTAGGAAACGTTGCACCACTAGGTTGAAGACGTGGGCCAGGCATGGAACATGTTGGAGTCCGGCAAGCTCCAGAGCTGCTACCAGGTTCCGGCCGTTATCACAAACGACCATGCCTGGGCCCAGGTGCAGCGGCTCAAACCATATTGCCGTCTCATCGAGGAGGGCATCCCTCACCTCGGAGGCAGTGTGCTGTCTGTCCCCCAAGCTGATCAGCTTCAGCACAGCCTGCTGATGTCTACCAACGCCAGTGCTGCAACGTTTCCAACTCGTAGCTGGGGTCAATCTAACAGCGGAGGAGGAGGCGGTGGCGGAGGAGGAGGCGGTAGAGGAGGAGGAGGAGGGGGGTGTTCTTCTCGTGTCCCTGCCAGGAATGTTAGGCGGGGAGACGAGGTACACCGGGCCAGTTTGGGAAGCAGTCCCAGCCTCAACTACATTCACCCAGTGTGCCGTCAGTGAAATGTAGCGTCCCTGTCCGCATGCACTTCTCCACGCGTCGGTGGTCAAGTGGACCTTTGTGCAAAGCGCGGAACTAAGGGCCCGCCTGATGTTGAGTGACACGTGCTGGTGCAAGGCGGGGACGGCACACCGGGAGAAGTAGTGACGGCTAGGGACGGCATAGCGAGGTGCCGCAGTTGCCATCAGGTCCAGGAAGGCGGGAGTTTCAACAAGCCGGAACGCCAACATCTCCTGGGCCAGCAGTTTAGCGATGTTGGCGTTCAAGGCTTGCGCGTGTGGGTGGTTAGCAGTGTATTTCTGCCGCCGCTCCAATGTCTGAGAGATGGTGGGTTGTTGTAAAGAAGCGCCTGATGGTGCAGGAGAAGGAGATAAGACAGGAACAGGGGAGGATGAGGGAGAAGTCAACAAAGTGGCGGAGGCAGATGAAGTGGTGTCCTGGCTCGTCCTCTGGAGTGCATCGCCAGCACAGTCAGCAGTGGCAGTGGCAGAGGCAGTGGCAGTGGCGTGAACGGCAGGCGGCCTTTGTCCTGCCGTTGCTGCCTGCCACTGATTCCAGTGCTTGGATTCCAAATGACGGCGCATTGAAGTGGTGGACAGGTTGCTCTTCTCAGAGCCCCTAATCAATTTCGAGAGGCAAATTGTGCAGACAACACTATATCTGTCCTCGGCGCATTCCTTGAAAAAACTCCACACCTTCGAGAAACGTGCCCTCGAGGTGGGAGTTTTTCGGGGCTGGGTACGAACTGGAACATCTTGGGAGATTCCGGGTGTGGCCTGGCTTCGCCTAAGCTGCTGACCTCTGCCTCTGCCTCTAGCTACCCTTTTTGGTGCTGCACTTGCCTCAACATCCACACTACTTTCCCCGCTTGACATCCCCCCAGTCCAGGTCGGGTCAGTGTCCTCATCATCCACCACTTCCTCTTCCAACTCCTGTCTCATCTCCTCCTCCCGCACAATGCGCCGGTCAACTGGATGCCCTGACGGCAACTGCGTCACATCATCGTCGATGAGGGTGGGTTGCTGGTCATCCACCACCAAATCGAACGGAGATGGAGGAGACTCTAGTGTTTGAGCATCTGGACACAGATGCTCCTCTGTTAGGTTCGTGGAATCGTGACGTGGAGAGGCAGGTTGAGGGACAATGAAAGGAGCGGAGAACAGCTCTGGGGAGCAGGGACAGTTGGGGTTATTGTTCTGTGAAGCTTGGGAATTTTGGGAGGAAGGAGGACAAGACTGTTGGGTAATAGGAGGAGAGGAGGCAGAGTCTGACTGGCTGCTGGACAATGTGCTGTAAGCGTTCTCTGACAGCCATTGCAAGACCTGTTCCTGGTTCTCGGGCCTACTAAGGTTTGTACCCTGCAGTTTAGTTAATGTGGCAAGCAACCCTGGCACTGTGGAGTGGCGCAATGCTTGCTGCCCCACAGGAGTAGGCACGGGACGCCCTGTGGCTTCACTGCTACCTTGCTCCCCAGAACCATTCCCCCGACCTCGCCCACGGCCTCGTCCACGTCCCTTTCCGGGAGCCTTGCGCATTTTGAATTCCCAGTTAGAAATTGGCACTATATACCAGTAGCAAAAATTGTGGGTGCACGTAACCCCAATATATTCTTTGAATTCCCAGTCAGACAATGGCACTATATACCAGTAGCAAGAAATGAGGGTATTTATAACCCCAATATATTCTTTGAATTCCCAGTCAGAAACTGGCACTATATGGCAGTAGCAAGAAATGAGGGTATTTATAACCCCAATATATTCTTTGAATTCCCAGTCAGACAATGGCACTGTATACCAGTAGTAAAAATTGTGGGTGCACGTAACCCCAATATATTCTTTGAATTCCCAGTCAGAAACTGGCACTGTATACCAGTAGTAAAAATTGTGGGTGCACGTAACCCCAATATATTCTTTGAATTCCCAGTCAGACAATGGCACTATATGGCAGTAGCAAAAATAGTGGGTGTATATAGCCCCAATTCTATTGCTAGGGGACTTGCAGGGTATTTCTGGGGTGAAGGTGGGGGGGCACACCGTTGGAACGGGTATCTGGGGTATATATCGGGTATACGGGAATACACTGACAGTGTATTCCATTCAGGATCCTGGGAAAGCTGGGTTGCGGCGATTGAGCCCGTCAGTGCCACGTTACACTGACAAGCTTCTCCCTGGAATTTAGCTCTTACAAGAGCTGTTGTGGTTGTCTTCTCCTTCCTATCCTAGCCTGTCCCTGCCTACCCAGAATCTAAGCCCTAGCTAGCTGGACGGAAACCTCCGTCCTCGGTGAATTGCAAGCTCAGAATGACGCGAACCTGGGCGGCGCTGTTCTTTTAAATTAGAGGTCACATGTTTTCGGCAGCCAATGGGTTTTGCCTACGCACATGCGCGCACATATATATGCGCCCCACCCTGTATATGCCCGCAAATTTATATGCGCGCACATTTATATGCGCGCACATATATATGCGCGCACATATATATGCGCCCCACCCTCTATATGCGCGCACATATATATGCGCGCACATATATATGCACGCACATATATATGCACCCCACCCTGTATATGCGCGCACATATATATGCGCACACATATATATGTGCGCACATATATATGCACCCCACCCTGTATATACCCGCACATATATATGTGTGCACATATATGCGCCCCACACTGTATATGCGTGCACATATATATGCGCCCCATCCTGTATATGCGCGCACATATATGGGCGCACATATATATGCACCCCACCCTGTATATGCCCGCACATATATATGCACGCACATATATATGCGCGCACATATATATGCACGCACATATATATGCGCGCACATATATATGCACGCACAATATATATGCACCCCACCCTGTATATGCGCGCACATATATATGCGCACACATATATATGCACCCCACCCCTGTATATGCCCGCACATATATATGTGTGCACATATATATGCGCCCCACCCTGTATGTGCGTGCACATATATATGCGCGCACATATATATGCGCCCCATCCTGTGTATGCGCGCACATATATGGGCGCACATATATATGCACCCCCACCCTGTATATGCCCGCACATATATATGCGCGCACATATATATGCGTGCACAATTATATGCGCGCACATATATATGCACGCACATATATATGCACCCCCACCCTATATATGCGCGCACATATATATGCGCGCACATATATATGCGCGCACATATATATGCGCGCACATATATATGCGCGCACATATATATGCGCGCACATATATATGCGCGCACATATATATGCGCGCACATATATATGCGCGCACATATATATGCGCGCACATATATATATGCGCGCACATATATATATGCGCGCACATATATATGCGCGCACATATATATGCGCGCACATATATATGCACCCTACCCTGTATATGCCCGCACATATATATGTGTGCACATATATATGCGCCCCACCCTGTATATGCGCGCACATATATGGGTGCACATATATATGCACCCCACCACGTATATGCGCGCACATATATATGGGCGCACATATATATGCGCCCCACCCTGTATATGCGCTCACATATATATGCGCGCACATATATATGCGCGCACATATATATGCGCCCCACCCTGTATATGCGCGCACATATATATGCGCGCTCATATATATGCGCGCACATATATATGCGCCCACATATATATGCGCCCACATATATATGCACCCCACCCTGTATATGCCCGCACATATATATGCGCGCACATATATATGCGCGCACATATATATGCGCGCACATATATATGCGCGCACATATATATGCACGCACATATATATGCGCCCCACCCTGTATATGCGTGCACATATATATGCGTGCACATATATATGCGCCCCACCCTGTATATGCGCGCACATATATGGGTGCACATATATATGCACCCCACCATGTATATGCGCGCACATATATATGCACGCACATATATATGCGCCCCACCCTGTATATGCGCGCACATATATATGCGCGCACATATATATGCGCGCACATATATATGCGCGCACATATATATGCGCGCACATATATATGCGCGCACATATATATGCCCCCCACCCTGTATATGCGCGCACATATATATGCGCGCACATATATATGCGCGCACATATATATGCGCGCACATATATATGCGCGCACATATATATGCGCGCACATATATATGCGCGCACATATATATGCGCGCACATATATATGCGCGCACATATATATGCGCGCACATATATATGCGCGCACATATATATGCGCGCACATATATATGCGCGCACATATATATGCACCCTACCCTGTATATGCCCGCACATATATATGTGTGCACATATATATGCGCCCCACCCTGTATATGCGTGCACATATATATGCGCGCACATATATATGCGCCCCACCCTGTATATGCGCGCACATATATATGCGCGCACATATATATGCGCCCCACCCTGTATATGCGCGCACATATATGGGTGCACATATATATGCACCCCACCATGTATATGTGCGCACATATATATGGGCGCACATATATATGCGCCCCACCATGTATATGCGCGCACATATGTATGCGCGCACATATGTATGCGCGCACATATGTATGCGCGCACATATGTATGCGCGCACATATGTATGCGCGCACATATGTATGCGCGCACATATGTATGCGCGCACATATGTATGCGCGCACATATGTATGCACCCCACCCTGTATATGCCCGCACATATATATGTGTGCACATATATATGCGCGCACATATATATGCTTGCACATATATATGCGCCCCACCCTGTATATACGCGCACATATATATGCGCGCACACATATATGCGCGCACACATATATGCGCGCACACATATATGCGCGCACATATATGTGCGCCCCCACCCTGTATATGCCCGCACATATATATGTGCGCACATATATATGCGCCCCACCCTGTATATGCGCGCACATATATGGGCGCACATATATATGCGCCCCACCCTGTATATGCATGCACATATATATGCGCCCCACCCTGTATATGCGCGCACATATATATGCACCCCACCCTGTATATGCGCGCACATATATATGCGCCCCACCCTGTATATGCGCGCACATATATATGCGCGCACATATATATGCGCCCCATCCTGTATATGCCTGCACATATATATGCGCGCACATATATTTGCGCCCCACCCTCTATATGCGCGCACATATATATGCACGCACATATATATGCACCCCACCCTGTATATGCCCTCACATATATATGCGCGCACATATATATGCACCCCACCCTGTATATGCGCGCACATATATATGCGCGCACATATATATGCGCGCACATATATATGCGCGCACATATATATGCACCCCACCCTGTATATGCGCGCACATATATATGCGCCCCACCCTGTATATGCGCGCACATATATATGCGCGCACATATATATGCGCGCACATATATATGCGCGCACATATATATGCGCGCACATATATATGCGCCCCATCCTGTATATGCTTGCACATATATATGCGCACATATATTTGCGCCCCACCCTCTATATGCGCGCACATATATATGCACGCACATATATATGCACCCCACCCTATATATGCGCGCACATATATATGTGCGCGCATATATATGCGCGCGCATATATATGCGCGCACATATATATGCGCGCACATATATATGCACCCCACCCTGTATATGCCCGCACATATATATGCGCGCACATATATATGCACCCCACCCTGTATATGCGCGCACATATATATGCGCGCACATATATATGCGCGCACATATATATGCACCCCACCCTGTATATGCGCGCACATATATATGCGCGCACATATATATGCGCGCACATATATATGCGCGCACATATATATGCGCGCACATATATATGCGCGCACATATATATGCGCGCACATATATATGCGCGCACATATATATGCGCGCACATATACATGCGCGCACATATACATGCGCGCACATATACATGCGCGCACATATACATGCGCGCACATATACATGCGCGCACATATACATGCGCGCACATATACATGCGCGCACATATACATGCGCGCACATATACATGCGCGCACATATACATGCGCGCACATATACATGCGCGCACATATACATGCGCGCACATATACATGCGCGCACATATACATGCGCGCACATATACATGCGCGCACATATACATGCGCGCACATATACATGCGCCCCACCCTGTATATGCCCGCACATATATATGCGCCCCACCCTGTATATGCCCGCACATATATATGCGCGCACATTTATATGCGCGCACATTTATATGCGCGCACATTTATATGCGCGCACATTTATATGCGCGCACATTTATATGCGCGCACATTTATATGCGCGCACATATATATGCGCCCCACCCTCTATATGCGCGCACATATATATGCACGCACATATATATGCACCCCACCCTGTATATGCCCGCACATATATATGCGTGCACATATATATGCGCCCCACCCTGTATATGCGTGCACATATATATGCGCCCCATCCTGTATATGCGCGCACATATATGGGCACCCCACCCTGTATATGCCCACACATATATATGTGCGCACATATATATGCGCGCACATATATATGCACGCACATATATATGCACCCCACCCTGTATATGCGCGCACATATATATGCGCGCACATATATATGCGCGCACATATATATGCGCGCACATATATATGCGCCCCACCCTGTATATGCGCGCACATATATATGCGCGCACATATATATGCGCGCACATATATATGCGCCCCACCCTGTATATGGGCGCACATATATATGCGCCCCACCCTGTATATGCATGCACATATATATGCGCCCCACCCTGTATATGCGCGCACATATATGTGCGCCCCACCCTGTATATGCGCGCACATATATGTGCGCCCCGCCCTGTATATGCGCGCACATATATATGCGCCCCGCCCTGTATATGCGCGCACATATATATGCGCGCACATATATATGCGCCCCATCCTGTATATTCCCGCACATATATATGCGCGCACATATATATGCGCCCCACCCTCTATATGCGCGCACATATATATGCACGCACATATATATGCACCCCACCCTATATATGCGCGCACATATATATGCGCGCACATATATATGCGCGCACATATATATGCGCGCACATATATATGCGCGCACATATATATGCGCGCACATATATATGCGCGCACATATATATGCGCGCTGTCACGGAGCGAAGGTATACGTCTTCCTCCGGATGGTCTTTTGAATCAACAGGGACGCAAGAGGTGGGGAGACAACAGCAATTTATTGTAATCCACAAAGTTAGTAGCCGGCGGCGGTCACATCAACCGTGACAACAATAAGTCCACAGAAGTCACAATCCAATGATAACTTTGGTTCCTTGGTCCTGTAACTAAATCCTGGCTCTCTACAGAGCTGTGCACAGGCTGGCTAACACATACTAACTGCTAGCTATATCTATATACTAAACTGTTACTTCCTATATCTGGGGGTGGGAAGGGCTGAGTCACAGATCCTTCCCCCCTCACCTATACCAAGGAGAGCAGACTCCCTGTCTACTATGGACAATGCACCATCCAACATCTTCTTGGAGACACTGATCAGATTATCTCCACCCATTGTCCTCACTGGTCCTCACTAGTTAGAGGTATTTGCATACAATGTGCTAACACACTAGACCCCAATCAGCCAACTACACACTGATGTTTACAACAGGTTAGAGAATACATTCCACATGAAATATATATTACACATTGCCTATAGTATAGACTCTAACCATCCCGTGACAACCCCTCCCCCTCTCAAAACATGTGCATGATGCAATTGGCCTACACAGGTGAATTGGGGAATGCACATCAGTCTCTATAGCTCATATGTCCTCCTGCCGGGATAACCCATCTGCGTTCTGGTGTTGGTTCCCTCGGCGGTGCTGAATGGTAAAGTTGTAGGGTTGAAGGGCTGGCATCTGTCAGAAAATCCGGTGGATCCATGTTGGCGTCTCTCTGAGCTTGGCTTCGGGTCACTGCTCCCACAAAGTGGCACTGTAGATTTCCAACATCGTTGCCTAACAGAACATCGGCCGGCAGCCCGCTCATCACACCAATTGTGCACCGTTTTGGTCCATAACCATAGTCGAGTTCCACGGTAGCTTTAGGAATACGTCTTTGAGTACCCCCTGCCAACTTGATAGAAATGCCAGGGCCCTCCTCTAGGGCCTCGGGTCGCACAACTCGGGGGTCCGCTACCGTTAGGAAAGCTCCCGAGTCCCGGAATCCAACAACTGTTCGGCCATCCAGTAGGACCTCCTGCAAGTGCTTCCGCTGAAGGTTTGCGGGATGTGTGGCGGAAGGCTGAATCCCATAGACCCCTGGAGGTGGAACAGATGGGTCATTCATGGAGTCATCTGGAAATGGGGCCAAACTTTCTGTCCTAGGGGTGGTTCCCAGGTAGTGAATAGGCCGGGATGCCACGGTGGCCCGTGCCCCCATGTTAGCAGGGCAACTAGCTTGCAAATGTCCAGGCCGCCCGCACCCAAAACATCTGCACTCTAGCATTCTTCCAGTAGGTCGTTGTCTAGGGACAGGGTTGTTCATAGCTGGAGGCCGATGGGCTGGGGCAGGGGTAGAGGGGGAATTGTAATCCTGAGGCCGGGCACGAAAGGTGGGTGGCTGGATGAAGGGTGTCTGGCGGACTGTGGTAGTTTTCCGCTCCTCTGCAAACAACCTCTTCCACTGCGGCTTGATGGTCAGGCCCTCATCTGCAAGGGAAGCAGCTTGCTCAACTGTGGCTGGGTTCCTTTCCAGCACCCACTCACGGATCTCAGCGGGGCACTGGGAAAAGAACTGTTCCTTAAGTATGACTTGGAGGATCTTATCGACTGTGACAGCCTCCTCTCCTTCTAGCCAGCGCTTGCATGCTTGCTTCAACTTGTGGGCGAACATGTGAAAGGAGCTTCCCCCATTGTAAGGCAAAGAGCGGAACTGAACTCGGTAGGTCTCTGGAGTGACTGCATAATACTTCTGCACCGCTCTTTTAATGGCCTCATAGTCCCGCTGATCACTAGGGTCCATGGCTCTGAGAGCTTCCGCAGCCCCATCTCGTAGGTGCCCCACCAGATACCGGACCCAATCCTTCTCTGGGACTTCCATCAGGCGGCACTGGTGTTCGAAGTCCTGAAAATATCCATCAACATCCCCAGCCGCTTCCTCAAAGGTCTTGAAGTGTTTATGGGAGACATATGGTGGTTCTCTCACTGTTGGGCTGGGGGTCGACGTTTGATTATAATTCCGCGTAGTTATCTCAGCCATTCGCATTTCATGTGCCATTCTTTCCTTTTCATGCGCCATTCTCTGTTCCTCCTTCTCCGTTTCCTGAGCCCTCTGTCATGCTCTACTCCTTTGCTCTGCAGTTGCTCCTAGCCCCAGCACTGCCAATTCCTCCTCATACAAAACAACCCATCTGCTCTTTTGGGTCTGTACCTGCCACTCCCGTATCTCTACTGTCTCCTGGGGGCAGCCCTCCTCATGGTCGCTTTGCAGGGTCATCTCCTCCAGTGCCTCGATCAGTTGCTCTTTCGTTCTTCCCTGGTAACTCAGGTTTAGTTCCCGGGCCCTTACTTGTAGACTTGCCATAGTCCAGTTCCTGTATTCTGAGGTTGTGGCTCCATTAATCGCTGGGCTGCTGTAGTCCATCTCGCTGTCCGCTGTTGATCCCACCGCTGCCAACCAGTTGTCACGGAGCGAAGGTATACGTCTTCCTCCGGATGGTCTTTTGAATCAACAGGGACGCAAGAGGTCGGGAGACAACAGCAATTTATTGTAATCCACAAAGTTAGTAGCCGGCGGCGGTCACATCAACCGTAACAACAATAAGTCCACAGAAGTCACAATCCAATGATAACTTTGGTTCCTTGGTCCTGTAACTAAATCCTGGCTCTCTACAGAGCTGTGCACAGGCCGGCTAACACATACTAACTCCAGCTACAACTATATACTAAGACTGTTACTTCCTCTATCTGTGGGTGGGAAGGGCTGAGTCACAGATCCTTCCCCCCTCACCTATACCAAGGAGAGCAGACTCCCTGTCTACTATGGACAATGCACCATCCAACATCTTCTTGGAGAAACTGATCAGATTATCTCCACCCATTGTTCTCACTGGTCCTCACTAGTTAGAGGTATTTGCATACAATGTGCTAACACACTAGACCCGAATCAGCCAACTACACACTGATGTTTACAACAGGTTAGAGAATACATTCCACATGAAATATATATTACACATTGCCTATAATATAGACTCTAACCATCCCGTGACACGCGCACATATATATGCGCGCACATATATATGCACCCCACCCTGTATATGCCCGCACATATATATGTGCGCACATATATATGCACCCCACCCTGTATATGCGCGCACATATATATGCGCGCACATATATATGCGCGCACATATATATGCGCGCACATATATATGCGCGCACATATATATGCGCCCCACCCTGTATATGCCCGCACATATATATGCGCGCACATTTATATGCGCGCACATATATATACGCGCACATATATATGCGCCCCACCCTCTATATGCGCGCACATATATATGCACGCACATATATATGCACCCCACCCTGTATATGCGCGCACATATATATGCGCGCACATATATATGCGCGCCACCCTGTATATGCCCGCACATTTATATGCGCGCACATTTATATGCGCGCACATATATATGCGCGCACATATATATGAGCCCCACCCTATATATGCGCGCACATATATATGCGCGCACATATATATGCGCGCACATATATATGCGCGCACATATATATGCGCGCACATATATATGCGCGCACATATATATGCGCGCACATATATATGCGCGCACATATATATGCACCCCACCCTGTATATGCCCGCACATATATATGTGTGCACATATATATGCGCCCCACCCTGTATATGCGTGCACATATATATGCGCGCACATATATATGCGCCCCATCCTGTATATGCGCGCACATATATGGGCGCACATATATATGCACCCCACCCTGTATATGCCCGCACATATATATGCGCGCACATATATATGCGCGCACATATATATGCGCGCACATATATATGCACCCCACCCTGTATATGCGCGCACATATATGGGCACACATATATATGCGCCCCACCCTGTATATGCGCGCACATATATGGGCGCACATATATATGCGCCCCACCCTGTATATGCATGCACATATATATGCGCCCCACCCTGTATATGCGCGCACATATATATGCCAAATATGCCAGATATGCCAAATATGCCAAAAATTCCAAATACCTATTCGGACGTGCCAATAAAGCATTTTTTGATTTGATTTGATTTGATTTATATGCGCCCCACCCTGTATATGCGCGCACATATATATGCACGCACATATATATGCGCCCCATCCTGTAAATGCCCGCACATATATATGCGCCCCACCCTCTATATGCGCGCACATATATATACACGCACATATATATGCACCCCACCCTATATATGCGCGCACATATATATGCACGCACATATATATGCGCGCACATATATGTGCACCCCACCCTGTATATGCCCGCACATATATATGCGCGCACATATATATGCGCGCACATATATATGCGCGCACATATATATGCGCGCACATATATATGCACCCCACCCTGTATATGCCCGCACATATATATGTGCGCACATATATATGCGCCCCACCCTGTATATGCGCGCACATATATATGCACCCCACCCTGTATATGCGCGCACATATATGGGCGCACATATATATGCGCCCCACCCTGTATATGCGTGCACATATATATGCGCGCACATATATATGCACCCCACCCTGTATATGCGCGCACATATATGGGCACACATATATATGCGCCCCACCCTGTATATGCGCGCACATATATATGCGTGCACATATATATGCGCGCACATAAATATGCGCGCACATATAGATGCGCGCACATATAGATGCGCCCCATCCTGTATATGCGCGCACATATATGGGCCCACATGTATATGCGCCCCACCCTGTATATGCATGCACACATATATGCGCGCACATATATATGCACCCCACCCTGTATATGTCCGCACATATATATGCACCCCACCCTGTATATGCCCGCACATATATATGCGCGCACATATATTTGCACCCCACCCTGTATATGCACGCACATATATATGGGCGCACAAATATATGCGCCCCACCCTGTATATGCGTGCACATATATATGCAACCCACCCTGTATATGCACGCACATATATATGTGCGCAGATATATATGCGCCCCACCCTGTATATGCGCGCACATATATATATGAACGCACATATATATGTGCGCACATATATATGCGCCCCACCCTGTATATGCCCGCACATATATATGTGCGCACATATATATGCGCCCCACCCTGTATATGCACGCACATTTATATGTGCACACATATATATGCGCCCCATCCTGTATATATATGCGCAAATATACAGGGTGGGACACAATTAAATGTGCGCGCATATACAGCGTGGGGCGCATATATATGTGCGCGCATATATATGTGCGCACATATATATGCGCCCCACCCTGTATATGCACGCACATTTATATGTGCACACATATATATGCGCCCCATCCTGTATATATATGCGCGCATATACAGCGTGGGGCGCATATATATGTGCGCGCATATATATGTGCGCACATATAAATGCGCCCCACCCTGTATATGCGCGCACATATATACGCGCACAAATATATGCGCCCCATCCTGTATATGCGCGCACATATATATATATATATATATATATGCGCGCACATATATATATATATATATATGCGCGCACATATATATATATGCGCGCACATATATATATATGCGCGCACATATATATATATGCGCGCACATATATATATATGCGCGCACATATATATATATGCGCGCACATATATATATATGCGCGCACATATATATATATGCGCGCACATATATATATATGCGCGCACATATATATATATGCGCGCACATATATATATATGCGCGCACATATATACAGTCCTATGAAAAAGTTTGGGCACCCCTATTAATCTTAATCATTTTTTGTTCTAAATATTTTGGTGTTTGCAACGGCCATTTCAGTTTGATATATCTAATATCTGATGGACACAGTAATATTTCAGGATTGAAATGAGGTTTATTGTACTAACAGAAAATGTGCGCGCATATATATGCACCCTACCCTGTATATGCCCGCACATATATATGCACCCTACCCTGTATATGCCCGCACATATATATGTGTGCACATATATATGCGCCCCACCCTGTATATGCATGCACATATATATGCGCGCACATATATATGCGCCCCATCCTGTATATGCGCGCACATATATGGGCGCACATATATATGCGCCCCACCCTGTATATGCATGCACATATATATGCGCGCACATATATATGCGCCCCACCCTGTATATGCGTGCACATATATGGGTGCACATATATATGCGCCCCACCCTGTATATGCCCGCACATATATATGTGCGCACATAGATATGCGCGCACATATATATGCACGCACATATATATGCACCCCACCATGTATATGCGCGCACATATATATGCGCGCACATATATATGCGCGCACATATATATATGCGCGCACATATATATATGCGCGCACATATATATATGCGCGCACATATATAAATGCGCGCACATATATATATGCGCGCACATATATATATGCGCGCACATATATATATGCGCGCACATATATATATGCGCGCACATATATATATGCGCGCACATATATATATGCGCGCACATATATATATGCGCGCACATATATATATGCGCGCACATATATATATGCGCGCACATATATATATGCGCGCACATATATATATGCGCGCACATATATATATGCGCGCACATATATATGCGCGCACATATATATGCGCGCACATATATATGCGTGCACATATATATGCGCCCCACCCTGTATATGCGCGCACATATATATGCGCGCACATATATATGCGCGCACATATATATGCGCCCCACCCTGTATATGCGCGCACATATATATGCGCGCACATATATATGGGCGCTCATATATATGGGCGCACATATGCGCGCACATATATATATGCACCCCACCCTGTATATGCGCGCACATATATATGCGCGCACATATATATGCGCGCACATATATATGCGCGCACATATATATGCGCGCACATATATATGCGCGCACATATATATGCGCGCACATATATATGCGCGCACATATATATGCGCGCACATATATATGCGCCCACATATATATGCGCCCACATATATATGCGCCCACATATATATGCGCCCCACCCTGTATATGCGCCCCACCCTGTATATGCGCGCACATATATATGCGCCCCACCCTGTATATGCGCGCACATATATATGCGCCCCACCCTGTATATGCGCGCACATATATATGCGCCCCACCCTGTATATGCGCGCACATATATATGCGCCCCACCCTGTATATGCGCGCACATATATATGCGCCCCACCCTGTATATGCGCGCACATATATATGCGCCCCACCCTGTATATGCGCGCACATATATATGCGCCCCACCCTGTATATGCGCGCACATATATATGCGCCCCACCCTGTATATGCGCGCACATATATATGCGCCCCACCCTGTATATGCGTGCACATATATATGCGCCCCACCCTGTATATGCGTGCACATATATATGCGCCCCACCCTGTATATGCGTGCACATATATATGCACAACACCCTGTATATGCGCGCACATATATATGCGCGCACATATATATGCGCCCCACCCTGTATATGCGCGCACATATATATGGGCGCACATATATATGCGCCCCACCCTGTATATGCGCGCACATATATATGCGCGCACATATATATGCGCGCACATATATATGCGCCCCACCCTGTATATGCGCGCACATATATGGGCGCACATATATATGCGCCCCACCCTGTATATGCGCGCACATATATATTCGCGCACATATATATGCGCCCCATCCTGTATATGCGCGCACATATATATGGGCCCACATATATATGCGCCCCACCCTGTATATGCGCGCACATATATATGCGCGCACATATATATGCGCCCCACCCTGTATATGCGCGCACATATATGGGCGCACATATATATGCGCCCCACCCTGTATATGCGCGCACATATATATGCGCGCACATATATATGCGCGCACATATATATGCGCGCACATATATATGCGCGCACATATATATGCGCGCACATATATATGCGCGCACATATATATGCGCGCACATATATATGCGCCCCACATATATATGCGCCCCACATATATATGCGCCCCACATATATATGCGCCCCACATATATATGCGCCCCACATATATATGCGCCCCACATATATATGCGCCCCACATATATATGCGCCCCACATATATATGCGCCCCACCTGTATATGCGCCCCACCCTGTATATGCGTGCACATATATATGCGCCCCACCCTGTATATGCGCGCATATATATATGCGCCCCACCCTGTATATGCGCGCACATATATGGGCGCACATATATATGCGCCCCACCCTGTATATGCGCGCACATATATATGCGCGCACATATATATGCACCCCACCCTGTATATGCGCGCACATATATGGGCGCACATATATATGCGCCCCACCCTGTATATGCGCGCACATATATGGGCGCGCACATATATATGCGCCCCATCCTGTATATGCGCGCACATATATGGGCCCACATATATATGCGCCCCACCCTGTATATGCGCGCACATATATATGCGCCCCACCCTGTATATGCGCGCACATATATGGGCGCACATATATATGCGCCCCACCCTGTATATGCGCGCACATATATATGCGCGCACATATATATGCGCGCACATATATATGCGCGCACATATATATGCGCGCACATATATATGCGCGCACATATATATGCGCGCACATATATATGCGCGCACATATATATGCGCGCACATATATATGCGCGCACATATATATGCGCGCACATATATATGCGCCCCACATATATATGCGCCCCACCCTGTATATGCGCCCCACCCTGTATATGCGCCCCACCCTGTATATGCGCCCCACCCTGTATATGCGCCCCACCCTGTATATGCGCCCCACCCTGTATATGCGCCCCACCCTGTATATGCGCGCACATATATGGGCGCGCACATATATATGCGCCCCATCCTGTATATGCGCGCACATATATGGGCCCACATATATATGCGCCCCACCCTGTATATGCGCGCACATATATATGCACCCCACCCTGTATATGCGCGCACATATATGGGCGCACATATATATGCGCCCCACCCTGTATATGCGCGCACATATATATGCGCGCACATATATATGCGCGCACATATATATGCGCGCACATATATATGCACCCCACATATATATGCACCCCACATATATATGCACCCCATATATATGCGCCCCACCCTGTATATGCGCCCCACCCTGTATATGCGCCCCACCCTGTATATGCGCCCCACCCTGTATATGCGTGCACATATATATGCGCCCCACCCTGTATATGCGTGCACATATATATGCGCCCCACCCTGTATATACGTGCACATATATATGCGCCCCACCCTGTATATGCGTGCACATATATATGCGCGCACATATATATGCACCCCACCCTGTATATGCGCGCACATATATATGCGCCCCACCCTGTATATGCGTGCACATATATATGCGCGCACATATATATGCACCCCACCCTGTATATGCGCGCACATATATGGGCGCACATATATATGCGCCCCATCCTGTATATGCGCGCACATATATGGGCCCACATATATATGCGCCCCACCCTGTATATGCCCGCACATATATATGTGTGCACATATATATGCGCCCTACCCTGTATACGCGTGCACATATATATGCGCGCACATATATATGCGCCCCACCCTGTATACGCGCGCACATATATGGGTGCACATATATATGCGCCCCACCATGTATATGCGCGCACATATATATGGGCGCACATATGTATGCGCCCCACCCTGTATATGCGCGCACATATATATGCACCCTACCCTGTATATGCCCACACATATATATGTGTGCACATATATATGCGCCCTACCCTGTATACGCGTGCACATATATATGCGCGCACATATATATGCGCCCCACCCTGTATACGCGCGCACATATATGGGCCCACATATATATGCGCCCCACCCTGTATATGCCCGCACATATATATGTGTGCACATATATATGCGCCCTACCCTGTATACGCGTGCACATATATATGCGCGCACATATATATGCGCCCCACCCTGTATACGCGCGCACATATATGGGTGCACATATATATGCGCCCCACCCTGTATATGCGCGCACATATATGGGCGCACATATATATGCGCCCCATCCTGTATATGCGCGCACATATATGGGCCCACATATATATGCGCCCCACCCTGTATATGCCCGCACATATATATGTGTGCACATATATATGCGCCCTACCCTGTATACGCGTGCACATATATATGCGCGCACATATATATGCGCCCCACCCTGTATACGCGCGCACATATATGGGTGCACATATATATGCGCCCCACCATGTATATGCGCGCACATATATATGGGCGCACATATATATGCGCCCCACCCTGTATATGCGCGCACATATATGGGCGCGCACATATATATGCGCCCCATCCTGTATATGCGCGCACATATATGGGCCCACATATATATGCGCCCCACCCTGTATATGCGCGCACATATATATGCACCCCACCCTGTATATGCGCGCACATATATGGGCGCACATATATATGCGCCCCACCCTGTATATGCGCGCACATATATATGCGCGCACATATATATGCGCGCACATATATATGCGCGCACATATATATGCGCGCACATATATATGCGCGCACATATATATGCGCGCACATATATATGCGCGCACATATATATGCGCGCACATATATATGCGCGCACATATATATGCGCCCCACCCTGTATATGCGCCCCACCCTGTATATGCGCCCCACCCTGTATATGCGCCCCACCCTGTATATGCGCCCCACCCTGTATATGCGCCCCACCCTGTATATGCGCCCCACCCTGTATATGCGCCCCACCCTGTATATGCGCCCCACCCTGTATATGCGCGCACATATATGGGCGCGCACATATATATGCGCCCCATCCTGTATATGCGCGCACATATGTGGGCCCACATATATATGCGCCCCACCCTGTATATGCGCGCACATATATATGCACCCCACCCTGTATATGCGCGCACATATATGGGCGCACATATATATGCGCCCCACCCTGTATATGCGCGCACATATATATGCGCGCACATATATATGCGCGCACATATATATGCGCGCACATATATATGCGCGCACATATATATGCACCCCACATATATATGCACCCCATATATATGCGCCCCACCCTGTATATGCGCCCCACCCTGTATATGCGCCCCACCCTGTATATGCGCCCCACCCTG
This sequence comes from Leptodactylus fuscus, assembly GCF_031893055.1. Lineage (NCBI taxonomy): Eukaryota > Metazoa > Chordata > Amphibia > Anura > Leptodactylidae > Leptodactylus > Leptodactylus fuscus. Next base: position 58,572,190 of record NC_134272.1, read on the forward strand.
TATATGCGCCCCACCCTGTATATGCGTGCACATATATATGCGCCCCACCCTGTATATGCGTGCACATATATATGCGCCCCACCCTGTATATGCGTGCACATATATATGCGCCCCACCCTGTATATGCGTGCACATATATATGCGCGCACATATATATGCACCCCACCCTGTATATGCGCGCACATATATATGCGCCCCACCCTGTATATGCGTGCACATATATTTGCGCGCACATATATATGCACCCCACCCTGTATATGCGCGCACATATATGGGCGCACATATATATGCGCCCCATCCTGTATATGCGCGCACATATATGGGCCCACATATATATGCGCCCCACCCTGTATATGCCCGCACATATATATGTGTGCACATATATATGCGCCCTACCCTGTATACGCGTGCACATATATATGCGCGCACATATATATGCGCCCCACCCTGTATACGCGCGCACATATATGGGTGCACATATATATGCGCCCCACCATGTATATGCGCGCACATATATATGGGCGCACATATGTATGCGCCCCACCCTGTATATGCGCGCACATATATATGCACCCTACCCTGTATATGCCCACACATATATATGTGTGCACATATATATGCGCGCACATATATATGCGCCCCCACCCTGTATATGCGCGCACATATATGGGTGCACATATATATACACCCCACCATGTATATGCGCGCACATATATATGGGCGCACATATATATGCGCCCCACCCTGTATATGCGCGCACATATATATGCGCGCGCATATATATGCGCGCGCATATATATGCGCCCCACCCTGTATATGCCCGCACATATATATGTGCGCACATATATATGTGCGCACATATATATGTGCCCCACCCTGTATATGCGCGCACATATATGGGCGCACATATATATGCGCCCCACCCTGTATATGCATGCACATATATATGCGCCCCACCCTGTATATGCGCGCACATATATATGCGCCCCACCCTGTATATGCGCGCACATGTATATGCGCCCCACCCTGTATATGCGCGCACATATATATGCGCCCCACCCTGTATATGCGCGCACATATATATGCGCGCACATATATATGCGTCCCATCCTGTATATGCCCGCACATATATATGCGCGCACATATATATGCGCCCCACCCTCTATATGCGCGCACATATATATGCACGCACATATATATGCATCCCACCCTATATATGCGCGCACATATATATGCGCGCACATATATATGCGCGCACATATATATGCTCCCCCATATATATGCACCCCACCCTGTATATGCCCGCACATATATATGCGCGCACATATATATGCGCCCCACCCTGTATATGCTCGCACATATATATGCGCGCACATATATATGCGCCCCACCCTGTATATGCGCGCACATATATGGGCCCACCCTGTATATGCGCCCCACCCTGTATATGCGCCCCACCCTGTATATGCGCCCCACCCTGTATATGCGCGCACATATATATGCGCGCACATATAGGTGCGCCCCATCCTGTATATGCCCACACATATATATGCACCCCACCCTGTATATGCGCGCACATATATATGCGTGCACATATATATGCGCCCCACCCTGTATATGCGCGCACATATATATGCGCGCACATATATATGCGCGCACATATATATGCGCGCACATATATATGCGCGCACATATATATGCGCGCACATATATATGCGCCCCACCCTGTATATGCCCGCACATATATATGTGCGCACATATATATGCGCCCCACCCTGTATATGCGCGCACATATATGGGCGCACATATATATGCGCCCCACCCTGTATATGCATGCACATATATATGCGCCCCACCCTGTATATGCGCGCACATATATATGCACCCCACCCTGTATATGCCCGCACATATATATGCGCGCACATATATATGCACCCCACCCTGTATATGCGCGCACATATATATGCGCGCACATATATATGCGCGCACATATATATGCGCGCACATATATATGCGCCCCACCCTGTATATGCCCGCACATATATATGCGCACACATATATATGCGCCCCACCCTGTATATGCGCGCACATATATGGGCGCACATATATATGCGCCCCACCCTGTATATGCGCGCACATATATATGCGCGCACATATAGATGCGCCCCATCCTGTATATGCGCGCACATATATGGGCCCACATATATATGCGCCCCACCCTGTATATGCATGCACACATATATGCGCGCACATATATATGCACCCCACCCTGTATATGTCCGCACATATATATGCACCCCACCCTGTATATGCCCGCACATATATATGCGCGCACGTATATATGCGCCCACATATATATGCGCTCCAACCTGTATATGCGCGCACGTATATATGCGCGCACGTATATATGCGCGCACGTATATATGCGCGCACGTATATATGCGCGCACGTATATATGCGCGCACGTATATATGCGCGCACGTATATATGCGCGCACGTATATATGCACCCCACCCTGTATATGCCCGCACATATATATGCGTGCACATATATATGCGCCCCACCCTGTATATGCGTGCACATATGTATGCGCGCACATATATATGCGCCCCATCCTGTATATGCGCGCACATATATGGGCGCACATATATATGCACCCCACCCTGTATATGCCCGCACATATATATGCACGCACATATATATGCACGCACATATATATGCGCCCCACCCTGTATATGCGCCCCACCCTGTATATGCGCGCACATATATATGCGCGCACATATATATGCGCGCACATATATATGCGCGCACATATATATGCGCGCACATATATATGCGCGCACATATATATGCGCGCACATATATATGCGCGCACATATATATGCGCGCACATATATATGCGCGCACATATATATGCGCGCACATATATATGCGCGCACATATATATGCGCGCACATATATATGCGCGCACATATATATGCGCGCACATATATATGCGCGCACATATATATGCGCGCACATATATATGCGCGCACATATATATGCGCGCACATATATATGCGCGCACATATATATGCGCGCACATATATATGCGCGCACATATATATGCGCGCACATATATATGCGCGCACATATATATGCGCGCACATATATATGCGCGCACATATATATGCGCGCACATATATATGCGCGCACATATATATGCGCGCACATATATATGCGCGCACATATATATGCGCGCACATATATATGCGCGCACATATATATGCGCGCACATATATATGCGCGCACATATATATGCGCGCACATATATATGCGCGCACATATATATGCGCGCACATATATATGCGCGCACATATATATGCGCGCACATATATATGCGCGCACATATATATGCGCGCACATATATATGCGCGCACATATATATGCGCGCACATATATATGCGCGCACATATATATGCGCGCACATATATATGCGCGCACATATATATGCGCGCACATATATATGCGCGCACATATATATGCGCGCACATATATATGCGCGCACATATATATGCGCGCACATATATATGCACCCTACCCTGTATATGCCCGCACATATATGTGTGTGCACATATATATGCGCCCCACCCTGTATATGCGTGCACATATATATGCGCGCACATATATATGCGCCCCACCCTGTATATGCGTGCACATATATATGCGCGCACATATATATGCGCCCCACCCTGTATATGCGTGCACATATATATGCGCGCACATATATATGCGCCCCACCCTGTATATGCGCGCACATATATGGGTGCACATATATATGCACCCCACCATGTATATGCGCGCACATATATATGGGCGCACATATATATGCGCCCCACCCTGTATATGCGCGCACGTATATATGGGCGCACATATATATGCACCCCACCCTGTATATGCGCCCCACCCTGTATATGCGTGCACATATATATGCGCCCCACCCTGTATATGCGTGCACATATATATGCGCCCCACCCTGTATATGCGTGCACATATATATGCACTCCACCCTGTATATGCGCGCACATATATATGCGCGCACATATATATGCGCGCACATATATATGCGCGCACATATATATGCGCGCACATATATATGCGCGCACATATATATGCGCGCACATATATATGCGCGCACATATATATGCGCGCACATATATATGCGCGCACATATATATGCGCGCACATATATATGCGCGCACATATATATGCACCGCACCCTGTATATGCGCGCACATATATGGGCGCACATATATATGCGCCCCACCCTGTATTTGCGCGCACATATATGGGCGCACATATATATGCGCCCCACCCTGTATATGCGCGCACATATATATTCGCGCACATATATATGCACCCCACCCTGTATATGCGCGCACATATATGGGCGCACATATATATGCGCCCCACCCTGTATATGCGCGCACATATATATTCGCGCACATATATATGCGCCCCACCCTGTATATGCGCGCACATATATATTCGCGCACATATATATGCGCCCCACCCTGTATATGCGCGCACATATATATGCGCCCCAACCTGTATATGCGCGCACATATATATGCCCGCACATATGTGCGCACATATATATGCGCCCCACCCTGTATATGCCCGCACATATATATGCGCCCCACCCTGTATATGCCCGCACATATATATGTGCGCACATATATATGCGCCCCACCCTGTATATGCGCGCACATATATATGTGCGCACATATATATGCGCCCCACCCTGTATATGCGCGCACATATATATGCGCGCACATATATATGCACCCCATCCTGTATATGCGCGCACATATATATGCGCGCATATATATATGCGCCCCATCCTGTATATGCGCGCACATATACATGCGCGCACATATATATGCACCCCACCCTGTATATGCCCGCACATGTATATGCGCGCACATATATATGCGCCCCACCCTCTATATGCGCGCACATATATATGCACGCACATATATATGCACCCCACCCTATATATGTGCGCACATATATATGCGCGCACATGTCACGGAGCAAAGGTATACGTCTTCCTCCGGAGGATATCTTGAATCAACACGGACGCAAGAGGTCGGGAGACAACAGCAATTTATTGTAATCCACAAAGTTAGTAGCCGGCGGCGGTCACATCAACCGTAACAACAATAAGTCCACAGAAGTCACAATCCAATGATAGCTTTGGCTCCTTGGTCCTGTAACTAAATCCTTGCTCTCTACAGAGCTGTGCACAGGCCGGCTAACACATACTAACTGCTAGCTACAACTATATACTAAGACTGTTACTTCCTCTATCTGTGGGTGGGAAGGGCTGAGTCACAGATCCTTCCCCCCTCACCTATACCAAGGAGAGCAGACTCCCTGTCTCCTGTGGACAATGCACCGTCCAACATCTTCTTGGAGACACTGATCAGATTATCTCCACCCATTGTTCTCACTGGTCCTCACTAGTTAGAGGTATTTGCATACAATGTGCTAACACACTAGACCCTAATCAGCCAACTACACATTGATGTATACAACAGGTTAGAGAATACATTCCACATGAAATATATATTACACATTGCCTATTGCCGGACTTTAACCATCCCGTGACAACCCCTCCCCCTCTCAAAACATGTGCATGACACAATTGGCCTACACAGGTGAATTGGGGAATGCACATCAGTCTCTATAGCTCATATTTCCTCCTGCCGGGATAACCCATCCGCGTTCTGGTGTTGGTTCCCTCGGCGGTGCTGAATGGTAAAGTTGTAGAGTTGAAGGGCTGGCATCTGTCAGAAAATCCGGTGGATCCATGTTGGCATCTCTCTGAGCTTGGCTTCGGGTCACTGCTCCCACAAAGTGGCACTGTAGATTTCCAACATCGTTGCCTAACAGAACATCGGCCGGCAGCCCGCTCATCACACCAATTGTGCATCGTTTTGGTCCATAACCATAGTCGAGTTCCACGGTAGCTTTAGGAATACGTCTTTGAGTACCCCCTGCCAACTTGATAGAAATGCCAGGGCCCTCCTCTAGGGCCTCGGGTCGCACAACTCGGGGGTCCGCTACCGTTAGGAAAGCTCCCGAGTCCCGGAATCCAACAACTGTTCGGCCATCCAGTAGGACCTCCTGCAAGTGCTTCCGCTGAAGGTTTGCAGGATGTGTGGCAGAAGGCTGAATCCCATAGACCCCTGGAGGTGGAACAGATGGGTCATTCATGGAGTCATCTGGAAATGGGGCCAAACTTTCTGTCCTAGGGGTGGTTCCCAGGTAGTGAATAGGCCGAGATGCCACGGTGGCCCGTGCCCCCATGTTAACAGGGCAACTAGCTTGCAAATGTCCAGGCCGCCCGCAACCAAAACATCTGCGCTCTAGCATTCTTCCAGTAGGTCGTTGTCTAGGGACAGGGTTGTTCATAGCTGGAGGCCGATGGGCTGGGGCAAGGGTAGAGGGGGAATTGTAATCCTGAGGCCGGGCACGAAAGGTGGGTGGCTGGCTGAAGGGTGTCTGGCGGACTGTGGTAGTTTTCCGCTCCTCTGCAAACAACCTCTTCCACTGCGGCTTGATGGTCAGGCCCTCATCTGCAAGAGAAGCAGCTTGCTCCACTGTGGCTGGGTTCCGTTCCAGCACCCACTCACGGATCTCTGCGGGGCACTGGGAAAAGAACTGTTCCTTAAGTATGACTTGGAGGATCTTATCGACTGTGACAGCCTCCTCTCCTTCTAGCCAGCGCTTGCATGCTTGCTTCAACTTGTGGGCGAACATGTGGAAGGAGCTTCCCCCATTGTAAGACAAAGAGCGGAACTGAACTCGGTAGGTCTCTGGAGTGACTGCATAATACTTCTGCACCGCTCTTTTAATGGCCTCATAGTCCCGCTGATCACTAGGGTCCATGGCTCTGAGAGCTTCCGCAGCCCCATCTCGTAGATGCCCCACCAGATACCGGACCCAATCCTTCTCTGGGACTTCCATCAGGCGGCACTGGTGTTCGAAGTCCTGCAAATATCCATCAACATCCCCAGCCGCTTCATCA